>NC_056740.1:220285133-220660034 GCF_019279795.1 Protopterus annectens
TATTTAAGAAAAGAAACTATTACTTTTCTTAAATAATGGCATAGTATAATGCCTGTTTACTGCCCTTCCGCGGCAGTTCTGATGTACTGCGCGCCTGCGCAGTACATCAGAGCTGTGGGCAAAAGCAACGGAGAAAGCAAGGTCTCCGTTGCTTTTTTTTTTTTAGTGTTTCGCTATGTTAAATGAGTTTAACATAGCGAGACAGTTTTAAAATAAGCAACTCCAGTGATGGAGTTGTGCTGGTAATCATCAAAACAGATTACCAGTAGACTAGAGCATGTAAGGAAGGGCTGGAGCAACCTGGCATTGTGTTCTAGTGGTATGTTTGATGTCACTAGCTGTACCAAGTTAGGGAATACCAAAAAAATTCTCTGGTGTGCAGCACTAGTGTATATGATGTTGAGAGCTGCTCTTCTCCAATTCCTTTCCCAAATAACCATTGATGCAATCCTAGCCCCAGGAGAATAATAGCAGGGACATTTAAGCAAAAATGGTGTAGCCAGTTAGCTCATGGTCAGCTAGAGGGGCACACAAATAGAAACCTACTTCCATCAATTTTTAACCTAAAGTTATGTGAAGTATTTCCCAGACAACAAGAAATAGCATTTGATCTCTGTGGTTCACTGAATGCAGATGCAGCTAAAAAATACAGATCGAGTAACAATTCAGTTTTACATTCTGCTTTGCAAATCACATAAGTAATTTTAAGATAGGTTTGCAGATATCTCATGTACACTTCGCTTCACTTTGTTGTGGATCATTCCATTACAATGCTGACACCCTTTTGAAAACAACTGTTTATTGTGGTGTGCATGAGACACATTTCAAACTAGAGATTTTTGAACTCTGTGAAAATATGAAACCAAAGCAGTGATTTGGAAGTGGCTTGATAAGTTAACACATATGACTAAAACTCTGAACTGTTAATGAGTTGCTTCCTGTGCCTAGGATACAGGTTTCTTTTCTTTCACCTTCATTTGCCTTCTGTGTGACTCTGAGCAAGTCACTCAAACAGACACTGCTCCTGGGTCATCTCTGAAAACAGACACCTGTGATCAATGGGCTTACATAGTCAACAAAAAATTGATTTTTTTTGTTACATATGTTACATGATAGCAGCATACAAATTTGCATAAATTTTTTTTTGGCTCAACTTATTTAGGTAGACAAACATTATCAGTTGCCAGCATCTTAAAATTATAAAATAGACTGCTTTTGAGCATCTTCCTTAACTTCACCCTAGAACTAAAAACTGCTTTTTTTCACTATATCTTTGTTTTCTGACCTATTTTAACACCTCAAAATCACTCCAAGTGCTCTATTTCTAATTTTAGCCTGTTTTCCACAACATGGCTACCAATGAGGCATGATGTATCAATGTGATCTTGTACTCCCTCAAGCCTTTCTTGTCCCCATAATACTTTGTATGACTCATGCCAGACATAAGGAAGTAACTTTGAAATATTCTTCATGTTTCACTGTTGCAGTCATCACATGTGGGTTATCCCTGCTGGATAGCCCTAAGTCAGCCCAAATACCAGAGTCAACCTTTTCCCTTGTGCTGGCTGCTGTCACCTGTGGACTGACGTCAGGTCGTCAGTGGTATAAAGGAGAGCAGCCGGCTCCATTACATCAGTCTTTCTTGCCAGGGAGCCCGAAGCAAAAGCATTTTGCGTGTGTACCATTCGGTCGTTGCCAGAGTGGACGTTGAATCTGATCTAATTGTCTAAAAATCTAATTGTCTCTGCTGTGGAAAACAAATACCACACCGAGACTTCCATACCTTGTGCATTACTTGTCTAGGCGCAGACCATGACACCCCCCCCCCCCAGTTGTCGGTTCTGCGCACTTTTCAATTCTAGGACTATTCGCTGTAGAGCTGAATTTGTAGCCAGGCATTTTTGAAGTAGTTCCTGGCATTATGAAATGGCATCCATCAGTCAGCAGTCTGGATATTCCCAAAAAAACAAAAGATAAAGAAAGGGACAGACCACAGAAACTTAAGCCTTCAGACGCCCCATCCCAGAAGCAAGTCATCAATTCTCAGGAATTCAGTGAGGCGCATTCGCAGCCTCTGATGTGCGACTCATTTCTTTCGCAGGCCTCTACCAAGACCCTTTCGGAGACCGGTATGCTGCCAGGAAATGATTCATCATCCGATCCCTCAGTTTGGTCCAGAGCCACTACGCAGGCACCGGCTTCCGAGGAGGTTCTTCACACCGATTTAAGGCAAAAACGGACATCTTCGCCTCCGACTACCGCATCCCAATGAGAAATGGATTTAGTAAGGTCTAAAAGCACACCACCCCAAAGAAAACCGTCTCTAGTTGCCATCTTACACCTCCTTCACAGCCTCAGACACAGTTACTAAAAATGGCAGAGGACCTCATCAGTTTCATCAGGGGTAGCCATACCGCTCCTTCTAAAAGGGATACTTCCCCTGAAGTTCACACAGAGATAGTCTGAAATTTCAGACTACCTGATTCAAATGAGCAACAACAACCTCTCACCTCCTCTGAGGATTCTGATGCAGAGGAATCTATTTCTTCTGTCTCCCCCCTGAGGATCTTTCATTTGGGGAAACACTGCACACTCTCAGAGAGCATTTCCACTGAGAAGCCCAAGATTATCCTCGGTCTAAGAAAAGACTAAGAGAGTTTCTAGCTCTTCCTCAGCACAGACCCTTGGCCATCCCTTCTATTCTGGATGTGGTGGATGATGGTTTCAATGAATCTAGCCTCACCCCTGATGCCCTACTCCCTGCTCCTAGAAAACCTGACATGTACTATAGGGTGCCTGATTCACATAAGTATCTGTTTAAAAACCCTGCAGCAGACCCAGAGATCATCAAAGGGACCAAGGCTAGCTCATCTAAAAACCCAATTCCCTCTGACAAGGACTCAAGAGCTCTGGACAGATGGGGTAAGAAAGTGTACACCTCCACAATCTTAACTATTAGAGCTCTTAACTGCCAGTTCCATATGGTAAAATATCAAAAGCACACCTTGGAACTTATGAAACAAAAAATTTCCTCTTTATCTGACACAAATACTTCCAAACAGTTAGCAGATCTTCTGCACTCTACTTCCCAAGTAGCTAAACACTCCCTGCCCTCGAAGCCTCAAGTAGGGCCACTGTTGCAGGTTAAGTCATTTGCAGGCATGCATGTCTAAAAGAACAGCCACTGCCTGATCATGTAAAATCAAAACTACTTGATGCCCCCCTGGATAAAGACCGCTTGTTTGGATCAAAAGCTAAAGAGGTCATCAAAACATGGAGGATAAAGCTAAATCTATGCAAACAGTTAAATACTTCCTCCATGTTCAACCTCCCAGATTCAGCAGAAACCTTCCCTCTAAGCACTGGTCTTTCCCAGCCCCTAATAGACAGGTTCAAGGGAGGCCTCGCAGGGACAGACCAGTTAGACCACAAAACCAAGGCAATTGAAGGACTAAGCAGTGGCCATCCACCACTCTCATAGCAGGGAGTTCTAAGTCCACTCACTATTCTAAGAATGTGCAATGACTCCCCCCTCCCATCAGAGGTTAGGAGGAAGGCTTTCCCTTTACAAACAAAATTGGCTGCCTGTAACAAAGGACCAATGGGTATTAAAAATCATTTTTCAGGGCTACAAATTTACCTTCCAGCAAGTCTCAACCTTAACAGGTTACCAAAGTCTGCCTCCAAATCAGTGGGCAGAAGCATTAAAGCAAGTGCACATACTCCATGCTCAAGGGGCAGTGGACCCCGTGCCACAAGAGCAAGCAGGAAAAGCTCATTACTCCAGACTGTTCCTAGTGTCAAGAAAAGAATGCACTTGGCAACCCATCATTAACCTGTCCACTCTAAACACCTTCCTAGAGGTTCCAAAATTCAAAATGCTAACTCGTCAAAAACTTTTGCCAATGCTGAGCAAAAATACATGGCTAGCCACCCTAGACCTAAAGGATGCTTACCTTCATGTACCCATAAGGGTGTCTTGCAGAAAATACCTATGCTTCAGAGCAGGTTCACAACACTTTCAGTTCTCTCCGCTACTCTTTGTCTTACCCACGGCTCACAGGGTCTTCACAAAATGCCTGGCCCCAGTGCTTTCTGCAGACAGCAAAACATCCAGATTTACCCTTATCTGGATGACTGCCTAATCCAGGCAGACAACAAAGAGAAGTTACTACAGGACCTGCTCTTTGTACAAACAATCCTAACCTCTCTAGGGTTCACTATCAACAAGAATAAAAAATCAAAACTAAACCCCTCCAGGCAGATCATCTTCTTGGGCACACTCCAGGACACAGCCTCCTTAACAGCCTTGCTCTCACCAGAACAGCAATGCTTTCTGCCAAATTGCTTCTCCCGGTTAGCTCTCAGAAAAAATACTCACAGCAAGGAAAATTCTGCAAGCACTGGGTTACATGTCATCCTGCATTCTGATGATTCCCCTGGCCAGGCTGTACATGAGGAAACTCCAGTGGTACCTAAAGAACCTTTGGTGCCAACACTCTCAATCTATGGAGACCACTTCCCCCTCATTCCATGCATAAGGAACGAGTTTCTTTGGTGGGCAGAGACTTGCACTCAGAACAAGAGCCTTCCCTTCACCTACCTTCCTTAAGGCTAGACCATCACCACAGACGCCTCAGACCTAGCTTGGGGCGCTCATTTAGACACTCGGTGCACCCAAGGCTCTTGGGACCTCAAGCACCTTCACTGGCACATCAACCTAAAGGAAATTATGTCAGTTCACAAGGCTATCACATCCTTCCAAGACCACCTAAAACCAGGAGTCCTCCTCATAAAAACAGACAATGCCACAGTCATGTGGTACATCAACAAGCAGGGGGGGGGGCACACTCCTACCCTCTCTGCCATCTAGCCATGAGCCTCTGGCAGACAGCTTTTTCCTTGGGCCTACACCTGTTAGCCCAGTACATCCCTGGAGTAAACAACACCCTAGCAGACCATCTAAGCAGAAACTACCTAGACCCCCATGAGTGGAAACTCCAAAAGGGGACATTCCTCCTCTTTGCCTCACAACACAACAATCAGCTGCACAAATTCTGCACCAGGACGTTCCACCCCCTAGCTTGGAAAGCAGATGCTCTCTCATTCCAATGGAACAATCTATTCATTTATGCGTCCCCCCCCCTTACTCCCAAGGGTACTGCTCAAAATAAGGCAGGAAGGACAAAAAGCCATCCTTACAGCACCAGACTGCCCCAGGCAACATTGGTACCCCTTGCTGTTCAGCCTGACCAAGGAAACATACAAACCCCTGTCTTTAACTGCAGACCTCCTGACATAATCCAGAGGGGAGATTCTGCATCCGAACCTGCACACTCTCAAACTTTCTGCATGGCTTATCCCCCAGGGACTGAAGATAACCCCCAGTTGAGCTAGCAGGTCCTAGACATTATTAAGGAAGCCAGAAGGCCCAACACCAGGAAATCTTACTTAGATAAATGGAAAAGATTCAACTCCTGGTGCCTATCAAAAGGTCACAGCAGCTCCCAGCTGTCCTTCCCACTTATTCTTGACTACCTAGTGGAGCTACTTAACAAGGGCCTCTCCTTTTCCTCCATTAAAATCCACGCCTCAGCCATTTCAGCACACTTTCATGCTGAACAGCCTGTTTTTCTCTCACCCTTTGATTAAGCAATTCCTCAGAGGGGTATCTAACATTAGGCCCCCTAGAAGGGCACCCACTCCAGCCTGGGACCCGAACTGTGTCTTAGAAAAACGGACATTGCCTCCCTTCAAACCGACTGCATCAACAGACCTAAAACACCTTTCCTGGAAGACTGCGTTCCTCTTGGCTATTACTTTATCTAGGAGGATGTCAGGACTTCAAGCACTTGTGGCCACTGAACCCTTCATTATCTTCTATGCAGACAGGGTGTCTCTCTGAACTAATCCCTCATTCTTGCCAAAGGTAGTATCAGATGTGACCCAAACCAGGCTATACATCTCTCCCCACCTTTTTTCCAAACCCTCAGAATGAAGGGAAGAGAATTCTGCACACACTGGATGTGCACAGACCGTTAAGATACTACCTGGAAAGAACAAAGTTCATTAGGAAGATGGATCAACTGCTGATTGGCTTTGCCCCAGAGAAAGATGGGAAGCCTATCTTAGATATCTCACTACATACAATTCTGCTACACATTTCATGGAAAAAGCTCCTCCTAAATCTATCAGAACACATTCCACTAGAGCAGCCTCTACTTCCACTGCCTTCCTTAGAGGAGTACCCACCAGGGTCATCCTGGAAGCTGCCACTTGGACCTCGGTCCACACCTTCACCAAACACTACCACCTGCCCCTGTTCTCCAGGGCTTGGGCAGGCTTTGCCTCTGCAGTCCTGCAAGGCATGCTAGCTCAATCCTAGGAATTTCATACTTCCATCTTCCCCTTCCTCAGCTTTGGGAATCCTCTCACAAGTGATGACTGCAACAGTGAAACACGAAGAACATAGTACAGTTGTGTGCACTTACCATTAATGTAGATGTTCGAGTGTATTCACTGTTGCAGTCCTATTTTCCCTCCCACCTTCCCCCTTAATCTTATCCTTTTTGGGAGATTAACTGTCATTCTTGTGGCCTTGGGCCACCAGGGGCTCTTTATAACATTTCCTTCAAGGGGCTCCTGCAGGTTGGGGCAAGAAAAACTGATGTAATGGCGCCGGCTGCTCTCCTTTATACCACTGACGACGTGATGTCAGTCTACAGGCGACAGCAGGGGTATTCGGGCTGACGGAGGGCTACCCAGCAGTGATAACGCACAAGTGATGACTGCAACAGTGAATACACTCGAACATCTACATTTATGGTAAGTGTACACAACTGTACTTTCCCAGGCCATTGACATATAATGGGATTTGGGAGGATCATTGTTATTTTCTTTACCTTCTGTAAAAGGACTGCTGCTTTTTTGTCTCTAATCACCCTCATTTATGTTTGGCTCAGACCTTGATTTACACTATACTTAGAAGTTAAATATTGTAGACAAAAACAGAGCTATTGCCCAAACACCAGGTAAACGCCCCAACTCCAGAATATAAAATCAGAAACAGTCCAAAAAATAGAAGAATGGTAGCGACGCAGGTATACCAGTGGTCGATTTATTGTCATCTTAAAATATAAACTTCCTTCAGATTAGCGCTTTCACTCATAGAGCTTCTTCAGATCGTAGATAACAAGACATCAAATACATAATATATATACTCTAACATTTAACTAATTAACCTATCACATTCAGTTCACAATCAAGTCTTAAAGTAACTATACATCTGACCATGAAGAGCATATATACAATATAAATATGATACAAGATTCCTAAAAGTAAATGCTATACATTATATAAAAAATAACATATATGAGAACTATATATAATATAAATATCTCTCTACATATATTTCAGTAATAAACTATCTAAAAATTACATAAAAATGTTAAAATTTGTTATGCGTATATACACTTCATAAAATACTCTAGTGACATATATATTCCTGCACTAAATCCCTATGCTTAATTCTAACAAATCACATCCTATATACATATATATTGTTTTTTATATATAAGTTTAGTCTTGTAGAAAGCAATGTTAAGGCATGGATTACTAGTTAAACAAGTAGCAAGTAGACCTAGATTCTCACCAGTTGTCAATAAAGTTAACAAGTCATAAACAGTTGTTGGTTTTGACAGTTTGCTTTACTTTCCGTGCAGACTGATAGTGCTCAGTAGTTGTCAGGAAGATTAATAAACCCTTAAATTTGGTGAGTTTGAATTCTTGGATTACTTTCCTTTCACATAAAAAAACACTCTTTTGACACTATCCCCCATACTGGTATCACTGAAGAGTTAGACAAACTTAATGCAAGTCTCTGCCTTGTTCTCTAAATTGCGAACTGACTATCAAGTAGATTCCAAGAAGTGAAAGTCGCCAATACCCACTCTGCACATAAATATGTAATCAGTAAGGAGCAGCGTGGATTAGTGCTCAGTCCTTTCCTGTTTGACATTTATTTTGCAGACATCTTGGCCAATATCCCAGAAGTGTGGTTGATCGAGTTCGCAGGTGACTGCAAGCTCAGCATTGTTATCCATTCATCTGCTGATACGAAACTGCTCTAAAAAGGGCTGGAATATGTACATACCTAGTGTACTGAAAATGGTTTCAGGCTAAATGCAAAAAAGAAAAAAAAGTGTAGCACATTAGCTTTTTGCAAAAAAAGCTTTTCCCACCTCAAATCTTATAAGTGGTACTCCTCTTCAAACACATGCCATCATAAGAGTCCTGGGTACCTTTGTCGGCATCTCTCGGTCTCTCATTTGATCATCATGTTTTCACCATAGTCAAGAAATCCTTCCATCTGTTCCATTTAATTTCCAAGGGAATATCTTCCAGAATCAAAGAAGTCCTCTTATCATTGTCTTCTTCCCTTATCAGAACCGTCATCAAGTACAGTGCCTCCTTTAGTATCTATAAATCCAAGCATATCACTCAACTGAAAAGGCTCCAACAATTTTTAACCAAAAAAATTAAAGGCAATAAGTCCTTCAGTTATTCTGATAGATTAACATAACTCTCCTTATATTGAGTAGCCTGCTGGTTGCTCCAATGTAACTAGTGTCTCATTTTTCGAACTGTGAAAGATCCATTCTTATTTGGCCTCTTATTTTTTCTCAAAACTAATGGCTCTACAAACACAAGTACTTTTGACCTAAATTTACACAAACAAATAAACAAGACTCGCAGAAGGAATAGGTTCCTAACTCACCGTAGCCTATGAAATAAGTTTCCACTACATGTCAAGCAGAGCACTGCCTTGTATGCTTTTAAGGCTACAGTTGATGATTAGATGGGGAAACATAAATTTACAGCAGGATTATCTTGCAAAGCCCCGGTTGACTTGGGAGGTGGGCATTATTAAATACTCATAAAGGGTGGCAAGAACTTTTCAATTTGTCTACCTAAATCTGTGTATACAGCTGTGCCTGTTGTGGTCCATGTGATTGCTTGCATAGTATCATTCCTAAATACGTTTGTGAATTGGCTGTTAGTGACATTGTCCGGCTGTCACACTTCACAAATTTTTTCACTGATCTAATTTGTGGATGTCTTAAGTATACTTTTGATATCTTACTTAAAATGATTTTTTGAATTAAAACTGCTGACAGAATTGACTTGACTCAGTTCAAGACAGTGCCATTCGTATCAGGTACTGAGATAACTTCCAACTTGCTCCTTCGGTATTAGGATCTATGTCATAATGCACTTCCTTTATCTCCTGAAATTTTGCTGTAAAGACTTTTTGTATTTCTGCTTTATTTTCCTCACTTCTTGCTGCTGCTGCTGTTGACATTTTGTCCACCCTGCAGTGGAAATATCCTCCCTATTGTTTTTGGCATCTTCCTTGCTTTCTTTGTTAAAGAATAGCTTTAACACAACACAGTCGTTTGAAGTATCCTTACTGGTATTCATTATTGATGCAGACTGCCACTATTTTCATTTATCCACACTCCTGCCTCCAGTGCCCCGTACAGCCATCTGATTTCATCTTGAAGCTGTTAAGCCTTCTGTATGTCCCTCATCTTACTTCTACCTCCCATCGGTCCTTGGTGCGCTATATTGCTATCCTCACAGCCTCTTCACCTCACCCACTTTTCTCACTTTCCCCTTACCTGTGTTGGCATGCTACTCTTCCTGTAAGTAGCACAGTTGTAGGGTGTGTTCAGTCCTTAGTGAGTTGCCCCCTTTGAATTCCCATAAAAGTCGGTGTGTTTAATCAACTAGATCTAACTGATAGAATGTAGACCAGTTATGTGTCTTTTTGGAGTTTAAAACACCCAGCAGAATGTGGGGAATTTAAGTCAGTATGTTATATAATCAAATTACATCAGTGGGGAGGAAGATTCAGTGTACATCAGGCAGAATTTCTTTAGTAATGGCTTGGCTGTATAGCATAGAGGGATAAAGCCCTGCTTGTGACCAGTATAACCTGAGTTTGAGTAGTGGCTTAGGTGCCAAAAGAGCTAGAAGAGAGTGACAAATGCAGGCTCGCTTATTCCATGGTGGAGGAACTGATGGTCTTGTAGCTGTTTCACCCCATGCAAGTGAGGGCAGTATAACCTGAGTTTGAGTAGTATAACCCGAGTTTGAGTAGTGGCTTAGGTGCCGGAAGAGCTAGAAGTGAGTGACAAATGCAGGCTCGCTTATTCCATGGTGGAGGAACTGCTGGTCTTGTAGCTGTTTCACCCCATGCAAGTGAGGGCAGTATAACCTGAGTTTGAGTAGTATAACCCGAGTTTGAGTAGTGGCTTAGGTGCCGGAAGAGCTAGAAGTGAGTGACAAATGCAGGCTCGCTTATTCCATGGTGGAGGAACTGCTGGTCTTGTAGCTGTTTCACCCCATGCAAGTGAGGGCAGTATAACCTTAGTTTGAGTAGTATAACCCGAGTTTGAGTAGTGGCTTAGGTGCCTGAATAGCCAGAAGTGAGTGACAAATGCAGGCTCGCTTATTCCATGGTGGAGGAACTGCTGATCTTGTGGCTGTTTCGCCCCATGCAAGTGAGGGCTTGCTGACAAAAAAGCCTTAACTGAAGATGTGGGTTGATAATGATAGCCCCCGTTAGCATGTGGCAGGAACAGTCGCATATGGCGGAAGGCGTAGTAGGCCCTGCTCATGGTGATGTGGGTGCCCGCATCACCTGACAATGGTGAGGTTAGGGCCTGTGATGACAAATGACAGCCCCAGTGCTCAGCTCTCCCCTTAAAGGAAATGAATGGGCTGATGGACGGCAGGCAGTGGTAGGACAAAAAGCACACACAATATAATACTAATAGTATGTTTTGCTAACTATACAATATACTACCTCTCTTAGATAAAAATAAACTTAATGCAGCTTTCAGCAGCTTTTTCTCTGTACTTTACATAACATTAGTAGTCAAAAAATGTATTGTAGTGCTCTGCATCTCTTACAGATAAATGTTTGAAAACTAAATGGTCACAGCATTGAGCATTCATTTTAAATAATGATATATCATTGAATTATCCTCTTCCCTTAGCATAAATTTGAATTCTAAATCAGTTCACAAGTTATAGCAATTCATTCCCAGTATTTACAGTACAACAGAGAACATTTCTGTAGTAACGTGTACATATGTGTAGCTAACTGCTCATGACACTGCTGTTTAATTGTAGCGACAAACATCAGCAGGAGTTTATTTTTAATTCTCACATTTCCAGAACAGTTTATATGCAGTAGATACTGTAAATGGACTACAGGGACTCAAAAGGCTGTGAGCATCATGGCAGGATGTATTTTATTTTATTTAGGTTTGTTGACCAGGGTAGTAGAGTGATACATTGTGGACCCACTTCAGCCACAGCCCAGGAGTTACAGTAGAATTGCAAAATGTAGTACAAAAGTAAAGCAGATCAAACAAAATGGCAGTGTTGGCTGTTGAGAGTACAAGTGTATGACGTTAGTGATGAAGAAGACAATGAGATGCTTGGTATATACAGAGTTTCTAATTCTAAATTGTAGTTACAAATGTTAAACTGTAAATTATATACAAGTCCGCACTGGCAAGGAGTAATCTGGGAGTTGTATGAGTTGTGTGGTGGTGGTTGAAAGTTTGAGGGTTAGGTGATTGGAGTTTAGATATAGAGGCTTGAAATGTGTGAGGGTAAATGTGCTAAGAGGGAAGATGTGATAAGTCTAGGTACAGGATCAAGGTCCCTGTGGACTCGCAAGAGGCAACCACTCAGCAGTTTTAAGGGAGCAGAATTACAGCTTACCTTGGAGAACAGAGCATTTACCGACATTTCAGTAGGCTTCAGCCTGGGGATGCTGCATTTTTGATTAGGCTAAATTCACTTTTACATGTGTCAGCAGGGCTTTGCATAAGGTGGAGATTTTTTTCTCTCTCTTCCACTCATACCACAATGAAGCTGTCATCCAGCCATTACTAGAGCTTTCTTTGTAAAGCATCACAATTGAAGCTGAAGTTGAATCTTCATATCTGACTGAGAGGGGTTTATTCCACCCAGTAAAGTCTCCATCAGACTGTATGTTTTGTGTTAAACACATTGAAGGTACACATTGTAGTTGAGGCAGAATACATATAAAAAGTTCATTAGGTTGTACATTGAAATGAGTAGAATGGTGAATACCTAAAATTATGAACATTTCAGCTTGAGAAAGTGGAACACAGGCTGGAGAATGTGGAGCTCGTATGTTAAATTCAGACCAAAGTATTCACAAATAGCCACCCATCCAGTTACCCACTTCTAGAAATGCATTTAATTAAGTCTGCATTAATAAAGAATTCACTCTCTTCTGGATTATACTGGGCAAGTAGGTTGTGGAAAGCTAAATACACGTGTGTTTGAAACTTACTGCTCCCTACCTTTGTATTTCAGCTGCTTTTGACATTGGAAGCTCTGCCGTCTTGCATAGCCAATGCAAGAGAACAGCCAAAAGAGGGTGCAACATTTGGTGAGTTTTGAGCTTTTTTTTTTTTTTGCCTGAAGTTTAAAGTATAGAATGGTGTCAGCTGTTGTTCTCAGTTAAGTATTACAAATAACTGTGACATGCTCGAATGCCTACAGAAAATGTTCAAACTCCAACAAATTAATAACATAAAAAAAGCATTTTTTTCTGTGATATCTTCATTTTATAACAGACCAAAGAATTCAAGATAACACAGAAATCAAACTGAAGATTCTTTACTCCAAACAGCAGCAGTATATTTGCAATTCATTTTGCTCCCATTCAAGAGATCAGCTGTGCTTTTTTATTGGGGGAGGGTGGATTGGAAAAGCAAAATTATATAAATTAAGACTTTAATATATATATATATATGTATACATATATATATATATATATATATATATATATATATATGGGTTCTCACACATGTGTGAATACAAATGTGTCTATTTTTTCACCTCTTCCACTCTTACCATATATCTTCAGCCAGTGTTTCTACCATGATGAAAACTTGAAATGCAAATATGTACATTACTTTCATATTTATTGGCTGTTTTTAATTGTTACTACGTCATTTGCTGACTTGTGTTTATTAGTGTAGTACAGTTAACTACCTCTTTGTTCTTTTGTTTCATTGTGAAATATTTCACCAGGGCAGTGCCTCCAAATGGTAAGTTGTGATCAATTTAGTACCCCAGTGCATGCATCTTTTTTAAATCTTAACAGCACCAAAAATATCCGCTTGATAGTGCTATATATTCCCCCAGTCCAGAAAATACCCCTACTCGAATACATACTGTCCTGGATCTCCCAAACAATTAACCAAGAGACAATCATTTTAGACAATGTCAGTATCTGTTGGCTAACGCACTCAAATCAAAATGCAACTAATAGTATTAATCTCTTTGATTTTACTCAAACCATCAATTCTCTTACTAGATACAGTAAAAGCTTTACCCAACAATCCACACTGGACTATTGTATTTATTTTATTACAGTTTGATGACTGGGGAAGTCCACTGGGTCCAAGAATAGCCTGTTTTCAGTGGGGGCCTGGGGAGAAAAGCTCCATAGGCGATACAATACAGTATATGAGTACTTAGACAATTACATAGACAATATGATCATGAATATCAAGCAACGTATATACAATATTGATAAAGTAGTACAAAGCAGTAAAGTATGAAGTACAAAGTATGAAAGTAATTACGTTTGAATACAGAGTGGCTGGAGTGGTAGTGGAACAAAAAATACATGTTCAGGCTGTAGCACTTTACCATTTGGAGAATAAGGGCTTCTGTAAGTTAAAAAAGTAGATGAAAGTAGAGGAAGATATAGCAGAAGATAAGTATATCTAGTAGAAGTTCAGGAGAGGAGTTAGAGGTTTAGTTGAGTGGAAGGTTGCTAGGTGGAGAGAAGATGGGGCTGCTGAAATGAACGGTAGTGGGGGTACTCAAGTAGGAAATGAACAGGAACATATTCAATTTGATGACAGGTGGGAGTGTAGTAGGGATTTGAAGTTGGAGTGATTAGGGGTATTACGAAGAGGGGTCGGGGTTCCATAGTTTGGCTATGGAGTAAGATATCAAAAATTGTCCAGGGGGCCGGGAAGGTTTGTGGATGTGTAAGAGATTTAGATTTTTTGATCAGAGTGAGCGGGTGGGTACTTAGGCGGTTAAGGAGGAGGAGACAGTGGGGCAACTGGATGGCTTGAACGCAAGTTTATGGGCAGTGGTGAGCTGTAGAAAGTTCAGGTAATTAGGAAGTTCGAACCAGTGCAGAGAATGGAGGGAGTAGCAATGATGGAATGAGGTTTTGGAGTTGGTGGCGAATTTGCAGATTTTATTGTAGCAGGAATCCAGTTTGGATTGCAAGTCAAGTTAGAGGTTGCTGAGTAGTGTGGCACCGTAAATTACAGAGGGGGGAAGCTAGGTGGAAGCCAAGATGTTCTTTGTGTTTCACTGTTGCAGTCATCACATTTGGGTTATCCCTGCCAGGGTAGCCCTCAGTCAGCCCGAGTACCAGAGGCTTAGTATTTCTGTGTCGGTTGCTGTTGCTTCAGGACTGATGTCAGTGGTATAAAAACAGGCAGCCGACGCCATTACATCAGTCTTTCTTGCCAAGGAGCCTGAAGCAGAAACAGTTTGCACGAGTGCCGGTTGGCTGCTACCTGAGTTTTTCGTTTCTGAATTTAAGCTGAAGTCTTCTAAAGCTAAGTACCCCATTGGGGATCCTTTTTTCTTGCTCTAACCTATGTCAGAAAAAGTTAATAATTGTCTCGCCTGTGGAAAGCAAATACCACACCGAGATTTTCATTCCTACTGCATCACTTGTTTAGGCCCAGACCACGATGTCCCCCGCTGTCACTTTTGTGCTTTGTTCAACACCAGACCTATACGTCGTCGGGCCCTTATTGTAACTAGATATTTTCACTCTCAGTCCTCGACTTCTGATATGGCTTCAGTAAGCCATTTGACAACAGATCTTCCGAAAAAATGTAAGGATAAAGACCGCGACAGACTGCACAGGTCCAAAACTGCCAACGATGCTTCCGTTAAGCTAGTCGTCAGTTCTCCTGTCCTCAGTGAGGCCCCTGAAGCCCACTTCTGTGGATTTGCAGGCCTCTACCGAGACCCTTTTGGGGTCCGGTATGCCGTGAGACTCTTCTTCGACTAAGGATCCTGCGGCTGTCTCTACCTTGGATGGGTCCGGAGCCGCTGAGCAGGCACCAGCTTCCAAGGAAGTACTTTGCACTACCGATACTCGATACAGATCAACAACTTATTTCACGTCTACAGTTCTTTCAAAAACTAACGAGTTTCTAAGGCCCAGGGTATGAACTGCACCCAAAAAACTGACTACCCAAGCTCAGGCCCCTGTTTTCTTGCCTCAGTCTCAAATGCTTAAAATGGCAGAAGACCTTATAATGCTTATCAGGGGAAGCCAGGCTACCCCTTTCAAAAGAAAAAGACTTGTCCCCAGTAGTTTTATCTGAACAGGAGTCCGATGACTCTGATGCATCTGAATATGAAGATATGCAACCCCTCTCTGCTTATGAGGATTCTGATGCAGAGGAATCCATCCCTTCAGCCTCCCCACTTGAGGACTTTTCCTTTGGGGAAACCCTACATACTTTAAGGGACCATTTCCAATGAGAATGTCAGGACTATCCTCAGTCAAAAAAAAGACTCCGGAAATTCTTAGATCTTCCACAGGACAGACCTCTGGCCTCCTGTCCTGGATGTTGTGGATGATGTCTTTATGGTAACCAGTCTGACACCTGACACCCTCCCTCCTGCTCCCAGGAAACCTGACAGGTACTATAGAGTCCCTGACTCTCACAAATTTCTTTTCAAAAACCCTATTGCTGACGCCGAGGTCATTTCTCAAGGACCTAAAGGAATCAAAGCAACTTCAGCTAAGAATCCCACCCCCTCAGATAGGGATTCCTGAGCAGTAGACATACGGGGTAAAAAAAAGTATACACCTCTGCTATTCTTGCTATTAGTGCATTAAATTATCAGTTCCATATGCTGAAATATCAGCAACATACCATGGAACTTTTCAAACAAAAAATATCTTCTCTTCCTGCTTGGGCAGAAAATAAAGAGTTACAAGGGTTAATGCATTCTGCAAGTCAAGTGACTAAGCACACCTTACAATGTGGTTTTGATGTCCTAGAAGCATCTTGCAGGGCAGCAGTTACTGGTTCTGTACTTAGAAGACATGCTTGGCTTAAGGAACATGGACGCATCCTTGTACAAAGACAGCTTATTTGGCACCAAGGCAGAAGAGGTCCTAAAAAAGATGGAAGAAAAAGCTAAATCTATGCAGATAGTTAAGGAGTTCTTACAGGTCCAGCCACTGAGGTTTAGTAGGCATTGCCCCTCCAAGCACTGGTCCTTTCCTGCCACCCCAGGTCAGCTCAGCCCAGACCCAGGGGAAGCAGGCCCCTGAGATAACAGCCCCAGGGAATGCAGAGATCTAAGCAATGGAGTACTTCCTCTTCAAAACCAGGGAGTGCTAAGCCACCGATTTATGGTAAAAGCTCACAATGACTTTACACTTCTACCCCCTCCCTCTGCCCACCTGCACTTGCCCCTTGGAGGAAAACTCTCCTTCCACGCAAGCAACTGGGCCACCATTACCAACAACTGCTGGGTCCTCAACATAGTGTCCCAGGGATACAAATTTTATTTTCACACACTGCTAACCCCAAAAGGGTTCCCAGATCTTCCCCCAAACCAGCGGGCAGAGGCCAAAAAGCAAGTCCTTTCCCTCCTCTCTATGAGGGCAATAGAGCAAGTTCCTGAAAAACAGACAGGCCAAGGTTTCTACTCCAGACTCTTCCTGGTACCCAGAAAAGAGGGCACATGGCGCCCCATCCTTAACCTATCCATTCTAAACACCTTTCTGGTGATACCAAAATTCAAAATGCTCACCCTCCAGCTATGCTTTCCAAGTATGCTTGGTTAGCCACCCTAGACCTAAAAGAGGCCTACCTACACATCCCAATCAAGGAATCATGCAGGAAATACCTATGTTGCAGAGCAGGATCACTGGACTTTCAGTTCTCTGTGCTTCCCTTTGGCTTATCCACTGCTCACAGAGTTTTCACAAAATGTCTGGCTCCCGCCATTGCTTTTTGCAGGCAAAGAAATATTCAAATTTATCCATACTTAGACTACTGCCTAATTCAGGCAGACAGCCAGGAAAAGCTGCTAAAGCACCTGACCTTTGTAAAGGACCTACTGACCTCCCTGGGGTATACTATCAATGAAAAGAAATCAAAACTAGTACCCACTCAAAAAATTGTATTCCTGGGAGTAAGCCTGGACACAGCATCCCAGATGGCATTCCTTATACCAGAAAAACAAACCTACATGACAACCTACTTCTCTCAACTAGCCACCAGGACCCAGTTATCTGCAAGGAAAATCCTGCAAGCTCTAGGGTTCATGGCTTCTTGCATTCTACTCATTCCATATGCCAGACTGCATATGAGGAAACTACAACAGTACCTAAAAAGCCTTTGGTGTCAGCACTCTCAAGACCTGGAAACTCTTATACCAATGAAACCTTGTCTAAGGAAAGATTTTATTTGGTGGGCAGCAGCATGCTACCACAACAAGGGACTTCCCTTCTCACTACCCCACACCGCCCTGACCCTCACCACAGACGCATCAGACCATGCCTGGCGTGCACACCTGGATGGCAGGTGCATTCATGGCCAATGGAGCCCAAATTAAATGCATCTGCACATCAATCAAAAAGAGATGCTAGCTTTTCAGCATGCCCTGACAGCTGTCAGACCCCTACTCTCCCCGGGGCCTCTGCTGATCAAAATAGACAACACCACGGTGATGTGGTACATCAACAAGCAGGGAGGGACTCACTCGTATCCTCTATGCAGGCTTGCCATGAACCTTTGGCACACGGCCACAACCATGCAACTACACCTGTTAGCACAATTCCTGCCAGGTTCTCTAAACTCTCTGGCAGACAACCTAAGCAGAGACCTGCTAGACCCGCATAACAAGTGGCAGCTAGACCAAGGAACCTTCACCCTTGTAACCCAGAAATGGGGCACCCTGAAGGTAGACTGCTCTGCCTCCCACTTCAATCACCAGCTCAGCAAGTTCTGCACTAGGGAACCTCAAAGCAAGGCCTGGAAAGTGAATGCTCTATCCTTCCAGTGGGTAAACTTCTCAGTCTATGCATTGCCCCCTCTACCACTCATTTCAAGGGTACTGATCAAAATAAGGGAAGAAAAACCGAGGACAGTCCTGATTGCCCCAGACTGGCCACGGCAGCACTAGTACCCCCTACTGCGCAGCCTGTCACCCCTACCACTATGGCACCTACCTCAGATCCCAACACTCATGACCCAGAGGAATGGAGAATTCATGCATCCCCAATTGCAGACCCTCAATCTGGCAGCCTGTCTTATTCCCTGACAAATTCTAGATGTTATAGGTGAGGCCAGATGCCCCAGCACTAGAAAGTCTTATGCTGACAAGTGGAAAAGATTTTGCACCTGGATCCAGGCTAAGGGAGCCAGAACAGCACAGCCCACCCTACCTCTCATCCTGGATTACCTGGCAGACCTACTACACAAGGATCTATCCTTCTCATCTATTAAAATTCATGTCTCTGCCATCTCTGCTCATTTCAGCACAGAGCCACCTCTTTTCTTGCACCCTCTCATCAAACAGTTCCTAGGGGCTAACATGTTGAGGCCACCCAGAAGAGCTCCTACCCCAGCTTGGGACCTAACCTTTGTGTTGGAAAAGCTCACCCTGCCCCCCATTGAGCCTGCAGCTTCAGCAGAGTTAAAATTCCTCTCTTGGAAGACAGCTTTGCTTCTGGCCATCACTTCAGCTAGAAGAGTACCAGAGCTACAAGCACTTATGGCTGTAGAGCCATTCATCATTTTTCATGTTGACAGGGTCTCCCTCAGGACTAACCCATCCTTCATGCCAAAAGTGGTGTCCAGTGTGGCTCTCGACCAATCCATTCATTTGCCCACTTTTTTCCCTAACCCAAAAAACAAGGAGAAAGGATTCTGCATGCTCTAGATATGCAAAGACAGCTCAGATTCTACCTAGACAGGACTAAATCTTTTAGAAAATCTGATCAATTGCTAGTCAGCTTCACTGCAGGAGCAGAGGGCAAGGCTATATCCAAACAAACAATTTCCAAATGGATAGCACATTGCATCCATTTCTGCTACAAACATCAGAGAAAACCTCCCCCCCAAGGGGGTCAGGACACATTCCACCAGAGCGACCTCCACCTCTGTAGCTTTCCTCAGAGGGGTCCCCACCAGGGACATCCTGGAGGCTGCAACATAGACTTCTGTTCATACCTTCACCAAGCATTACCACCTGCCTATCTTCTCCAAATCCAGGGCAGGCTTTGCCACTGCAGTCTTGCAGGGAATCCTAGCCAGCCCCCAGTCTTCTTGACTGCCTCCACCCTTTTCTTCAGCTTTGGGAATCAACCCAAATGTGATGACTGCAACAGTGAAACATGAAGAACTTAGTACAGTTGTGTACGCTTACCATAAATGTAGATGTTCGAGTGTATTCACTGTTGCAGTCCTGGTTTCCCTCCATCCCCCTTGTCTCTCTCTCTCTCTCTTTCTCTCCTTACAAAGATTTTTTGGTATTTACTTTCTACTGGTGGTGCACTTCCACCATAGCCTAGCTCCCTTATTGGGGCTCCTGACATTTAGGGCAAGGAAAACTGATGTAATGACGTCGGCTGCCTGTTTTTATACCACTGACAACCTGACATCAGTCCTGAAGCGACAGCAACCGATGCAGAAATACTTAGCCTCTGGTATTCGGGCCGACTCAGGGATACCCCAAATGTGATGACTGCAGCAGTGAATACACTCGAACATCTACATTTATGGTAAGTGTACACAACTGTACTGTCTTCTTGGTGGAGGGAGTCAGGTAGCAGTTGTGTTGTTATAGGAGTCCTTGTTTCCGGTGGGTTTTTTGATGGCTGTTAAAATATGGATGTCACATTTCAGATGTTCATCAATGATGATACCTAGGAGTTTGGTGTGAGGCACATTCTCGATGGTGGTGTTATTTTGGCTAATTATTGAAAAGTAGGTGTTATCAATTACTGAGCTTCTGGAGGGAGTAAACATCATTAGTTTTGTTTTATTTGCATTCAGGACAAGATGGTTATTGCATCCAATTTTCAGTTTTAGTGAAAGCAGATTGGGTCTTTAGTTGCAGGTCAAAGAAAGAGTCAGCAGTGCAGATGATGATAGAGTCATCTGCATACTGGATTAAGGAGGACTCGGATGGAGTGGAGAAAGTTATTAATGAATATGCAGGAAGGAGGATGTAGAGGATTTCCATTTTTACAGCCTGCAGCCTTTCAGAGAGGAAGCTAGAGTACCAGGATGTTGTAGAAGGGGATAGGTTGAGATGGGAGAGTGGAGACAGGAGAATTGGGTGGGAGATGGTGTCAAAGGCTTTGAATAGGTCTAGGAAAAGGGCAGATACAAGTTTGCCAGAGTCACGAGCAAGATTGATGCATCCTAGGAAGGAGAGAAGGACAGTAATGGTACTGCGGCCTGGGCGGAAACATGTTGGGTGGGGGCAAGGAGGTTATTGTGAGTTAGGTAAGGCATGAGTTGTGCATGAATACATTTTTCAAGGATTTGTGAGAGTGGAGAAAGGATGACAATGGGTCTGAAGTTGGTAAAGTCAATATTTTTACCTCCCATGTGGAGTGGAATAATGAAAGCTTGTTTCCAAATTGAAGAGACATTGGATTCTTGTATGGATCTGTTTATTAGAATGGAGACTGGCAGGGCTAAGCCGCTGGCTGATAATTTGAGGAAGGATGTGGGTAAATTATCTGGTGCATTACGGCAAGGTTTTAGCTGGAGAAGTGTGAAAGTGGGAGGATTATGTGTATTGTCTGAAGAGAGGGTGGTGGATGGAGGGGATGTGCTAGGAGGGGGGTGTGGAAAGCTGGAGGTTAGTTTGGATATACATTCCACAAAGAAGGAGTTGACTGGCTGTTTCTAGGTCGGAAAAGTTGAGGTTGAGACAAGGGTTGTCTTTGATATTCATCGTGTTTCACTGTTGCAGTCATTACTCTTGGGTTATCCTGCTGGCAGGCTACCCGCAGTCGGCCTGAATTCCAAAGTCTAGGTCCAGCGTCGGTTGCTGTCACCTCTTCCCTGACGTCAGTGTGCCAGGGGTATAAAAGATGCAGCTGACGCCATTTTCTTCAGTCTTTCTTGCCGTGAGGTGCCCGAAGCAAAAGCAGTTCACAAGTGCCGGTCGGCCGACTCCTGAGATTTTCAAATCCGAATTTCAGAACCGAAGTCTTCATTAAAGCTAAGTACCCCATTGGGGAAACTTTTTTCTTGCTCCAGACCGATGTCAGAAAAAGTTAACAATTGTATTTCTTGTGGAAAGCAAATACCTCATAAGGATTTTCACTCTTAATGTATTCCTTGCCTATCCGCGGTAGTGGTGCTGCGGTAGCTTTGTCGCCTCACAGCAAGACGTTGTCCCGTTCGATTCTCAGCTAGAGCGTCTTCTGTGTGGAGGCATGCGTGAATGGGCGTACCTTCGTTGAAGGTTCTGCGTCAGGGCTGGTAACCCGGCATGTAAAAATCCACTACCAAACATTAGAGGACCGGAGTTCCGCTGTGGCGACCCCTAACCGGGATAAGCCGAAAGACCCAACAACTGTATTCCTTGCTTAGGCCCTGATCACAACGTTGCTAACTGTCGATTTTGTGCTAGATTTAACCAACGCACTATTAAGTGTCGGTTTGATTTTGCATTTCACTACTTTGGCCGAAGATTTAATTATATAATGACGTCGGAACAGCCGAAGACCGGAGTTTACAAAAAATACAAGGAAAAGGATAGGCATCCGAGGTCCAAAACCGATGAGGCCTCTGTTAGGCCAGTCGCTGGTTCACCGATTCTCAGTGAGACGCTTTCGCAGCCCCTGGCGCCCACTACCTCAAAGCCACAGGCCGCTTCCAACTCCCACGTGGAGCCGACTGGGCCTCTGGATACTCAAGGTATTGGACACTCAAAAATCATTCCTCAGATGGGTCCAGAGCCGCTGAGCAGGCATCGGCTTCTGAGGGTGCCTTCAGACCTACACAATTATATGTTAAACCATCTTCAGCTTCAAAGACAAAGACTAAAGTAGCTCTAAAGACAAAGAAACAAGTACAGCATTCTCCTACTCGGACTTCCATGCCTAAAAAAACAGATGCTTAAAATGGTCGAAGACCTAATTACTTTGATCAGGGATTCCCATCCCCCACCCGATAAGAGGCCTAGGCAAGAGACAGAATGTAATTTTTCTGATAAGGTTTCAATTTCCTCTGATTCCTCTTCTGAACAGGATTTTTCCATGCCTCCCTATGAGGACTCTGATGCTGAAGAATCCATTCCTTCAGCCTCTCCTCCTGAGGATTACTCTTTTGGGGAAACCCTGCATACCATGAGGGAACATTTCCACTGGGAGAGCCAAGATTATTCTGAATCTAAGAAAAGGCTCAGAGATTTCCTTTTATTGCCCCAGCACAGGCCCCTTGCTATCCCACCTGTTTTAGACATTGTAGATGATGTATTTACGGAGTCCAGTTTTTCTCCAGACTCTTTACCACCAGCCCCTGTTAAGTCAGACAGATACTAAAGGGTTCCTGATTCACATAAATGTCTCTATAAGAACCCTGCAGCTGACCCAGAAACCATCTCTCAGGGTCCCAAAGGGACCTATGCTCTCAGAACTACCACTCGCCTGCTGCAAAAACTCACCCTGACAACCATCTGCAGCCTAACTAACTATTCTCAAGATAATTGGTCACTTCTGAAACACCTCTCTCTAGATGCAGAAGTCCAATATTTTAACACTATTTTTCTAAATATAATTAATGCCCTTGCCCCAGTGCATACTAAAAGAGTCAGAAACAATCCTGCTTCTTGGTTAATCAAAGCATGTAAAGATCTTATGAAAAAAGAGACTTAGCCTGGAGGGTCACTGGAAACAAAATAAAAATGATGTAAATCTACAAGTATACAGGCAGCTCCGCAACCAAATAACGAAGCAAGTTAACAAAGAGAAACAATTGTATTACACTCACATCCAACATGAACATAGATCTAACCCAAAAAAATTCTGGTCCTCCATCTCATCAGTACTTAACCCTGGGACCAAAAAAGACCACTGCCCATGTCTTGATGCCCCACCTCTACAAATAGCTAATGACTTCAACACTCCTTTTCTACTCTATAGCTTCACTAATCTCAAATCCCCCAACCCCAGCTCCTCTTCTTCCACAGCTCCAGTCAATCTTGCCTCCTTTTCACCCCCGGACCAGCACCTCTATAACCCCGCCAAATTCCACTTCTCATAACTCATCCAAATTCTCTCTTTAACTTGTCCCTATAAGTCTCATAAAAAAATTATTACGTAAACTTAAACTTTGCTCTACCTGTACTCCCATCAGAGTATCTTAAATTAGCTGTTGACTCCATTGCATACGCCATCAGTATTCTTATCAACAGATCCATCTGTGAATCTGAAGATGTTCATCGTGTTTCACTGTTGCAGTCATTACAATTGGGTTATCTTGCTGGCAGGCTACCCGCAGTCAGCCTGAGTTCCAAAGTCTAGGTCCGGCGTCGGTTGCTGTCACCTCTTCCATGACGTCAGTGCGCCAGGGGCATATAAGATGCAGCCGACGCCATTTTCTCCAGTCTTTCTTGCCGCGTGGTGCCTGAAGCAAAAGCAGTTTGCAAGTGCCGGTCGACCGACTCCTGAACTTTTCAAATTCGAATTTCAGATCCAAAGTCTTCATTAAAGCTAAGTACCCTGTTGGGGAAACTTTTTTCTTGCTCCAGACTGATGTCAGAAAAAGTTAATAACTGTATTTCTTGTGGGAAGCAAATACCGCATAAGGATTTTCATTCTTACTGTATTCCTTGCCTAGGCCCTGACCATAACGTTGCTAGTTGTCGGTTTTGTGCTTAACCAATGCACTATTAAGCGTCGGTACGATTTTGCATTTCATTACTTTGGCAGAAGATTTAATTATATAATGCCATCGGAATTTACAAAAAACGATAAGAAAAAGAAAAGGACAGGCATCCGAGATCCAAAACCGACGACGAAGCTTCTTCTAGGCCTGTCGCCGGTTCTCAGTGAGGCGATTTCGCAGCTCCTGACGCCCACTACCTCAGAGCCACAGGCCGCTTCTGACTCCCATGTGGAGCTGACTGGGCCTCTGGAAACTCAAGGTATTGGACACTCGGAAACTATTCCCTCAGATGGGTCTGGAGCCGCTGAGCAGGCATCGGCTTCTGAGGGTGTTTTCAGGCCTACACAGTTATATGTGAAACCTACTTCAGCTACAAAGACAAAGACTAAAGCAGCTCTAAAGACAAAGAAACAAGTACAGTATTCACCTGGACAGACCTCCATGCCTAAAAAAAACAGATGCTTAAAATGGCCGAAGACCTTATCACCTTGATCAGGGGTTTCCATCCCCCTCCTGAAAAGAGGCCTAGGCAAGAGTTAGAATATGAATCTTCAGACCAGGTTTCCATTTGCCCTGATTCCTCTTCTCTACAGGATTACTCTATTCCTCCCTATGAGGATTCTGATGCTGAAGAATTTATCCCTTCAGCCTCTCCTCCTGAGGATTATTCTTTTGGGGAATCACTGCATACTATGAGGGAGCATTTCTACTGGGAGTGCCAAGATTACTCAGAATCCAAGAAAAGGCTCAGAGATTTCCTTTTATTGCCCCAGCACAGGTCCCTTGCTATCCCACCTGTTTTAGACATTGTAGATGATGTATTTACGGAGTCCAGTTTTTCTCCGGACTCTTTACCACCAGCCCCTGTTAAGTCAGACAGATACTACAGGGTTCCTGATACACATAAATTTCTCTATAAGAACCCTGCAGCTGACCCAGAAACCATCTCTCAGGGTCCCAAAGGGGTCAAGGCTTCTACTGCAAAAAACCCTATTCCCTCTGATAGGGATTCTAGGGCCCTAGACAGATGGGGCAAAAAGATTTATACCTCTGCTACCTTGGCTGTAAGAGCTTTAAATTGCCAATTTCATATGCTTAAATATCATCATTATCCTATATCCTTGCTTAAACAGAAAATGCCAGCAAATTCAGAATGTGCAGACAATAAAGAAATGCAGGATTTATTGCATGCAGCTGAACAAGTTGGAAAGCATACTTTGCAATGTGGTTTTGATTTTCTTGAGGCCTCCTGCAGGGCCGCTGTTACAGGTGCTGTCATTAGGAGACATGCTTGGTTAAAAGAACAAAATTTGTCAGATCATGTTAAAGCAAAACTATTAGATGCTCCTTTACAGCATGATACTTTGTTTGGTGCTAAAGCAGAAGAGGTGTTGAAGAAAATGGAGGACAAGGCTAAATCTATGCAAACAGTCAAGGATTTCTTGCAGGTACAGCCTCCCAGATTTAGCAGGAACTGGCCTACAAAAAAATTGGTCCTTTCCAGTGTCAGATAGACCACAAAGGGGCAGATACAGACACCCCAGAGGAAGATCACAGCCCCAAGGCTTATACAGACCTAAACAAAGGGGTGCTTCTAATTCCAAGAGCGGAGAGGAAAAATCACAGCCATCCAGGAAACAGTTTCAATGACTTCCCACTTCCAGCACCAAGCACTTATCTTTTGGCAGCCCCTTTGGGGGGAAAGCTAGCACTTTTTTCACACAATTGGCACATGATCACCTAGGACAAATGGGTTCTAAATATAGTTTCACAAGGCTACAGGTTCCACTTTCATACCCTGCCAAGGCAAAACGGTATGCCAGACCTGCCATGCAATCAATGGGCAGAGGCACAAAAACAAGTTTCATCCCTCATGGACATGAGGGCCATTCAACAAGTACCAGAACAAGAGCAGGGTCACGGATTCTATTCAAGACTGTTCTTAGTACCCAGAAAGGATAAAGCCTGGAGACCAATACTGGACCTATCTATTCTAAACACATATCTGGATATTCCAAAATTCAAAATGTTGACTCTACAGCAGCTTCTGCCCATGTTGGGGAAGAAGGCTTGGCTTGTGACTTTAGATCTAAAAGAGGCATACCTGCAAGTCCCAATCAGACAAACATGCAGTATATACCTCAGATTCAAAGCTGGCTCAATGAACTACCAATTATCTGCACTGCCCTTTGGCTTATCTACTGCGCCCAGGGTCTTCACAAAGTACCTGGCACCAGTAATTGCATTTTGCAGACAAAGAGGAATACAAATATATCCTTACTTGGACGACTGCCTTATTCAAGCAGAGAACAAGGACATTCTACTACAGCATCTGGCGTTTGTAAAAAGGTTACTGACAAGTCTAGGGTACACAGTAAACAAGAAGAAATCAAAACTCGTACCCTCTCAAGAGATAATATTCCTGGGTGCAAGCTTAAATACAACTGCCCAGATGGCTTATCTCACGCCAGACAAACACAGACAACTGACTAGTTACTTCAAAATGTTGGCAACAAAGACCCAGTTATCTGCAAGAAAAATTCTGCAGGCCTTGGGTTTCATGGCATCCTGCATTCTGCTAATTCCATATGCAAGACTGCATATGAGGAAACTTCAATGGTATCTAAAAAGTGTTTGGACTCAACATTGCCACAGCCTGGAAACAATAATTACCCTCATTCCCTGCCTGCAACAGGAGTTTCGATGGTGGGCAGAAGCCTGTCACCACAACATGGGACAGCCATTCACCTTACCCACAGCCAGGCAAACATTGACAACAGATGCATCAGATTACGCCTGGGGGGCCCATATGGCAGGAAGATGTATTCAGGGCACATGGTCCGCAAGTCAAATGCATCTACATATGAATCAAAAAGAGATGCTAGCTGTTCAGAATGCCCTAACAGCCTTCAAGGATCAACTTCGTCCAGGACAACTACTAATAAAGACGGACAATACTACAGTCATGTGGTACATAAACAAGCAGGGAGGCGCACATTCCTAACCCCGATGCAGGCTAGCCATGAACGTGTGGCACACAGCATTGACTTACCAAGTACATCTGCAAGCTCAATACCTGCCAGGAAGGAAAAATACTCTGGCAGACGAACTAAGCAGAAATCTAATGGATCCCCACGAGTGGAAATTGGATCCACAAGTCTTCAGCATGATAACAAAGACCTGGGGATGCCCGGGCATAGACCTATTTGCCTCTCTTCACAACTGCCAACTACAAAGATTCTACTCAAGGACTTATCACAACCAAGCATGGAAAGTGGATGCTCTATCTTTCAGCTGGACAAAATCTAACAGTATATGCCTATCCTCCTCTGCCTCTCCTCCCCAAGGTACTCCTCAAGGTCAGACAAGAGAAACCAAGAATGATACTGATCGTCCCAGACTGGCCCCGCCAGCACTGGTATCCAATCCTAAAGAGCTTGTCTCACTGCCCAGCCTGGACATTGCCTCAAATTCCTCATTTGTTGACCCAACAAGACAGCCAGATACTGCACAGCCAACTCAAAACCTTAAACCTGGTGGCATGGCAGATAATATAGCCTCTCAAGACACACCTCTTTCTAAAGCAGTAATGGATGTTATTTTGGAGGCCAGGAGGCCTAGCACGAGAAAATCTTATGCAGACAAATGGAAGAGATTCTGTGCTTGGAACCAAGCACAAGGCATTGACACGATTGTTCCAATTATTCCTCAGATTTTACAATACTTAACTGAGTTGCTGGATAAAGGCCTTTCCTTTTCATCAGTTAAAATTCATGCCTCTGCCATTTCAGCTCATTACAATACGGAACCACCTATTTTTTGTCATCCGTTACTGAGGCAGTACCTCAGAGGGGCCAAAAACATAAGACCTCCAAGGAGAGCACCAATACCTGCATGGGACCTCAGCTATGTCTTGGAAAAACTCACACTGCCTCTGTTTGAGCCAGCCTCTGCAGCTGACATAAAATTCTTATCCTGGAAAACAGCTCTGCTCCTAGCAATAACCTCCGCTAGAAGAGTCTCAGAGTTACAGGCACTCATGGCTGTGGAACCTTTTATCATTTTCCATCCTGACAGGGTTTCGCTGAGGACAAACCCTACATTTATGCCTAAGGTAGTGTCCAGTGTGGCCCTTAACCAAACAATTAATTTGTCTACTTTTTTTTCCAAACCCACAGAATAAGGGTGAGAAAATTCTGCATTCTTTGGATATTCACAGACAGCTACGCTTCTACTTGGACAGAACTAAAGCTTTCAAAAAGACTGATCAACTTCTAGTGGCATATGCTGCAGCATCACAAGGAAAGCCCATCTCAAAACAGACTATTTCAAAGTGGATAGGCCATTGCAATCATTTCTGCTATTCACAGCATGGCAAATCAGTGCCTAAGGGCATTAGGCCACATTCAACCAGGGTAGCAGCCACTTCAGCAGCCTTCCTCAGAGGAGTACCAACCAAAGACATCTTAGAGGCTGCAACTTGGAGTTCAGTGCATACCTTTACAAAGCACTATCACCTACCTCTCTACTCTAAATCCAGGGCAGGCTTTACCATTGCAGTTCTACAGGGCCTTATAGCCTCTCCTAATCCTGTTTAGCTCCAGCCTCCCAACCTTAGCTTTGGGATTCAACCCAATTGTAATGACTGCAACAGTGAAACACGATGAACATAGTACAGTTGTGTACCTACCATAAATGTAGATGTTCGAGTGTATTCATTGTTGCAGTCCAGGCTACCCTCCCACCATCCCCCCTTTTCTTCTTTGCTGGGACCTAACTGTACTTTTCTACTCTATACAACCTATGTTGTGTATTTGCTTGTATTTGAAGGAAAAGTTGTTTTTTGTGCATGCATGCTTATTGGCATAATTTAGCCTACCATTTTAGGGGCACCTGACATCTGGGGCAAGAAAAACTGAAGAAAATGGCGTCGGCTGCATCTTATATACCCCTGGCGCACTGACGTCAGGGAAGAGGCGACAGCAACCGACGCCGGACCTAGACTTTGGAACTCAGGCTGACTGCAGGTAGCCTGCCAGCAGGATAACCCAATTGTAATGACTGCAACAGTGAATACACTCGAACATCTACATTTATGGTAGGTACACAACTGTACTTTCCCAGCATCTGGAAAATGTCACATATTCCTGTCCACAAAGGGGGAACTCTACTGAGCTAACGAACTTTCGACGAATAGCCATCCTATCGCCCAACTCCAAAATATTGGAAAAATGCATTCAACAGCAACTTATACAATTTTTACTACTAACAACCTACTTACCCATACCCAACATGGTTTCCATCCAGGCAACAACGCTTCGACTGCCCCTTTTCCTTCATTGATGCTGTAAGTAGAGCTAGAGACACTGGTAACTTGGTATCAGCATTATTTCTTGACCTTTCAAAAGCCTTCAACACGGTCTCACACACCATACTCCTTGCTAGGCTGTCCAACCTAGGACTATTGCCTTCCTCTGTGAAAGTTGTTTCACAGTTACCTAAACTGTAGAAAAGCTGTAAACAGGTTAAACACAATCTCTCCCTTTGTTCGTACCCCTAAAGGAATCCCACAGGGATCCATCATTTGCCCATTGCTCTTTAATATCTGTACTAACAACCTGCACACTTCCTCATCCCTAGGAACATTCATACAATACACAGATGACTCTGTCATCTGCTCCTCTCCCACACTTCCTCATCTTCACTACATTGCTCAACAAACGTTTACCTCCATTGAAACCTGGCTCACTGACTGTCAACACTTTCTTAACCATAAAAAAACTCCTTCTCTTTATGCCATAAAATCATTCCAAACATAAATCATTTCAAGATCCTTTCTACTGACAGTACTGTAACAAAACTACTAGGAGTCATTATTGACAATCAACTTAAGTTTGATCTTCATATCCAGCATAACATTAAAAAAACTCACCAGAAACCAGACATCCTGTATAGGAACAAACACTTCCTGAATACATCAACCAGAGTCTCTCTCAGCAGATCCTACCTCCTTCCCTCCCTTCTGTATGGTGCCACAGTTTTCACTAAGCTACAGTCCAAAATAGAATGCTGCTACAACAAAGTGACCAAGTTTGCTACTAACAGTAAGACCAGCACATATCACTGCAAACCATTGCATATGCTGCAGTGGCTTAAACTCCCTAACTACCTCCATTATGTCCAGCTCTTAACCTTACACAACATCATTTACAAACCTTTAGCATCCCAAGCCCTTAATCATATAGTGAACTCATATATCCCCAATAAAACCCTGAGGTCTGAAGATAAAAAACTCCTAGCTGTTTCATATCCTTCAAAAGTACCAGGACAAAGCTTATATTCTTACTCAGTAGCCAAAATCTGGAACTCTCGCCCTGTAACCTCAAGAACAATTACTAAGCTGGCTGCCTTCAAATCCTCTTTAAAAAACTTATAATAATACCTGGATATGCTGCTGCCCTACTCCTAACATAACCTTGACATTTCTACCCCTGGCTGACACAACCACCTAAATCCCTTCACCTTTCTCTTCACACCCACCTTCCCTGCCCTCTTGTACTTCACTTGTATAACCTTCCACTAAAATCCATCTCCTTAATTTATCTAGTATCGTAGCTCTGCTTAACACTTTTCCTCATGTCTCATATACCTCCTTTCACCCCCAACCTAGCTTCCTTACACTTCCTCTCTATATCCCTCTTTCTGTATATCCTTACAACTGACTTTTCAGCTAAACACCTCCTACACTCTTGCCACATTTCTCCACGATGCTTCTCTCTGCTTCTACAATGTAAATGCTGTTCAACAGCATATCCCAGTGTCAAATTACAAACACAACTGAATAGTAATATGTATTACTCTTTCTAAGAAGTGAAATTAATTATCCTCTGTATAAGTGAAGAAATAATATGTTTGTACATGGATGTCTGAATATATTATTCTGTGTATGAAGGTAAACTACCTACTCTCTGTATAAATTAAGAAATAATAGTATGTATGTACATAGGTATCTGAAAGTACGAGCTTTTCTCCCAGGGCCTTTACTGAAAATGGTGACTTTTGAGTCAGGTGTACTTTCCCGGTAAACAAAAGTCAAATAAAAGTAAAATAAACAACTTAAAAAAATACAAGTGTGTGTAAATATAAATACGCACATTAACGCACACACAGCTTGAAACAAACTAGACATGACAAAGGACATGCCTTAAAGATTTAACACATTTTCCTTGTTTTACCTATTACTGCATTCCTCTTGTCATTAAGATTGGAGCACTATATTGCACTTTTACAGTACAGGTTTGATCTGAAAATTATAATGTCATGTAGTCTTTGAGATATGCAGTAGGTCTTTGGACTCTGCTAAGCCTTTTAATTTATGGTTAAGAAGCAGAATATGTTGTGTGCGTCTCTGTTGTAGACACCTCCACAAACATCTTGCCTTGGCTCAGTGGCAATGTCCACAGCCACATGCAGAACTCATTGACTGCAGTGAAATGCAGTATTGAGCTCTGTTTTTCCCCCCAGGACAAATCTGTCACTTTTGTAGTCTTTGAGTGCATGTGTGAATTTCTTGCTGTGCTAGTACATTTAGAGAGCTGAAGTAATCAGAATAACTATTCCTCATAGGATCATAGGTCGTTACTAGGCTAATGGCCCTAGGGCCCTTACAAGCCTAGCCAGGTTCTACTCTTATTTCAGTGATCAGCACCAGTTGCCCCTGTCCAAGAGGGACACAGGTGGAACCGCTGGAGTGAATTTACAGTTACCCATCCAATCGTCCAGATTGCACTTGAAGAGGGACAATGAGGTGGTCTGTTTGACATGAAGTGGGAGTCCATTCCAAAGGTGTGGTAACTTCTGGGAGACAAATCTCTCCCTCCAGCGGGTTCTATTAATGTCACATACCAGGTCAAGTTCTGTAGAGTGAGTAACCCGTGTACCATTTGACTTGCGGATCTGTAGCATTTCCAATAAACACGGTCAAAGATTGCCTTGTATGCAAGGCATAGATCACCTCTGAGTAGTCTGTACGAAACAGAATAAAGTGACAGTGATTTCAGAAGATCCACATAAGACAGATGCTGAAGACCTTGAGTTTTCCTTGTAAGGAACCTTTGTGGTGTCTCCAATTGCTGCATGTGCCTGGAAAGGTACAGACCAAAAGGGGTGTTGTACTCAGTTAGTGGCCTGATGAGGGAAAAGTACAGAAAGGTTATAACTTCTTTTTTTCTGGATGCAATGCCCTTACTTATGAGATGAGCAATACAGAATGCCCTTCTTACCACTGTGGAGACATGGTGATCAAAGGTAAGGTTGCTGTCAACTTGTGTGCCCAGGTATGTTAGCACTGAGTGCATACTTAGGGTGTTGTTATTGATGTGGTAGTTAGCAGGAACATCGCACTTAGCGAAAGGGATGATAATAGACTTTTTTGCATTGAGTTTAAGGCCATGACTTTGGCACCAGTCATTTATTTGTGTAAGACCTCTTGTAGGATGTTGATATTGTTTGGAGATTCTGTGACTGCTCCCATTTTGCAGTCATTAGCAAACGTGGTCAGCTACAGACCTTTAGTTTTATCTTGTACTTCGAAGAAATAGATTCCAAACTTTAGAGGTCCCAGGACTGGTCCCTGTGGAACACCACTGATTGCAGGTCTGCTTTTGGAGGTGGATTCCCCTATTTTGACTGTATGGGTTCTGTCAGTGAGCCAGTTAGTGACCTGTCTAATGATTTAAGGGTTGATACCTAGCTGGGTGAGTTTGTCAATGATGTCTGAGTGGGGATAGTGTCAAAAGCTTTGGCTAAGTCTAGTTAGGCTGTATGCACAGATTTCCCCTTGTCCAGGGCCTTGGTGACCGTCTCAATGAAGTCTACTAGGTTTAACAGGCATGATCCCCCTTTGACAAATCCAAACTGAGTAGGGTCAAGTGTTTGGAGATTATCTCTGTGTCCTTCTATTCATATGCTGCAGTATTCATCACATTATGGAGTAGTCCGCCTCCAGCTGACTTGTACTTCTGGCCCGCATACAGAAGTCTACATGCTACTGTGAGGTGCGTGCAACTCTGCACATCATCCCTCATACATCAGTCATAAAGCAATGTCGGATGTAAAGTGGACGTCAGCATGCACCAACCACAGAACTTTTCTGCTGCCTGCTTGATTGCTGCTCCAGATGTTCAGTCATCAGATAGGTTGTGTTCTTAAGTGAAGGGAAGTACCCCGTTGGATTTTTTTCTTTCTTAATTTTTGGTGCTACTGTTGGTTGTATGGTGATTTCATGTCAGCTAGGAAGGGCAAGTGTCAGTGTGGAAAGCAGATTCCATGTAAAGATGCCCAAGATCTCTGCTTGTTCTGTCTAGGCCCAGACCATGATCACACCGCTTGCACTATCTGCAAATCATTCATCGTCAAAACTCTTAGAAGCTGTTTAGCTTTTCTTAAATTCTACTTAGTGTACCAGCATCTTAAGCTCCTGGCATGGGAGATGGAGGTGACGTTGGGTCTTTCTGACAAGTCCCATGTGAAAAAGGCCAAGAAACCTCAGCCTGATCTGCCAGCTGCGTGCACTCTTCTAGGTGTCCCTCCCAAGGTTGATGAAGGCCCGGAGGTAGTGGATGTCCCGTCAATGGGTACCACAGTGGAAGCTCTGAATGAGTCCACCAGCACATCCGTGAGGGAAGTGCAGGAGTCTGACTCAGTGAAAAGGGGTAACCACAGCTCGTGATATCTGAAGGTCCATGTGGGGTCACCCAAATCACTGTGCATGAGGATGTGCTTACTGACATAGTGGAGTGTAGGCCGATGTCGGGCCCTTCAAGCTTCCATCACATGGAAGCTCCTAATAAGAAAAAGCTAAAAAATAAGCATGTTGCCCCTGCTCCTCAAGAGCAAGCTCCTGATCAGCAGGCTTTTTCATAAAGCCCTTTCAATGCCTTCATTACCTTGTGCTAGCCCTGTCCTTCCACTGGCTTTAAGAGGACAGCTGCAGGTCCCTCTTCAGATGAAGAGGAATCTTCAGGGGATGAATCACTAGCCTACTCCACCTACATTGCTTCCCCCCTGGGGTATGCCTCCCCAGAAGAGGAATTTAATGGTACAGATTCCCCTGGGAAGGACATTTCTTTCGGAAAGACTATACAGAAAATGATAGACTTTTTCAAGTCTGACTGTCCTCAAGTCTCAGATATACAAAAGAGGAATTATGACCCTCTTGCAGATGGATTCTCCATCCCCCCCTGCCATCCCTCCAGTTCTGCCTGCTTTCCTTGATGCTTTTACAGCTGTATCCAAGTGCCCAGACTCCCAGCCCTCTGCTTCCAAGCATCCAGACAGGTTCTACAAGGTGTCTGAGGACTCCAAGTTTCTGTTTAAAGCTCCAGCTGCAGATACAGCTACCATCTCAATTTCAGCTGATAAGGATTTCAAATTACTACTTTCCACCTCCTTACTGCCTTCTAATAAAGAGAGCAAGGTCATGGAGAGGCTAGGAAAATAGGTTTACACCTCTGACACTCTGGCCTTCTGGGCAATTAATTACCAGAAATACATAACAAAATACTCCCTGGCTCTCCTTTCAGATGCAGGAAAACTTCTGTCAGCGCTCTCAAACTCTCCTGCCAAGGCTAAACTGGCAGCCATCCTCAACTTATTTATTTATTTTATTTTACATTTGTTTACCGGGAAAGTCCGACTGGAGCAAGGTCCATTTACAGCGGAGGCCCGGGGAGAAAAGCTGCATAACACAACAGTACAAATACAACAAATGACAAAAAAAATTCTGTACAGAGGCATATATACAATCAGAGCTCCATGTCTTTATATGACAACACATAATCCACAAATGACGGAAAATTTCTATACAGTGGCATATATACAATCAAGGAGATTTTTCGTACCTTAGTTTGATGTGAGCAAGCTTGGTATATAGATAACAAAACTTTGAATTCTGTATTGGTAGTTGTTCTTTCAGCTTTTCCCAGTTAGGGGTCGCCACAGCAGAATGCTGGTCCGCTAATGATTGGCAGTTGATTTTTGAGGTGCCAGCCCGATGCCTAACCTTCAATGAAGGCACGCCCATTCACGTATGTCTTTCGAATGCCACTCGACCACTGGGAGGACATGTAGACTGCACACAGAAGGTGCTTACAAAGCATAAAAATGAAGGAATGGAATCTGGAAAATAATGCTATTCGGGAGATATGTCATAGCGTGAAAAATAGTTTGTAGGATAATAGTTCCTGATAGGGAGTATTTGAGTAGTACAGAATAGCTGAGGTAAGCAGTGAGGAGATGAGGTGTGGCAAGATAGGAGGAGAGCAGAAAAGATTTTATGTGATACAGGGACAGAGCCATGATTGCAAGAGGTGTGACTTTAGTGATGTCTTGAAAAGTGAGATGGATGGTTCAGAGGAGATACTTTGCGGGAGGTTATTCCATTTCCTAGCAATGGTGTGAATTCCTTAGCCAAGGTTACTAGGCACTCAAGTGCAGTTAAGGTGCTGCAGATGCCTTAGCTAGGGCAGCCGCCTCTGGTTCAGTCCTAAGGAGATGTTCTTGCCTTAGGTTACAACCTTTACCTGACGACTTCAAGGCCAAATTGATTGATGCCTCCCTTGGTAATAAAGCCTTACTTTGTAGCTTGGCTGCAGACTTATTCAAATATTTGCAGGAAAAAGGTAAGGAGTGACTGGACCTCAAGCATATCCTTGATTCTCCTGTTCCCAGGTTCCAAAGGAACTATCCAACAAAGACAGCCTTTATTAGAAAACCTGCCATGCTACTTCCTCTAAACATGAGAGGCCCTAGGTAACAAGCTGCTTCTTCTAAATCTGCACCATCCACTCCTGCTCCAAAACAGACCTTTCAGTCCCATCCTAAATCTGGTGGCCTGTGACTGTCCTCCTCCAGGGCCATCCACTCCCCTGTCTCTTCATCTCTCCCAGTTTCTTGCTGCTTGGAATCAGATCATGCAGGACTGTTGGGTCCTCGCCATCATCCAGAGAGGATATTTCATGGTGTGGGAAACTTACCTCTCCTTCAGGGGCATCCCACAACCACCAAAAGAACAAATGGGTTTCTTTCCTCAGGTCTTTTCGGATCTTCTTTCTCAGGGGGCAATTCAAGAGTTCCCTCTCTTCCATCAAGGGAAAGGTTTCTATTCCAGGATGTTTTTTGGTCCCCAGGAAGGATGGCCCCAGGAGACCATTCCTGGACCTTTCCCATTTGAACACCTTCCTGAAAGTTCCTTTCTTCCCAGTGTTGACTTTGCCATCTCTTCTTTCACTGTTTCTTCCTCAAGCTTTCAGGGCATCCTTAGACATCAAAGACACTTACCTTCACATCCACATTCACCCTCTGTGAATTTTTACGTTTTTCTGATGCTTCCTCACATTTTCAGTTTTGTGCTTTGCCCTTTGGTCTCTCTATGACACCAAGGGTCTTCACAAAATGCTTGGCTCATGTCATACGATTTTGCAGACTGCAGGGAATTCAGATCTTCCCTTACCTATACGATCTCCTAATCCAAGCCTAGTCCTCAGACCTACTTCAGGAAAGTTTTTTCTTCACTATCCCCTTCCTGGAGAGTCTAGGCTTCACTATAAACTATCAAAAGTCCTTGCTGATCCCCTCGCAAGACCACATTTTCCTGGACTGCAGGATCCAAACAAGCAAAACGCTAGCTTCACTGCCCACAGGAAAAAAAGGTGCTGTTCCTGACTACATACTTCCAGAGCATATTACCCCCCCCAATCCCTGACTGCCAGGGACTTCCTATGCATCCTGGGGTTCATTGCATCTACAATCTCAACGCTCCCATTGGTAAAGTTGCACATATGGAAGATTCAGTGGTTCCTATAGACAGTCTGGATGCAACAGTCCCACCCTCTGGATTTTATGATTCCACTCCTAACTTGCATAAGAAAGGAGCTGGATTGGAGGATCCTGCAGGTGACCAAAAATCCTGGTCTCCCTCCCCCTTCAGCCACCCCTCCCTTCTCAAGAGTTATACACAGATGCCTCAGACACAGGATGGGGTGTGACCCTACAGTTCTGGAGGGTCAGGGATGTTTGGACTTCCAAACAGACAAAGAAGCATATAAATATCAGAGAAGAGGGCTCTCATTTTTGCCCTACAGGTTTTCAAACCCAAGCTAACTCCAGGGGTGCTGAGGTGATTCACAGACAACACCACGGTCCTTTGGCACATGAGCAAGCAGGAGGGAACAAAGTCTTACCGCCTATGCAGACTAGCGCCACATGCCTAGGAGTTAGTTTTAAAAAGCCAAGTTTGACTTCAAGCAGTTTATCTCCCCTCAGCTCAGAATGTGGTGGCAGACTCACTAAGCAGGTCTATGACTCAATCCCACAAATGGATGTTACACAGGGATATGTTTTTGGACCTGATCCATGGTTTGGGTATGCCTCAGGTAGATCTTTTTGCCTCCCCCATGAAGAGACAACTATAATTCTGTGCCAGGATTCCACACCCCTTGGCCTGGAAGGTGGGAGCTCTATCATTCTCATGGAAGGGAATGTTTCTGTATGCATTCCCCCCTTTCCTCTCCCCCAAAGGTTCTACTGAAGATTCAACAGGATCAACCAAAAATCTTGCTAGTGACTCACTTATGGCCAAGGCAGCACTGGATGTTCATCGTGTTTCACTGTTGCAGTCATTACACTTGGGTTATCGTGCTGCCAGGCTACCCGCAGTCGGCCTGAATTCCAAAGTCCTGGTCCGGCGTCGGTTGCAGTCACCTCTTCCCTGACATCAGTGCGCCAGGGGTATATAAGATGCAACCGACACCATTTTCTTCAGTCTTTCTTGCCGCGCAGTGCCCGAAGCAAAAGCAGTTTGCAAGTGCCGGTCGGCCGACTCCTGAGATTTTCGAAATCGAATTTCAGATCCAAAGTCTTCAATCAAGCTAAGTAACCCATTGGGGAAACTTTTTTTTCTTGCTCCAGACCGATATCAGAAAAAGTTAACAATTGTATTTCTTGTGGGAAGCAAATACCTCATAAGGATTTTCATTCTTACTGTATTCCTTGCCTAGGCCCTGTCCACGACGTTGCTAGTTGTCAGTTTTGTGCTAGATTTAACCAACGCACTGTTAAGCGTCGGTACGATTTTGCATTTCATTACTTTGGCCGAAAATTTAATTATATAATGCCGTCGGAACAGCCGATAACCGGAGTTCATAAAAAGCGCAAGGAAAAAGAAAAGGACAGGCATTTGAGGTCCAAAACCGACGACAAAGCCTCCGCTAGGCCAGTCGCCGGTTCTCAGTGAGGCGCTTTCACAGCCCCTGACACCTGCTACCTCACAGCCACAGGCCACTACCGGCTCCCACGTGGAGACAACTAGGCCTCTGGATACTCAAGGTATTGGACCTTCTGAAACTATTCCCTCAGATGGGTCTGGAGCCGCTGAGCAGGCATCGGCTTCTGAGGGTGTTTTCAGACCAACACAGTTATACATCAAGCCAGCTTCAGCTTCCAAAGCAAAGACCAACACAGCTTTAAAGACAAAGAAACAAGTACAGCATTCTCCTGGACAGACTTCCATGCCTTAGAGACAGATGCTCAAAATGGCCAAAGACCTAATTACTTTGATCAGGGGTTCCCATCCCCCTCCTGATAAGAGGCCTAGGCAAGACACTGAATATGATTCTTCTGATCACGTTTCAATTTCTTCTGATTCCTCTTCAGAACAGGGATACTCTCTTCCTCCCTATGAGGATTCTGATGCTGAAGAATCTATCCCTTCAGCCTCTCCTCCTGAGGACTATTCTTTTGGGGAAACCCTGCATACCATGAGGGAGCATTTTCACTGGGACAGCCAAAATGACTCAGAATCTAAGAAAAGACTCAGATTTTCTTTTACTTCCTCAGCACAGATTTCTTGCTATTCCACCTGTACTAGACATTGTAGATGTATTTTCAGAGTCCGGCCTGTCTCCTGACTCCTTACCTCCTGCACCCGTTAAGCCAGACAGGTACTACAGGGTTCCAGATTCACATAAATTTCTATATAAAAACTCTCCTGCTGACCCAGAAACTATATCTCAGGGTCCCAAAGGGGTCAAGGCTTCCACTGCAAAAAACCCTGTTCCCTCTGATAGGGATTCTAGAGCACTGGACAGATGGGGGAAAAAGTTTACACTTCTGCTACCTTGGCTGTAAGGGCTTTAAATTGTCAGTTTCTTATGCTTAAATATCAGCAATACTTAATGTCACTGTTAAAACAGAAAATGTTGACAAATTCTGAATGAGCTGAAAACAAGGAAATGCAGGATTTATTGCATGCAGCTGAACAAGTGGAAAGCATACCTTGCAATGTGGTTTTGATTCACTGGAGGCCTTTTGCAGGGCCGCTGTTACAGGCTCTGCCATTCGAAGGCATGCTTGGTTAAAGGAACAGAATCTGCCTGATCATGTTAAAGCAAAATTATTGGATGCTCCATTACAGCATGACACTTTGGTGTTAAGAAGAGGTGTTAAAGAAAATGGGAGGATAAAGTGAAATCTATGCAGACAGTAAAGGATTTTTTACAGGTTCAGCCATCTAGATTTAGCAGGAACCGGCCTTCAAAGAATTGGTCCTTTCCTGTATCAGGCCACAAAGAGGCAGATACAGACGCCTTAGAGGCAGATCTCAGCCCCAAGGCTAATACAGGCCTAAACAATGGGGTGCTCCTACCTCCAAAAGCGGAGAAGACAAGTCACAGCCATATAGGAAACAGTCCCAATGACTTTCCACTGCCAAGGCCGAGCACTTATCTTGTGGCAGCACCCTTAGGGGGAAAGCTAGCACTTTTTTCACAAAATTGGCACATGATCACCCAAGACAAATGGGTCTTGAATATAGTTTCTCAGGGCTACAGGTTCCACTTTCACACTCTTCCAAAGATAAAAGATATGCCAGACCTGCCACACAATCAATGGGCAGAGGCACAAAAGCAAATCTCATCTCTCTTGGACATGAGGGCTGTTCAGCCAGTACCACAGCAAGAGCAGGGACAAGGATTTTACTCAAGACTTTTCTTGGTACCCAGAAAGGACAAAGCTTGGAGACCAATACTGGACCTGTCTATTCTAAACACTTTTCTGGATATTCCAAAATTAAAAATGTTGACACTACAGCAGCTTCTGCCCATGCTGGGCAAGAAGGCTTGGCTAGTAACTTTGGACCTCAAAGAGGTATACCTGCATGTCCCAATCAGACAAACGTGCAGAAGACACCTCAGATTCATAGCTGGCTCAATGCACTACCAATTTTCTGCACTGCCCTTTGGCTTATCTACTGCGCCCAGGGTATTCACAAAATGCCTGGCACCTGTAATTGCATTTTGCAGACAAAGAGGAATTCAAATATATCCCTACTTGGACGACTGCCTTATTCAAGCAGAGAGCAAAGACATTCTACTGAAGCATCTGGCATTTGTAAAAAGATTACTAATTTGCCTAGGGTACACAGTAAATAAAAATAAATCAAAACTAGTACCCTCTCAAGAGATAATATTCCTGGGTGCAAGCTTAAATACAACTGCCCAGATGGCTTATCTCATGCCAGACAAACAAAGGCAACTGAATTCTTACTTCGAAAAGATGGCAACAAAGACCCAGTTACCTGCAAGAAAAATTCTGCAGGCTTTGGGCTTCATGGCATCCTGCATTCTGCTAATTCCATATGCAAGACTGCATATGAGGAAGCTACAATGGTACCTAAAAAGTGTTTGGATTCAACATTGCCACGTGTTATGTAGAACCTGTAAATTTATTAATGATGGTCCCTATGTAATGGTGCAAAACTTTAACAGATCTATTAGATGTCCAGGTCATGCTAATTGTAACACTAAGATGGTAGTATATTTAGCAACGTGCTTATCATGTCCTGCCTACTACGTAGGTAAAACAATAAGGAAATTAAAAGAGCGTATAATGGAACATAATAGAGACATTAAAAACAAAAAGGTAACAAGTTCCTTATACTTACACAGCACAAAATGCCTGGATTTCAAAAGGTTTATATTCTTTATAATTGATTGGATTCTGGAGAACATTAACAAGGAAGGAGACGTGAATAACCTATTGGAAACAAAGGAATGTTTATGGCAACTCAGGCTTAATGCCAGTAATATGCCTGGTATCAATGAACATATAAACATAGAAAAGTGCATACACATACAACTGCTACCTTACCTCACCAACAATCACCTATTAACTCCAACACAACATGGATGTCGACCCGGTCATAGCACGACTACTGCTCTTCTCTCCTTCCTTGAAACTGTAAATGAAGCCAGGGACTCCAACTATATTGTCTCTACTCTCCTCCTAGACCTTTCTAAAGCCTTCGACACCATCTCCCACTCCCTGTTACTCAACAAACTCTCTAACCTACACCTTTCCCCCTCTTGCATTAGTTGGTTTTCTAGTTACCTCTCGAATCGGCAGCAATCTGTTAAATGGAATAAATCCACCTCCTCTTACCTCAACACTGTCACTGGCGTACCTCAAGGCTCCATATTAGGTCCACTATTATTCAATATCTTCATCAATGATTTCCACCACAATATCCCAAATGCTAAAATAGTCCAATACGCTAACGACTCTACCATTATCTGTGCTGCAAACTGTATTCCCTCCCTCAAAAAAATAACTCAGGATGCCTTCACAACCACTGAAAAATGGATGCATGATAATCATCTTGCTCTCAATCCATCTAAAACCAAACTGATTCTATTCACACCATCAAAAAGCATAACTATTGACAAAAACTCTTTCCTCATAACCAGTCAAAATAATACATCCCTAGAAATTGTCTCCAATGTCAAACTGCTAGGAACTCTCATTGATAATCAGCTCACATTTGATTCCCATATACATACAAACATTAAAAAAACACATCAGAAACTTGGTATGTTCTACCGGCACACACACTTCCTCTCCCCTTCCACCAGATTCCTCCTATCTACCACATACCTCATCCCCTCTCTACTATATGGTGCCCCACTACTAACCAACCTTAAATCCTCCACCAAAACAAAACTTTCTTCCTGCTACAACAAAATCGCTAAATTCGCCTCTGGCCATAGATCCTCCTCTCACCACTGTACTGCCCTCCACAAACTGAATTGGCTAGAGCTCCCAAACTATCTTTCTTACACTCAACTAACTCAAGCTCATAAGCTCATCTTTAAGCCCTCACTCTGCCCCTCTCTCTCCTCAGCCTTCACCATACACCATCCTAATAGACCCCTTAGAACCAACACTCAGAACCTACTTGAACTCCATAAACCTAACCGTCCAGCAGGTAAACTCTTACTGTCCTTTGCCCTAGCCCGCCTCTGGAACTCCCTCCCATCACACATCCGTACTACCAGCAGCCTTCCTATCTTTAAATCTCTCCTCCATTCACACCTATCTTCTCACTGGGAATGCTCCTATACCCACCCTGCATAAATTCCTCCAGCTACTTCACACTCCTTATTCTATAATCCCTTCCCTTCTATAGGAACACTCCTACTATAGTCAACCACTTATGTAAATACTATCTGTGCATACCTACTAACTAATATTCTTAACATATACTTTCTCTCCTCACATTTACTATTGAATATAGAAATTAAAAATTGTAAACTTATTTGTTATTCTTGTATTGCAGTTCTGTTGCATTTCCTGTTTTCTTAATACTATCTTGTGCTTATATGTACTACTGTGATACTTATCAAACAGTAGATGTTATGTTCTACCTATTATATTTTACTTTAAGTTAGATGTTATTTTCCACGTATTATAATTGACTTTATTCTTATTTGTATTTTTGACACTTTGTTTTTGACATTGTATCTTTGGAGCTTTTCTCCCCAGGACTCCATTGAAAATGGGCTCATTCGGTCCAATGGATTATCCTGGTAAACAAACTTCAAATAAATAAATAAATAAATAAAACATATTTCCATTTCTAGTATTTTAAAGAACAAGTCATATTGTATTTAATATATATATTTTTTATAACAAATAAACAGAACAAACAATACATGTATACTAATAATAATAGATAACACTATTATCAAATACATACAAAACATTTTAATTTATTTAATATTTAATATTTAGCATTTTATTTATACATATAAAGAACTGTACAAGTTAGAGATACGATTGAATACATTAATTGTTAGTATAAGAAGTTTTAGTATTATACATTTTAAATAGATATATTTATGGAACATTATTTAATTTATTATTAACTGTATACTAGGTTATATGTATGAATCAGGTTTGATGTATATGAAGTTCATACATAGAAAGTTTTTTAATAGAAGTATTATTATTACAAATACATGTTTATATGTATATTTTTTCCTGAGAAATATTATTGGTTTGTATTTAAAGTGAGGCGTTGTGCTGCTAATTTAATTTAATTCAATTTAATTAAATGGATCAAAGTAACAAAAGTAACAGGAAAAGTATTAATTGATTTCGAATCACAATTTAATTTAACTAGATATGTGATTGGTTGAAGAGAGATTTGAATTGTATAAAAATGAAATGTTTTTTAAATGTTTTTTACTCTGATGAAACCCACGGACTGGCTGGGTGAAAGTGCTAAGTGTGTTATAATAAATTTTGCTAAACGGTGGCATCAGTCTACGGATTACTTTTATTTCTTTATTATTAGTCTTTTGTTGTGTTTCTATTTTTCGTTCAACATTGCCACAGCCTGGAAACATTAATTACCCTCATTCTCTGCCTGCAACAGGAGTTTCGATGGTGGGCACTGGCCTGTCACCACAACAAGCAACAGCCATTCACTTTACCCACAGGCAGGCAGACACTAACAACAGATGCATCAGATTATGCCTGGGGTGCCCACATGACAGGAAAATGTATTCAGGGCATGTGGCCCACAAGCCAAATGCATCTTCATATCAATCAAAAAGAGATGCTAGCCATACAGAATGCCCTGACAGCCTTCAAGGACCTACTCCATCCAGAACAACTGTTGATAAAGACGGACAATACTACAGTCATGTGTTACATAATCAAGTAAGGGGGCACACATTCCTACCCCCTCTTCAGACAAGCCATGACTTTGTGGAACACAGCATTGATTTATCAAGTGCACCTGCAAGCACAATTCCTGCCAGGAAAGACAAATACTCTGTCAGACGAACTAAGCAGAAACCTCATGGACCCTCACGAGTGGAAACTAGATCCCAAAGTCTTCAGCATGATAACAAGGAAATGGGGATGCCCAGACATAGATCTATTTGCCTCCCCACACAACTGACAACTACAGAGATTTTGCACAAGGACTTATCACAAACAAGCATGGAAGGTGGATGCTCTATCATTCAGCTGGAAAACCCTTACAGTATATGCCTTCCCTCCTCTGCCTCTCCTCCCCAAGGTACTCCTAAAGGTCAGACAAGAGAAGCCAAAAATGATACTGATTGCTCCAGACTGGTCACGTCAGCACTGGTATCCAATCCTAAAGAGCTTGTCTCAAGGCCCAGCCTGGACCTTACCTCAAATTCCTCATCTACTGACCCAACAAAACAATCAGATCCTGCACAGCCAACTCAGAACCTTAAATCTGGCTGCATGGCGGATAATATAAACACTCACAGCACACCTCTGTCTAAAGCAGTTATGGATGTTATTTTGGAGGCCAGGAGGCCCAGCACCAGAAAATCGTATGCAGAAAAATTGAAAAGATTCTGTGCTTGGAACCAGGCACAAGGATTTGACATGCTTGTTCCAAATATTCCTCAGATTTTACAATACCTAACTGAGATGCTGGACAAAGGCCTATCCTTCTCATCAATTAAGATCCATGCCTCTGCCATTTCAGCTCATTACAATACAGAATCGCCTATTTTTTCACATCCACTGCTAAGGAAGTACCTCAGAGGGGCCAAAAACATAAGACCTCCAAGGAGAGCACCGATACCTACATGGGACCTTAATTTTGTTTTGGAAAAACTCACACTGCCTCCTTTTGAGCCAGCCAACACAGCGAGGATAAAATTCTTATCATGGAAAACAGCTCTGCTCCTAGCAATTACTTCAGCAAGAAGAGTCTCAGAGTTACAGGCATTAATGGCTGTGGAACCTTTTATTACTTTCTATCCGGGCAGGGTTTCTCTAAGGACGAACCCAACATTTATGCCTAAGGTAGTGTCCAGTGTGGCTCTTAATCAAACCATTCATTTGCCCACTTTTTATCCAAACCCACAGAATAAAGGGGAGAGACTTCTGCATTCTTTGGACATACACAGACAGCTAAGCTTCTACTTGGACAAAACTAAAGCTTTCAGAAAGACTGAGCAACTTCTAGTGGCATATGCTGCAGTATCACAAGGAAAGGCTATCTCAAAGCAGACTATTTCAAAATGGATAGGCCACTGCATTCATTTCTCCTATTCACAACATGACAAAACAGTGCCTAAGGGCATTAGGCCACACTCAGCCAGATTAGCAGCCACTTCAGCAGCCTTCCTCAGAGGAGTACCAGCCAAGGATATTTTGGAGGCTGCAACTTGGACTTCAGTGCACATGTTTACAAAACACTACCACTTACCTCTTTACTCTAAATCCAGAGCAGGCTTTGCCACTGCAGTTCTGCAGGGCCTCATAGCCACTCCTAATTCTATTTAGACCCAGCCACCCAACCTCTGCTTTGGGATTCAACCCAAGTGTAATGACTGTAACAGTGAAACACGATGAACATAGTACAGTTGTGTACCTACCATAAATGTAGATGTTCGAGTGTATTCACTGTTGCAGTCCAGGTTAGCCACCCACCATCTCCCTTTCTTTGCTGGGACTTATCTGTACTTCTCTATTCTATACAACTTATGTGGTGTATTTGCTTGTAGATGAAGGTATTTTTTTATGTTAGTCTAAGCTTTTTTATAAGCATTATTTTTAGCCTACCCTTTTGGGGGCACCTGACATCTGGGGCAAGAAAAAGTGAAGAAAATGGCGTCGGCTGCATCTTCTATACCCCTGGCGCACTGATGTCAGGGAAGAGGCAACAGCAACCGACGCTGGACCAGGACTTTGGAATTCAGGCCGACTGCGGGTAGCCTGCCAGTAGGATAACCCAAGTGTGATGACTGCAACAGTGAATACACTCGAACATCTACATTTATGGTAGGTACACAACTGCACTTTCTCCTTTCTGATGCTCTTAGCTAGGGGCAATCATCATAAGTTACCCTACAGGATAGATATAGTCACAAAGGACAAGGGAAGCTTAATATATCCACAGCTGTCAACTCTGAACCTGACTGTGTGGGAGATGGGGTTTAATCCCTTTTAGGCACCTATTCTCAGAGAACATGCTTCAAGTTCTGCAGGAGGCCAGAAAACTCATTACTAGGAAATCCTGTGTTTCCAAATGGAAATTTGTTTCCATCTGGTGTCACAAGAAGAACCTATAGCCAGTCAATGGATGTCCCGGCAGTATTGTCCTATATGTGTGAACTGATGAAGGGTGGGCTCTCCTATTCTTCGGTGAAGGCTTATCTTTTGGTCATCTTGGCTTGTCTGCCTATGTTTCCCCCTTTAGCCTCTAGTTTAGAGGTTAAACTGTTTCTTAAAGACATCCTTCATATTAGATCACCACTGAAACCGGTCCTTCCTCCTTGGGATCTCAGTTTTGTGCTAGAGATGCTTATGTTGACACCCTTTGATCCAGCAAGATCTTCCTCCCTGCAGCATTGCACATAGAAAACAGTTATGCTGGTGGCCATTACCTTTGCCAAAAGGGTCTCTGAGTTGCAAGCTTTGATGACTAATCCTCCTTCACAGTCTTCCACAGAGACATGGTATCTTTGCATACTAACCCTTCCTTTATGCCCAAGTTGGTCAATGAATTATCCTTTAATCAGTCTAACCTTCCCACCTGTTTTCCTTCCCCTCTATCTTCCAGTGAGAGAATTCTGCACATCTTGAATGTGCACAGGCAATTCAGATATTACCTTGACAAAACCAAACTGATCTGTAAATCTGAACACCTGTTTGTGTCCTACCACCCAAGGACCCTGGGTCAACTGGTTTCCAAGCAAACTGTTTCTTTCTGGATCTCTAAAGCTATCTCCTTCTGTTATTTAGCTAATGGCAAGAGCCTTTCATCCCAGTGAGGGCACACTCCACTAGGTCAGTACCCTCCTCTTGGGCTTTCTTTAAAGGTTTAGACACTTGTTCTATCCTGAAGGAAGCTACCTGGTCCTCTATCTATACCTTCACTAAACATTATAAACTTGATGTCATCTCCAGGTCCAGGGCTGGTTTTGCCAGAGCTGTTCTACAGGGTTTTGTAGAAAAAGCCTCTGCTCCTCCTCCTCCCAATTTTTCCCAAGCATGAGCTTTGGCATTTTCTCTAACATGAGGAATGCAGCATATGCATAGAAGGACATAGAATAGATGTTCTTCATATTTCACTGTTGCGGTCATTACATTTGGGTAATCCTGCTGGCAGGTTGCCCTCAGCCGGCCTGAATTCCAAAGTCTTGGGTCCTGCGTCAGCTGCTGTCGTCCCTTCCCTGATGTCAGGTCGTCAGGGGTATAAAAGAAGCAGCCAATGCCATTTTCTCCAGTCTTTCTTGCCGCGCGGCGCCCGAAGCAGAAGCAGTCCGCAAGTGCTGGTCGGCCGACTCCTGAGATTTTCGTGTTCGAATTTCAGATCCGAAGTCTTCAATAAAGCTAAGTACCCCGTTGGGGAAACTTTTTTCTTGCTCCAGTCTGATGTCAGAAAAAGTAAATAATTGTATTTCTTGTGGAAAGCAAATACCTCATAAGGACTTTAATTTTTACTGTATTCCTTGCCTAGGCCCTGATCACAGCGTTTCTGGTTGTCGGTTTTGTGCTAGATTTAACCAACGCACTGTTAAGCGTCGGTATGATTTTGCTTTAAACTACTTTGGACGCCGGTTTAATTATCCAGAAATGTTGTCGGATAGCCATCCGGCTACCGGAGTTCACAAAAAATGCAAAGAAAAGGAGAGAGATAAACAACCGAGGCCCAAAACCGACGACAAAGCTTCTCCTAAGCCAGTCGCTGGTTCTCAGTGAGGCGCTTTCGCAGCCCCTGATGCCCACTACTTTAGAGTTGCAGGCCACCACCGACTCCCACGTGGAGTTGGCCATGCTGCTGGAAACTCAAGATGTTCATCGTGTTACCCTGCTGCAGTCATCACACTTGAGTTATCCTGCCGTCAGGCGGCCCCGCAGTTGGCCCAAATTCCAAAGTCTTGGTCTGGCTTCGGTTGCCGTCGCTTCTTCCCTGACATCAGTGCTCCAGGGGTATATAAGAGGCATCCGACACCATTTTCTCCAGTCTTCTTGCCGCGCGGTGCCCGAAGCAGAAGCCCAGACCATGACGTCACTGGTTGTCGGTTTTGTGCTAGGTTCAATAAGCGAACTATAAAGCGACGCTTTGATTTTGCACGACACTACTTTGGTAGGAAATTTAATTACACTATGCCGTCGGACCAACTGACTACCGGCGTGCATAAAAACGCAAAGATAAAGACAGGCAGTCTAGATCCAAGCCAGACTCCGAGGTCTCGGCTGGGCTGGTCGCCGGTTCTCCGGTTTTCAGTGAGGCGCCTACGCAGCCCTTGGCGACCGCAGAATTGGAACCCCAGACCACTTTGGATTCTCAAGCAGAGAGTTCTAGGCCGACGCAGCCATTTTCTTTAGGCCCTACCAACAACATTGCATAAGGAGAAGCCGGTGCTGTGGTAACACCTTTGGTTACAAAAGGTGTCTTCAGACCGACTACTCTCACCATAAAATCTTATGCTAAGCTTAAGACTCCTCTTAAACCAAAAAGACTGCACTTCAGTCTCCAGTTCAAGGCCCCATGCCTAAGAAACAGATGCTTAAAATGGCTGAAGATTTGATTTCTTTAATCAGGGGTTCCCAAGCCCCCCCAGACAAAAGGCCTAGACAAGAGTAGGATTATGCCTTCTCTGATCAAGTGTCTATTTCCTCAGGCTCCTCTGTGGAACAGGATTACTCCTTTTCCCCCCTTATGAATATTCTGATGCTGAAGATTCCATTCCCTCAGCTTCTCCCCCTGAAGACTATTCCTTTGGGGAAACCTTACATACCATGAGGGAACATTTGCACTGGGAAGGTGAGGACTACTCTGACTCAAAGAAAAGGCTCCGAGAGTTTCTTTTACTCCCCCAACACAGACCACTTGCTATCCCTCCAGTTTTAGACATTGTGGATGATGTTTATTTAGAATCTAGTCTAAATCCAGATTCTCTGCCTCCTGCTCCAGCCAAACCAGATAGATATTATAGAGTGCCTGACTCACACAGATTCCTTTACAAAAGCCCTGTTGCTGACCCACAGACAATTTCCCAGGGTCCCAAAGGGCTAAGGCCTCTATGGCTAAAAATCCTGTACCCTGTGAAAGGGACTTCAGAGCACTAGATAGGTGTGGGAAGAAGGTTTACACCTCAGCTACTCTAGCTATGAGAGCACTAAGTTGACAATTTCACATGCTGAAATACCAGCAATTCCTAATGTCTCAAATAAAGCGAAAGATGAGCATGCACCCTCAACAGTCTGAATTCAAGGAAATGCAGGATCTGTTGCATGCAGCTGAACAGGTGGGCAAACATACATTACAATGTGGATTTGATTCCTTGGAAGCTTCTTGTAGAGCAGCTGTTACTGGGTCTGTTATATGTAGGCATGCTTGGTTAAAGGAACAAACTCTGCCTGATCATGTTAAAGCAAAATTACTAGATGCACCCTTACAGCAGGATGTCTTATTTGGGGTTAAAGCAGAAGAGGTTTTAAAGAAAATGGAGGATAAGGCAAAATCTATGCAGACGGTCAAAGATTTCTTACAGGTACAAACCCCACACTTCAGCAGAAATTGGCCAACAAAAAATTGGTCCTTTCCAGCTTCTGGCAGACCACAGAGGGGTAAATACAGATGCCCAAGGGGCAGAGGTCAAGCACAAATCCCTTACAAACCTCGCCAATCGGGCACTGCAACACAGAAGGGAGGAGAAGACAGGTCCCAAACTACTAGAAGACAAACACAATGACTTAAATCTCAAACTGCCAAGCAAAACTCTCTTGGCAGCTCCCTTGGGAGGAAAATTAGCATTTTTTTCAGACAACTGGCGCATTGTCACAAAGGACAAATGGGTCCTAGACATTATCTCACAAGGATACAGATTCCATTTCCACACCTTGCCAAGGATAAAAGGAATGCCAAACCTGCCACAAAATCAATGGGCAGAGGCACAAAAACAAATTAAAGCTCTCATGGACATGAGAGCCATTGAACTAGTACCTACACAGGAGCAAGGCCAAGGATTTTACTCAAGGCTCTTTCTAGTCCCCAGAAAGGGCGATGCTTGGAGACCCATTCTGGACCTTTCAATTCTAAACACCTTCTTGCAAGTACCCAAATTCAAGATGCTAACACTACAGCAACTTCTTCCCATGTTGGGCAAGAAAGCTTGGCTAGTAACATTGGACCTCAAGGAGGCATACCTGCATGTCCCTGTCAGACAAAATTGCCGAAGATTCCTCTGTTTCATTGCAGGTTCAACCCATTACCAATTCTCTGCACTGCCCTTTGGCTTATCTACTGCGCCCAGGGTCTTCACGAAATGCCTGGCACCAGTAATTGCATACTGCAGACAAAGAGGAATTCAAATATACCCATACCTGGACGACTGCCTCATCTAAGTAGAAAGCAAGGACATTCTCTTACAACATCTGACTTTTGTAAAACACCTTCTAAGTTGCCTAGGGTACACAGTAAACAAAAAGAAATCAAAACTAGTGCCCTCACAAAATATGACATTCCTGGGTGCCAGCTTGAATACAACAGCCCAGATGGCTTATCTGACACCAGACAAACAACTACAACTAACTCAATACTTCAAAATAATGGCAATAAAGACCCGACTCCCTGCAAGAAAAATCCTGCAGGCCTTGGGCTTCATGGCATCTTGCATACTACTAATACCATTTACAAAACTGCATATGAGGAAATTACAATGGTACCTGAAAAGCGTATGGACTCGACACAGCCACAGCTTGGAAACAATGATGCCTCTCATTCCCTGCCTTCAACAGGAGTTTCTATGGTGGTCACAGGCATGTCACCTCAACAAGGGTCAGCCTTTCACCTTACCCCCAGCCAGGCAAACTATGACAACAGATGCATCGGACTATGGCTGGGGGGCACACATGGCAGGACGGTGCGTTCAAGGCATATGGACTGCAGATCAAAGGAATCCGCACATCAATCAAAAAGAAATGCTAGCTGTACAGAATGCTCTGACAGCCTTCAAGGACCTCTTACATCCGGGACAGCTTATAATAAGAACAGACAACACCACAGTAATGTGGTACATAAACAAACAAGGGGGTACACACTCCTACCCTCTATGCAGGTAAGCAATGACCTTGTGGAACACAGCACTGGCTTACCAAGTTCAACTACAAGCTCAATTCCTGCCAGGAAAAAAGAACACATTGGCAGATGACCTAAGCAGAAACATCATGGATCCCCACAAGTGGAAACTGTAACCACAAGTATTTGCAATGATAACTCAAAAATGGGGCCGCCCAGACATAGACCTGTTTACCACCCCCCAAAACTATCAGCTATCAAAATTTTGCACAAGGACATTTCACCATCAAGCTTGGAAAGTAGACGCACTCTTATTCAATTGGAAAATGCTGACAATATATGCCTTTCCTCTATTGCCCCTTCTCACAAAGGTGCTGCTGAAAGTCAGGATGGAGAGACCCCGAATGATACTCATTGCCCCAGACTGGCCACCCCAGCACTGGTACCCACTACTAAGGAACATGGCCCAGGGCCCATCATGGATTTTACCACAAATTCCTCATCTGCTCACACAGCAAGGCAGTCAGATTCTACACAGCCAGCTCAAAACCTTAAATTTGGCTGCATGGCAAATCACCTAAGCCACTAGCCAGTTCCTCTTTCACAAGCTGTTATGGATGTCATTCTGGAGGCCAGGAGGCCCAGCACCAGGAAAGCCTATTCAGACAAATGGAAAAGATTTTGCGCCTGGAACCAAGCTAAAGGCCAAAATACCCTTCAGCCAGACATACCTCAGATTCTACAATATTTAACTGAGATGTTACACAAAGGACTTTCTTTTTCATCTATTAAAATCCATGCCTCAGCTATTTCAGCTCACTACAACACGGATCCTCCCTTATTTTCACATCCACTTCTAAGGCAGTATCTCAGGGGGGCCAAAAACATTAGGCCTCCCAGGAGAGCACCAACATCAACTTGGGACCTCAATTTTGTTCTGGAAAAACTTACGCTGCCACCTTTTGAGCCAGCTTTCTCAGCTGACTTAAAGTTTATATCATGGAAGACTGCCCTGCTGCTAGCAATTACTTCAGCCAGAAGAGTCTCAGAGCTACAGGCACTAATGGCAGTAGAGCCTTTCCTCATTTTTCATCAAGACAGAGTTTCTCTACGAACTAACCCTTCCTTTATGCCAAAGGTGGTATCCAGTGTGGCTCTAAATCAAACCATCTATTTACCCACCTTTTTTCCATATCCACAGAACAAAGGAGAAAGACTTCTGCATTCCTTGGACATTCACAGGCAACTACGTTACTACTTGGATAAAACTAAGGTCTTCAGAAAATCTGACCAACTTTTTGTATCCTATGCTACAGCATCACAAGGAAAGGCCATCTCAAAACAGACCATTTCCAAATGGATAGGACATTGCATACGTTTTTGCTACACCCATCATGGAAAACCAGTCCCACTCCACCAGGGCAGCAGCTACATCTACAGCCTTCCTCAGGGGGGTGCCAACCAAGGATATTCTGGAAGCTGCAACTTGGAGTTCAGTGCACACTTTCACCAAGCACCATCACTTACCACTTTACTCTAAGACTAGAGCTGGCTTTGCCACTGCAGTTTTGCAGGGCCTTCTAGCCTCCTCTAACCCTGTTTGACTCCACCTCCCATCCTTAGCTTTGGGATTCTACCCAAGTGTGATGACTGCAGCAGGGTAACACGATGAACATAGTACAGTTTTGTACCTACCATAAATGCAGATGTTCGAGTGTATACCCTGCTGCAGTCCAGGTTACCCTCCCTCCATCCCCTCTGACCTAACTAAAACCTTTCAATACCTTACATTCTGATACAACCTTTGTGGTGTATTTGCTTATAGTTGGAGGGATGTTTTGATGTCCTTCAAGAATGCAACTGCAGTCATAACATGTGGGTTGTCCTGCCTCAGGCAGCCCTCGGTCGGCCGGATTCCAAAGTCTGGGTCCGACGTCGGCTGATGTCGCATTTCTCTCCGACGTCAGAGCAGCTGGAGTACATAAGCATCAGCTGACGCCATTTTCTTCAGTCTTTCTTGCCGCGCGGTGCCCGAAGCAGAAGCGGTTCGCAAGTGCCGGTCGGTCAGCTCCTGTATTCTACGATACCGAAGTCATCAAAAAAGCTAAGTACCCGTTGGGGACCTTTTCTTGCCTCAGCCGATGTCAGAAATTACTGAAAAAGTTAACAATTGTCTTTTTTGTGGTAAACAAATACCTCATAAGGATTTCCACTCTTACTGCCTCTCTTGCCTGGGCCCAGACCACGACGTCTCGGCCTGTGTAGCCTGTGCTCGCTTCAACAAGCGCACTCTCAGGCGCCGGGCGGAGTTCGCTGAAGATTTTTTCGGCGATAAATTTGCTTACACCATGCTGTCGGATCTTCCGACATCGCAAACTCCCAAAAAGCGAAAAGACCGGGACCGACATCCTCGGCCCGTGTCTACCACCGACTCCACGCCAAAACCTAGCGCAAGTGCTCTGGTTCCCTCTGAGACGGTCTCTCCACCGCTCCGAACCGAAGACACCGCATTACCGACGACTCCGATTCCAGACATTACTCCGACGCCAGTTATAGATTTTCCTCCGGATACCGAAACCGAGGAAATGCCCGAGACCATTGCTGTAGACAAGGTCACTCCTGCACGTGGAGCTGCCAGGCTCCTATGGCCATGTCTATTAAGGCCTACACTAGGGCTAAGGCAGCCAGCAAAACAAAGCACATTGCTTCTAAATCCTTACCTCAGCCGACTCCGGAGACACAAATTATGTCCATGGCTGCTGATTTAATTTCCATGATTAGAGGTTCACAGGCCCATCCTGAGAGAGCATCCCAGCCTCCTCCTGATAAAATGCCCCGGGTTGAACCCTCTGACCCTACTCCTTCAGATGAAGACTCTGAGGGCTCTGTCCACTCTTGATAGCCAGGAAGAGCTCTTCCAGACCTATGAGGACTCGGATGCAGAAGATTCCATCCCTTCGGCCTCCCCTCCTGAGGATATTTCTTTTGGGGAAGTTCTGCACACCATGAGGGAACATTTCAAGTGGCAAGGACAGGAATATTCTGATTCTAGGAAACGCCTTAGGACTTTCCTTAAGAAGCCTCAGCACAGGCCCTTAGCTATTCCTCCTGTACTTGATGTTCTGGATGATTTGTATTCTGACTCTAGTGCTACCCCTGATTCTCTTCCTCCTGCTCCAGCCAAGCCAGACAGGTATTACAGGGTCCCAGAAACTCATTCCCATTTATTCAGGGCCCATACTGCTGATTTGGAAACTATTTCACAGGGGCCTAAAGGAGTTTCAGCCTCCACCTCAAAAAATCCTTTGCCCTCCAACAGGGAAGCGAGGTCATTAGAGAGATGGGGCAAAAAGGTTTACTCATCCACTACCTCATCTATGAGAGCTTTAAATTGTCTTTTTCATATGCTACAATATCAGGATTATCTCTTAGAGGATTTACAAAAAACATTAGCTTCTCCTGATCCTTTAGACAGGAAGACTTTGCAGGAAGCTGTACATAACACTCAGCAAGTAAGCAGTCACTTCCTGCAGTGTGGATATGATACACTGGAAGCTTCATGTAGGGCAGCTATGACAGGGGCAGTGATTCGTAGACATGCTTGGTTAAAAGATCAACCTCTACCAGATCATGTAAAAGCAAAGCTTCTGGATGCACCTTTGGAAAAGAACAAGCTTTTTGGTGCAAATGCTAAGGATGTGTTAAAGACCATCGAAGAAAAAGCAAAATCAGTTCAGACTGTGAAAGATTTCCTCCAGGTTCAACCCCCCAGATTCAGTAGGAATTGGCCTTCAAAAAACTGGTCCTTTCCTAATTTAGAAAAGTTTCAAAGGGGTAAGAACAGACGTGGCCGAGGAAGAGGCCAATACAGAGGCCCTTACAGGGGACGACAATGGCAGCCAGGAAACCAAAGAAGTGATGCAGGGGTTTCACCTGCCCAACAACCACAAACACAATGACTTTCCTCTACTACCGCCTACCAGGGAACAACTAGAAGCTCCCTTGGGCGGGAAATTATCTCTGTTTGCAGAAAACTGGCACAGACTGACAAAGGACAAATGGATTTTGGACATTATAGACCGAGGGTACAGGTTTCATTTTCATACCTTACCAAGAAAACAAGGCATGCCAAACCTACCACAAAATCAGAGGGCAGAGGCTATCAAGCAAATCACTCTGCTGACTCGAATGAAAGCAATAGAAAGAGTTCCACAACAAGAACAGGACCAGGGGTTTTACTCAAGACTGTTCCTTGTTCCAAGAAAAGAATCTCAATGGAGACCAATACTGGACTTGTCCACATTAAGCACCTTTCTCATAGTACCAAAGTTCAAAATGCTGACTCTACAGCAACTCCTTCCCATGCTGGGCAAGGAGTCGTGGCTGATTACTCTGGACCTCAAGGAGGCATACCTGCATGTCCCTATCAGACACAGCTGCAGAAGATACCTCAGATTTCTTGCAGGGCCAGAGCATTTTCAATTCTCAGCATTGCCATTTGGCTTATCTACTGCACCCAGAGTATTTACAAAATGCCTGGCTTCAGTGATTGCTCATTGCAGGCTCCAGGGAATACAAATTTACCCGTACCTGGATGACTGCCTCATACAAGCGGACGACAAATTGATGTTGACAAAAAACCTGGATTATGTCATACGATTACTTCAAGCTCTGGGATACACAGTCAACTTCCAAAAGTCAAGACTGCAGCCATCCCAGCAAATAATCTTCTTAGGAGACAAACTAGACACAGCCTCTCAGATGGCTTACCTGACAGAAGACAAGCAAGAGAAGTTAACTCATTACTTCAAAGGTTTAGCAAAACTCACCCAGATGACTGCAAGGAGATTCCTACAGGCCCTGGGTTACATGGCATCCTGCATTCTACTGGTTCCATTAGCAAAACTGCACATGAGAAAGCTTCAATGGTACCTAAAAAGCATTTGGTCTCAACACAGCAACAACTTGGAGACAATCATACCACTCATTCCATGCCTACAAAAGGAATTCCTATGGTGGGCCTCGGTGAGCCAGGAAAACACAGGTATGTCATTCAAAAAACCACAGATAACACAGACCATGACTACAGATGCCTCAGACCTTGGATGGGGGGGCGCACATGGAAGGCAGGGGTATACAAGGACAATGGTCTCCAAAGGAAACACATCTGCATATAAACCAAAAGGAAATGCTAGCAGTAATGCATGCCATCGAGGCTTTTCAACACCAACTCCAGCAAGGCCATTTAATGATACGGACAGACAACACCACTGTAATGTGGTACATAAACAAGCAGGGGGGCACCCACTCTTATCCCCTTTGCAGACTGACAATGCAGCTTTGGGAGAAATCACTGAGCCTAAACATCCAGTTACAATCCCAGTTTGTACCAGGAAAAGACAATGTGTTGGCGGACAGCCTAAGCAGGAATTTCACAGATCCACACGAGTGGAGGTTACATCCGAAGTCCTTCAGATAACTCACTTCGACATGGGGCAAGCCAGAAGTGGACCTATTTGCCTCTCACCTCAACCATCTTCTACCAAGATTTTGCACAAGGACATACCATCCAAAAGCTTGGAAAATAGATGCCCTCTCATTCAACTGGAACTCCCTAGCAATCTATGCATTCCCACCTTTGCCACTGATGACCTCAGTATTACTAAAGATCAAAGCAGAGAAGCCCAAGGGAATCATAATAGCTCCGGATTGGCCAAGACAACACTGGTACCCACTACTACGGAGCATATGTCACACCAGGAGGTGGGCCCTCCCTCAGTGGCCTCTACTTTTGACTCAACACAATTTCGAAACACTGCATCCAAATCTTCAGACACTGCAGCTAACAGCCTGGGAGATCCCATAAATAACTTCAGCTTATCTCTCTCCAAGGAAGTTCAGCGGATACTAACAGAGGCTCGAAGACCATCCACCAGAAAGGTTTACTTAGCAAAGTGGAAAAGATTCAGCAATTGGAATACCAGCAAGGGACATGATGCATCATTGTTGAACATCCCACTCATCTTGGAATATTTGGCAGATATGTTAAAGAACGGCCTCTCATATTCTTCTATAAAGATACATGCATCTGCTATTTCAGCTAGATACAACACTGATCCTCCTGTTTTCCCTCACCCCTTACTAAGACAATTCCTCAGGGGAATCAAGAACATTAAGCCACCAAGAAAGGCCCCAGTGCCAGCCTGGGACCTCAATTTTGTCTTAGAAAAACTGACTCTACCTCCTTTTGAGCCAGCAGCTTCAGTTGACTTGCAATTTCTCTCATGGAAGACAGCTTTCCTGTTGGCAATTACCTCAGCAAGAAGGGTTTCGGAGCTACAGGCCCTAATGGCAATACCACCCTTTATTATTTTCCACAGAGACAGGGTTTCATTAAGGACCAACCCTACTTTTATGCCAAAGGTGGTATCTAGGGTTTCTCTAAATCAAGCCATTCATCTGCCTGCTTTCTTCCCCAATCCTGAGAATAAGGGGGAAAGACTTTTGCATACCTTGGACATTCACAGACAACTTTGATACTACCTGGACAGAACCAAGGCCAGTAGGAAGTCTGAACAACTTTTGTAGCTTACGCCCTGCAGTCCAAGGAAAAGTAATTTCAAAACAGACTATTTCTAAATGGATTGGACATTGCATCAGATTCTGTTATTCCTTTCATGGAAAGACTGTTCCAGCCAATGTCAGACCACATTCCACCAGAGCTACAGCCACCTCTACAGCATTCTTAAGAGGGGTGCCTACCAAGGACATTCTAGAAGCTGCTACATGGAGCTCCGTGCATACATTCTCCAAACACTACAATCTCCCTCTATATTCCAGATCCAGAGCAGGCATTGCTTCGGCAGTCCTGCAGGGTTTGATTGCCACACCATCTCTTTCCTAGAGCATACCTCCTCCCCCAGCTAAGCTATGGTATTCTACCCACATGTTATGACTGCAGTTGCATTCTTGAAGGACATAGTACAGTTTTGTACCTACCATAAATGTAGATGTCCGATAGACATGCAACTGCAGTCGGATTTTCCCTCCCTCCATACCCCTCTATGCCTAGGGTCCATTCCTATCCCTGTTATTCTTAGCTGGGGATATCTGTTATGGTGTATTTGTATTATTGCTCATTTATTTGTTTGGAATCCTGTTTTGTCTTCCAATTTGATTACAGCCTTCCTTGGAGGGCACCTGGCATCTGGGGCAAGAAACACTGAAGAAAATGGCGTCGGCTGATGCTTATGTACTCCAGCCGCTCTGACGTTGGAGAGAAATGCGAGATCAGCCGACGTCGGACCCAGACTTTGGAATCCGGCCGACCGAGGGCTGCCTGAGGCAGGAAAACCCACATGTTATGACTGCAGTTGCATGTCTATCGGACATCTACATTTATGGTAGGTACAAAACTGTACTTTTGTGCTAAACCTTTACTATTGGCACTATCTACTGACCACCTTTTGGGGGGGGGGGGGGCACCTGACATCTGGGGCAAGAAAAACTGAAGAAAATGGCGTTGGATGCCTCTTATATACCCCTGGCGCACTGACGTCAGGGAAGAAGCGACAGCAACCGACGCCAGACCAAGACTTTGGAATTCGGGCTGACTGACAGCAGGATAACCCAAGTGTGATGACTGCAGCAGGGTATACACTCGAACATCTACATTTATGGTAGGTAGAAAACTGTACTGTATTGGAGCCTCGGATACTATTCCCTCAGATGGGTCCAGAGCCACTGAGCAGGCACCGGCTTCTGAGGGTGTATTCAGACCTAAACATCTTTACATTAAACCTACTTCAGCTTCAAAGGCAAAGACTAAAACACCTTCTAAAGCAAAGAAACAAACACAAGAGCCACGTGGACAGGCCTCTATGCCCAAAAAAACAGATGCTCAAAATGGCAGAAGACTTGATTACCTTGATCAGGGGTTCCCATCCCCCTTCTGATAAGAGGCCTAGGCAAGAGACTGACTATGAATCTTCAGATCAGGTTTCTATTTCTTCTGATCAGGAATATTCTCTTCCCCCCTATGAGGATTCTGCTGCTGAAGAATCTATATCTTCAGCTTCTCCTCCAGAGGACTATTCCAGAATCTAAAAAGAGACTCAGAGATTTCCTTTTACTTCCTCAGCACAAAGGCCTTTAGCCATTCCACCTTTGTTAGACATTGTAGATGATGTGTTTTCGGAGTCTAGTCTTACCCCTGACTCCTTATCTCTGGCTCCTGTTAAGCCTGATAGATATTACAGGGTTCCTGACTCTCATAAATTACTTTTTGAAAACCCTGCTGCAGACCCAGAGACTATTTCTCAGGGTCCTAAAGGAGTTAAGGCTTCTGCTGCAAAAACTCCTACCCCCTCTGACAGATTCCAGGGCACTGGATAGATGGGGAAAAAAGGTTTACACATCTGCTACCTTGGCTATAAGGGCCTTAAACTGTCAGTTTCATATGCATCAGCAACATGTCATGGCATTGGTTAAACAGAAAATGTTAAACTCTGAATGTGCAGAAAACAAGAAAATGCAGGATTTATTGCATGCAGCTGAACAAGTTGGAAAGCATACTTTGCAATGTGGTTTTGATTCTTTGGAGGCATCCTGCAGGGCCGCAGTTACGGGTTCTGTAATTAGGAGGCATGCTTGGTTAAAGGAACAAAATCTGCCTGATCATGTGAAAGTTAAATTATTGGATGCACCTTTACAGCATGATACTTTGTTTGGTGTTAAGGCAGAAGAGGTGTTAAAGAAAATGGAGGACAAAGCTACATCAATGCAAACTGTCAAAGATTTTTTACAAGTACAGCCACCTAGGTTTAGTAGACACTGGCCTACAAAGAATTGGTCCTTTCCTGTGTCAGACAGACCTCAAAGGGGCAGATCCAGATGCCCTAGAGGCAGATCCCAGGCGCAGGGTTCATACAAGTCAAAGCAATGGGGTGCTTCTACCTCCAAAGTTGGAGAAGACAATTCACAACCTTACAGGAAACAGTCCCAATGACTTCCCCGTGGCCGCACCAAGCACTTATCTCCTGGCAGCACCCTAGGGGGGGAAATTAACACTTTTTTCTCAAAATTGGCACATTATAACCCTGGACAAGTGGGTTCTAAACATAGTGTCACAAGACTACAAGTTCCATTTCCATACCCTGCCAAAGGCAAACGGATGGTCAGAACTGCCAAAAAATCAATGGGCAGAGGCACAAAAACAAGTCTCATCCCTCATGGACATGAGGGCCATTCAACAAGTACCAGAGCAAGAGCAGGGACAAGGATTTTACTCAAGACTGTTCTTGGTACCCAGAAAAGACAAGGCCTGGAGACCAGTACTGGACCTATCTGTTCTGAACACATTCCTAGATATACCAAAATTCAAAATGTTAACTCTACAGCAGCTTCTGCCCATGCTGGGAAAGAATGCTTGGCTTGTAACTTTAGACTTAAAAGAGGCATACCTGCATGTCCCAATCAGACAATCATGCAAAAGATACCTCAGATTCAAGGCTGGCTCAATGCATTACCAATTCTCTGCACTACCCTTTGGCTTATCTACTGTGCCCAGGGTCTTTACAAAGTGCCTGACACCAGTAATTGCATTCTGCAGACAAAGAGGAATACAAATATATCCTTACTTGAACGACTGTCTAATTGAAGCAGAGAACAAGGACATTCTTCTACAGCATCTGGCGTTTGTGAAAAAGACTTCTAACATGCCTAGGGTACACAGTCAACAAAAATAAATCAAAACTAGTACCCTGCCCAACAAAGGTAACTGACTACCTATATCAAGGAACAAAGGCCCAGTTATCTGCAAGAAAAATCCTGCAGGCTTTGGGCTTCATGGCATCCTGCATTCTACTAATTCCATATGCAAGACTGCATATGAGGAAACTTCAGTGGTCCCTAAAAGTGTTTGGACTCAACATTGCCACAGCCTTGAGGCAATAATTACTCTCATTCCCTACCTGCAACTGGAGTTTCAATGGTGGTCGAGGGCTTGTCACCAGAACAAGGGACAGCCATTCACATTACCCCCAGCCAGGCAGACACCAACAACGGATGCATCAGATTATGCCTGGGGGGCCCACATGGCAGGAAGATGCATTCGGGGCATATGGTCCTCAAACCAAATGCATCTACATATCAATCAAAAAGAGATGCTAGCTGTTCAAAATGCCCTGACAGCCTTCAAGGACCTAATTCATCTGGGACAACTACTGATAAAGACAGACAATACCACGGTTATGTGGTATATAAACAAGCAGGGGGGCACACATTCTTACCTCCTTTGCAGACTAGCCATGACTTTGTGGGACACAGCACTGACTTACCAAGTACATCTGCAGGCACAACTCCTGCCAGGAAAAGAAAATACTTTGGCAGATGAACTAAGCAGAAACCTCATGGATCCCCACGAATGGCACCTAGATTCACAAGTCTTCAGCATGATAACAAGGAAATGGGGATGCCCGGACATAGATCTATTTGCCACCCCTCACAACTACCAACTAAAAAGATTCTGCACAAGGACTTATCAAAGACAAGCATGGAAAATGGACGCCCTATCTTTCAGCTGGAAAAACCTATCAGTATATGCCTTTCCTCCACTGCCACTCTTCCCCAAGGTACTCCTAAAGGTCAGACAGGAAAAGCCAAAGATGATACTGATTGCCCCAGACTGGCCCCACCAGTACTGGTATCCAATCCTAAGGAATTTGCCACAATGCCCAGCTTGAACCTTACCTCAAATACCCCATCTACTGTCCCAGCAAAACAACCAGATCCTGCACAGCCAACTCTGGACTTTAAACCTGGCAGCATGGCGGATAATGTGATCATACAAAACACACCTCTCAGTAAAGCTGTGATGGATGTCATTTTGGAAGCCAGAAGGCCCAGTACTAGAAAATCTTATGCTGGAAAATGGAAGAGATTCTGTGCTTGGAACCAGGCACAAGGAACTGATACAGCTGTACCAAATATCAGATTTTGCAATACTTAACTGAGATGCCGGACAAAGGCCTATCTTTTTCATCAATTAAAATTCATGCCTCTGCCATTTCGGCTCATTACAATACAGAGCCACCAATCTTTTCTCATCCTTTATTAAAGCAGTACCTCAGAGGAGCCAAAAATGTAAGGCCTCCAAGGAGATCGCCAATACCTGCATGGGACCTCAACTATGTCTTGGAAAAACTCACCCTGCCTCCTTTTGAGCCAGCTGCTATGGCTGATGTAAAGTGTTTATCTTGGAAAACAGCTCTGCTCCTAGCAATAACTTCTGCAAGACGAGTTTCAGAGCTACAGACACTCATGGCTGTGGAACCTTTTATCATGTTTTATCCAGACAGGGTTTCTCTGAGGACAAACCCGACATTTATGCCTAAAGTGGTGTCCAATGTGGCTCTTAACCAAACCATTCATCTGCCAACTTTTTATCCAAATCCACAGAACAAGGGGGAGAGAATTCTGCATTCCTTGGACGTACACAGACAGCTTAGATTCTACTTGGACAGAACCAAAGCTTTCAGGAAGACAGAGCAATTACTAGTGGCATATGCAGCAGGATCACAAGGAAAGGCTATCTCAAAGCAGACTATTTCAAAGTGGATAGGCCACTGCATTCGTTTCTGCTATTCTCAACATGGCAAGCCAGTGCCTAAGGGCATTAGGCGACATTCAACCAGAGCTGCAGCCACGTCAGCAGCCTTTCTCAGGGGAGTACCAACCAAAGACATTTTAGAGGCTGCTACTTGGAGTTCATTGCACACCTTTACAAAGCACTGTCATCTGCCACTCTACTCTAAATCCAGGGCAGGCTTTGCCACTGCAGTTCTGCAGGGCCTCATAGTCGCTCCTACTGCTGTCTAGTTCCAGCCTCACAACCATAGCTTTGGGACTCTACCCAAATGTAATGACTGCAACAGTGAAACAGAAAGAACATAGTACAGTTGTGTACACTTACCATAAATGTAGATGTTTGAGTGTATTCACTGTTGCAGTCCAGGTTACCCACCCGCCTTCCCCCTTTTCTTTTGGATCTTATCCTTCCTTCTCTGTTTTATACTACCTATGTGGTGTATTTGCTTATAGATGAAGGTAAAATTTATATTGATGTATTTTTGAATATATATATATATAAAGTTTGGCTACCCTTTTTGGGGGCACCTGACATCTGGGGCAAGAAAAACTGAAAAAAATGGTGTCGGCCGCTTCTTTTATACCCCTGACGACCTGACGTCAGGGAAGGGGTGACAGCAGCCGACACAGGACCCAAGACTTTGGAATTCAGGCTGGCTGAGGGCAACCTGCCAGCAGGATTTCCCAAATGTAATGACTGCAACAGTGAATACACTCGAACATTTACATTTATGGTAAGTGTACACAACTGTACTTTGTGTAAAATCTTACCTTAACCATGGATGTCCTTCTCTTCTGTATGCTGCAGTATTGCTTGCACCCCCTGCCTTCTACCTGATGCTTGCCTGTTGTTTCCTGGTGATATGTTTCTCACCTAGACTCAGGATGGTGCTTGGTGGCACTCAGTTCTGAGGTTGGCCCGTGCTGACGTCCGCTTTATACCCAATGTCTTTTTATGACTGATGTACACTGGATGATGTGTGTCGTCGTACGTACCTCACAACAGCATGTAAACTTTTGTATGTGGGCCGGACGTATGAGTCAGCAGAGGTGGACTACTCCCTAATGTGATGAATACTGCAGCATATAGAAGAGAAGGACATCTAAGTTTATGGTAAGATTTTATACAACTATTCTATCATTATTAATAAGGTCCATGGTGATTCACTCCATGGCCTTGTAGAAGAGGCTAGTCAAGCTAATAGATCTGTAGTTCCCAGGGTCAGTGGAAGCACCACCTTTGTGCAAGGGGGTAATAGTGGCCATTTTACATTCAGCTGGGATGAAGCCGGAGCTTAGACTATTATTGAAAAGAGTATCCAGTGGTGGTGCTAATTCTTGTTTGAGCCCATGTAGGACGCAACCTGGGATGTTATCAGGTTCCATAGATGCTGTATTTTTGGTCTTAGAGAGGGTGTTTATGACCTGCTCTTCAGCGATATAAGGTAGAGGACAGGTGGTAGGGATGTCATGGGGTATGTATGGTGGGGACAGGGGGATGAGTATATGTGGTATCATTAACTACCAGTTTGGCAGAAATCATTTTAGGTTACGGATGTAACTAAAGAAGACTTTGTGGTTGTCCTTAATTGAGGAAGCTAATTTGGATTCATAGTTTGCTTTGGAAGACTTCACAAGAAGTCTTATTTGCTTGTTTAAGCTGAGGGAGTGTTTCCATTTTAGAGCTCGCTCCCTCTTACTCTTAGACAGCAATTTCTTCCTCTTATTGTAAAGCCTGTTAGTGGCAGTTGTCCACCAGGCAGGTTTGCTCTTCTTTGAGGAGCTTGTTGTGGTCCAATCAGGTATGCCCTGAGTCAATGCAGTTATACAGGTGTTTGTATAAAGCATTGGTGTAGAACTCAGCATAGTTGCCAGTTCCATCTGAGGGGGGAGGTGCAGTAAAGCTATTTATACCATCCTGTAAGAGGTTATAATCTGCTTTGGAGACTTTTTTTAGTTTTAGTTGCTGCTGAAGAGGGAGTCAGGTGTAATAGTTGCTTCGAATGAGACTGATTTGTGGTCAGATCTCACTAGGGAAGACCTCACAGTGGGGGGTGCTACAGTGGTCTCCCATATTGGTAAGCACCAGATTCAGGATGTTGGCACCCCTTGTGGGGGTGTCAACCAGCGGATCCATTGCATTGGAGTTAGCAAAGTCGAGGAACCTTTGGGCAAGTGAGTTAGAGCACAAGTAATTTACCCAGTCAATAAATGGGAAGTTAAAGTCGCCCAAAACCAGGGTGTTTGGATGTATCTTGACAGACTCAAGTAAATACAAATAGGCAGAGTGGGTGCCATGTTTCATGGAGGGAGTCCTGTAGCTGCCAATGACTTGAATAGGTGTCCTACCAATAGTTAATTGCACCTGAAGTATTTCCAGGGAAGCATACTGTTTAACCAATCTGAAGGTGTATTTATCTTTAATGAATATCGATACACTGTCTCCTTTAGTTTTCATGCCTTCATTTTCTGGTCTTAACGTGTGGAAGGAGGTGTTGCCTGGTAAGGGTGGGGTGCTCTCTGCAGCCTTGAACCAGGTCTCTGTGACTGCACAAATGTCTAAGTCTTCCAAGGTGAGGACTGCTTCCAGTGAGTGCAGTTTCATGTTAAGGCTCCTAATGTTTAGCAGCATAATCTTGAGGTTGTTTTTAGATGGAGTTTTTACATGGAGTTTTTACATTGGGAATTTTGTACTTCATACTCTGCCTAAAAAAAGGCACTATGGGTGTGGCAAGAGCCTTAGCCAATAGCCAAAATCCCAGGGGTGACAGATGAACATCTCTGGCAAATATCAAGATCTGTCGATCATGTCGTCCCAGGCTGACAGATACTGTACCCCCTTAGAATGACACCAGAAACTATGCCAGTTACTGGTCAATCATTTTCTGTTTGTATTGAGGCATCATCCTAGGTGAAGGTAAAATGCTGCTTAAGGCTAAGGACATACCTGCCTGAGACACACAGTCCAAGAGCTCAGTTGTAGGTTCATAGGTAAGTACTAGGCTATTGGCCCTGGGGCCTATATAAGCCTAGCCAAAAAGGTTCCCTGGCTTTCGCCACCCAAGAAAATTATTTTTCTGTGCCCCTGTCAAGCAGTGCTGCAGATGTGATCCCCAGGATGAATTTTCTATTTCCCATCCAGTCGTCAAGGTTTTTTTTAAAGAGGGCCAATGAGGAGCTTTGCTTGACAGGAATGAGCAGTTTGTTCCAGAGTATAGGGAGTCTCTGGGACAGGAATCTATCTCTCCAACATGTTCTGTTTATTGTACTGACAAGATTTAGGTCCATGGAGCATGTGGTACGAAGAGATTGGTATTTCATTAAGTGTAGCATGTCCAACAGCTCTGGGTTTGACATAGCTTTGTATGTTAGGCAGAGATCGCCTTTGAGTAGCCGATATGCGATGGAGTAGAGCTGGAGTTTTTTTAGACTGTCCGCGTATGGCATCTGTTTAAGGCTTGTAATCCTCTTAGTGAGGTATTTCTGTGGCCTCTCCAATTGTTGTAGGTGTCTTGTGAGATACATGCCAAATGGGGCATTGTACTCTATGATGGGTCTAATGGGGGATGGGTAGAGAGGAACAATGACCTCCTTTTTTCTAGTGGAGAACCCTTTTGTGATGAGGTGTGCCATGTAGAAGGATTTCCTGACTACTGTGGCAATGTGGTTATCAAAGGAGAGACTACTATCCATGTCTCTCTTCATTATGAATTCCTCACTTATAAGTGATGCTATGTTGTCTGACAATATAATAATATAATTTTCATAGTCTTTGAATACTGGAACTCATTTAAGTCTTCAGTAGCTGTACCCACAGTTGATGATGATGTAGGGGGCACATATGTCCACTTTAACATCTGTAATGACCAGGAATGTTTTTTCAAGAAGCAGTATGGTACAGCTGGCTCTTTAGCTTAGTTAAATACAGGGTCACAGATGACCAGAGTTTACTTATCAGCTCTAGTGCTGGAGGACTTGCCACAGGGACTTCGGAGGGGGCAGCACATGTTGGGGGAGGAGGGGCCATGGTTGGACTATGTGAAAGGACTGTAACAGCTAAAATTACTTAAATGGTGCAAGTGATCCAAACTGGAGACTGCATAAAAAATACATGCTGTTCTGGTACAAGTACCTGTGTAGAACTCATTGTTGTGGTGGAAAAACATAGTAATGTATGAGAACGAAAAAAACTTCATTTAAGCATAATGGCACCATTCACACTGTTATAGTTCCAACTCCAAGTGGAGCAAATGGTCTGGTGGGCTTTTGCTTCTGAGGAGAAAAGGAGCCACATGAAACACAGAAGGCATCTGGGTGGGACAACTCATGGTTAAGTGAAGTTAGAAGTAAAAAATAATAAAAAGAAGTATATTAACATACTGAATGGTGAAGTCGTTTTGATAACTGACATTGATCTCATGGCTGCAGCAGAAGGATTCTTTCTCTATTCTTGATGGATGTGGTATTTGAACTCAACACTTATTTTAGTGTCATTAAAATAAGAAAATTAAGAAAAATCTAAAAGTAAAGGCATGGGTAATATGGAAGGAAAGCCCCCTCAACCTTTCGATGATATACAGAGCTTTACCCCTCCCCCATAACTCTTACTGATAACATCAAGGTCACACAACCATGGGGTAGGGTATGATTTTCAATGAACGTGGGTATTTCTAAAACAGGTTTCATTCAAATAGCCATCTGTCATTCTTAACATGCAGTGCAACTCTCTTTATTTTCTTAATGATATAATCAATATTCTGCCACTGGATATGCCAAGGAAACAAAAGCCAAAATGTCAAACCTGTGGATTGTTAAAAAGACAGATAAATCCATCTCTTGTGAAAACTTGCCAACATAAAACCATCCAAACAAAACCAAATATATGACATACACAAAGTTCACCATGATTTTTGCAGGGGATGTATGCCATTCTGCACCTTACCCACATGGGGGGCTTTTCTCTCCATATACTCCCTCACTTATGTACACTAAACTTAAATTATAGAACTGTGTGGAAGTCAGTAAGCCCGAAAACGTTTCTATTTGCTGATAGGATGGTTCAATTTTTACTTAAGTGGACAAAGCTTCACGTAAGAACCACTTCACATATGACAGTTTTTCATTCCAAAGCTTTGGGCCACATGAATTCACACAAAGTTGCCTATGAAATTCCTTATTTGGTACATCAAGCAGAGGGGAATGCCTCTTATCTTAATAAGGTTTGACTGGCATCTTGCATTACATTGCAGGAAAATGCAAAGGGAGACCAGCGAAGTGTAACAGAATCAGACTTTCAAGAACAGTTGTGTAACAGGGTATTTCTGGACTTGTTCTGTAGGTGGAGTGCATCAGAAGTAGACATTTTTGTTTCTCCAGAAAGTACTGCACTGGGACACCAAATGCAGGTGTTTGGACAATAGTTGCCACCTTCATTAGTTGGACATGGCTGTTGCTTTGTCTTTCTTCCAGATGTTCATCGTGTTTCACTGTTGCAGTCATGACTGTAGGGTTCTCCCCTGCCGGCAGGCAGCCCTCGGTCAGCCAGAATCCCAAAGTCTGGGTCCGGTGTCGGCTGTTCAACCACGCTCCCTGACGTCAGAGCGCCAGGAGTACAAAGCTGACAGCCGACGCCATCTTCTCCAGTCTTTCTTGCCGTGCGGTGATAGCAGTTCGCAAGTGCCGGTCGGCTGACTCAACGATTTTTTCCTGATATACTTCGGTCCGAAGATTTTCTTCTCCACTCAAAGCTAAGTACCCCATTGGAGAAACTTTTTTCTTGCTCCACTCCGATGTCAGAAAAAGTTAATAATTGTATTTCATGTGGGAAGCAAATACCTCATAAGGATTTTCATTCTTACTGTATTCCTTGCTTAGGCCCTGACCACGACGTAGCTAGTTGTCAGTTTTGTGTCAACGTGCAATTAAGCGAAGGTACGATTTTGCTTTTCATTACTTCGGTAGGCGCTTTAACTACAAAATGTCCTTGGATACGGTCCCGGCTACTGGAGTTCACAAACATCGCAAGGATGAAGACAAGCCTCCGAGGTCCAAATCTGATGATAGTGCACAAGCGGAGCCAGCTTCAGGTTCGGCTGTCGTCAGTGAGGCGCTTTTGAAGCCCCTGTCGTCGGCCATTTCAGAACCGACGGCCGAAACGGACTCTCATGAGGAGCCAACCAGGCCTTTAAATATTTCTGTTGCAGGACCTTCGGACAATGCTCCTTCGGATGGGTCTGGAGCCGCTGTGCAGGTACCGGCTTCCGAAGGGGTTTTCAGGCATACTCAGCTTCTAATAAAGGCAAAGCCAAAGACAAAGGCAAAGACTCCTTCTAAATCAAAGACTACAACACAGGCCTCTTCTGAACCAGCTCCCAAGTCACAGAAACAGTTACTCAAGATGGCGGAGGATTTACTTACTATGATTAGGGGTTCACATCCCCCTCCAGACAAAAGGCCAAGGCAGGATGTTTATTATGATTCCTCTGATCAGGCTTCTGTTTCCTCAGTTGTTTCTTCTGATCAGGAATATTCTTTCCCTCCTTATGAGGATTCTGATGCTGAAGAATCCATTCCTTCAGCTTCTCCCCCTGAGGATTTCTCTTTTGGGGAAACTTTGCATGAAATGAGGGAACATTTCCACTGGGAAGGACAGGAGTATTCAGAATCTAAGAAAAGACTGAGGGATTTTCTTCTTCTTCCCCAACATAGACCCCTGGCTATTCCTCCTGTTTTGGATATTGTGGATGATGCCTTCTCGGAGGCTAACTTAACCCCTGACTCTTTTCCTCCTGCTCCTGTTAAGCCTGATAGATATTACAGGGTTCCTGATTCCCATCAGTTTTTATACAAGAACCCTTCTGCTGACCCTGAAACCATTTCTCAGGGTCCTAAGGGAGTTAAGGCCGCTTCTGCCAAAAATCCCATTCCTACTGAAAAGGATTCTCGATCCTTAGAAAGATGGGGCAAAAAGGTGTACACTTCTGCTACTTTGTCCATTAGGGCTTTAAATTGTCAGTTTCATATGCTAAAATACCAGCAATTTCTCTTGTCTGTGTTAAAACAAAAGCTTACTTCCATTTTGCCTGTGCAGATGATAAGGAATTACATGACTTATTGCATGCCACTGAACAAGTTGGGAAGCATGGTTTACACTGTGGATTTGATGCCTTGGAGGCTTCTTGTAGGGCTGCGGCCTCTGGCACAGTCATTAGAAGGCATGCATGGCTAAAGGAACAAAATTTGCTTGAACAAGTAAAGGCTAAATTATTGGATGCTCCTGTTCAGCATAATGTTTTGTTTGGATCAAAAGCTGAAGAGGTGATTAAAAAGATGGAGGATAAGGCGAAATCCATGCAAACAATTAAAGATTTCTTACAAGTACAGCCACCTAGATTTAGCAGGAATTGGCCTTCAAAAAATTGGTCCTTTCCCACTTCAGACAGGCCTCAGAGGGGTAGATATAGATGCTCCAGAGGAAGGCCTCAAACACAAGCTTCTTATAGACCAAGACAGTGGACTGCTTCCACCCCTAGGAGAGGAGAGGACAGGTCACAAACTCAAAGGAAACAAACTCAATGACTCCCTCTGTTGGGCTACAGGAACTTCTTGCCTGGAAGCCCCTCTCGGAGGAAAACTCTCTCTTTTTTATCAAAATTGGACTCAAATAACCCAAGACAAGTGGGTTTTGGATGTGGTTTTAAGAAGTTACAAATTCCATTTTCATACCTTGCCAAGGCCAAGTGGATGGCCAGACCTTCCAAAACATCAATGGACGGAGGCCTTAAACCAGGTGGAAGCTCTTTTGGCTATGAATGCCATAGAACTGGTTCCACTTTCAGAGATGGGAAAAGGTTTTTACTCAAGGCTCTTTCTAGTCCCAAGGAAGCAAAACTCATGGAGACCCATTCTGGATCTGTCTGTCTTGAACACCTTTCTAGAGATTCCAAAATTCAAGATGCTTACTCTACAGCAGTTACTTCCAATGCTGTCCAAAGATGCATAGATGGTAACTTTGGATTTAAAGGAGGCATATTTACACATTCCCATTAGGCAGGATCGCAGAAAATGCCTCAGGTTCAAAGCCGGATCGAGGCACTTTCAATTCTCTGCGCTGCCCTTTGGATTGTCTACTGCGCCCAGGGTCTTCACCAAATGTCTGGCTCCAGTAGTAGCTTACTGCAGACTCAAGGGAATTCAAATTTACCCTTATCTGGACGATTGTCTAATTCAGGCAGACAGCAAGGATGTCTTACTCCAGCATCTAGAATTTGTACAGAACCTCCTCAGGTTCCTGGGATTCTCTGTAAACATAAAAAAGTCAAATTTGACACCATCACAACAGATAACTTTTCTGGGTGCACTTCTAAACACCACAACCCAGATGGCATTTCTGACATCCGAAAAACAATTACAGCTGGCTTCAACTTTCAGAACCTTGGCAACTCTAACTCAACTATCTGCAAGGAAATTCCTGCAGGCTTTGGGTTACATGGCCACCTGCATCCTTCTCGTACCATATGCAAGACTACACATGAGGAAAATACAGTGGTACCTAAAAAGTGTATGGTCTCAGCATTGCCACAGTTTAGACATACTGATCTCCATCCTTCCTTGCCTTCAAAAGGAATTTCTTTGGTGGTCCAGGGCATATGTTCTAAACAAAGGGAAACCCTTCGGTCTGCCTCCTGCCACTCAGATTCTAACCACGGACGCCTCGGATTATGCTTGGGGAGCCCATTTTCAGGGCAATTGTCTGCAGGACCTTTGGACAAAGGATCAGAAGCACCTGCATATCAACTTAAAGGAAATGTTAGCCGTTCAGAAAGCTCTATTGGCCTTCAGGAATCTCTTACAACCAGGACAACTACTAATATGGACGGACAACACCACAGTTATGTGGTACATAAACAAGCAAGGGGGATCTCATTCCTACCCCCTTTGCAGACTAGTCATGGATCTATGGAACACAGCTCAAGCTTGCAATCTGGATCTTCAAGCTCAGTTTCTACCAGGGAAACAAAACTTCCTGGCAGACAGTCTGAGCAGAAACCTTTCGGATCCACACAAGTGGATGCTGGACACCAAAATATTCAGGATGACAACAGCAGTCTGGGGATGTCCTCACATAGACCTCTTTGCATCCCATCTCAATCATCAACTACAGAATTTTTGCACCAGGACTTTCCACAAAGAAGCTTGGAAAGTGGATGCCCTGTCATTCAGTTGGAGGAACCTCTCGGGATATGCCTTTCCGCCTCTTCCTCTTCTTCCACGGGTTTTTATTGAAGATAAAACAGGACAAGCCCAAGATGATAATCTTGCTGGCTCCAAATTGGCCTCGGCAGTTTTGGTATCCAACTCTAAAAAACCTATGTCTGGAGCCCCCTTGGGTTTTACCTTAGTCTCTGAACCTTCTGTCCCAACATCAGGGTCAGGTTCTACACTCTCATGTCAGAACTCTCAGCCTGGCGGCCAGGTTAATCCAGGGCCTTTGATTTCTTCTTTCCTACCCAAGCAGGTTATGTATGTCATTTTAGAAGTCAGACGTCCTAGCACTAGAAAATCTTATGCAGGAAAATGGAAAAGATTTTGTTCCTGGATGCAGGCTCAGGATTCTGATCCTCTTCTTCCTAACATTACTTTAATTTTACTTTACCTGACAGATCTCTTACATAAGGATCTCTCTTTCTCTTCCATTAAGATACATGCCTCTGCTATTTTTGCTCATTATAATACAGACCCTCCCATCTTTTCCCACCAGCTCATTAGACAGTTTCTCAGAGGAGCTAAGAACTTTAAGACCTCCTAGATCTCCTCCCATTCCTGCTTGGGATCTCAACTATGTTTTGGAAAAACTAACCTTGCCTCCTTTTGAGCCTGCTGCCTCTTCTGACATCAAGTTTTTATCTTGGAAGACAGCTATCCTGTTAGCCCTAACCTCTGCCAGGAGAGTTTCAGAGTTACAAGCTCTTATGGCTGTGGAACCTTATATTATTTTTCATCAAGACAGGGTATCTTTGAGGACTAATCCTACCTTCATGCCTAAGGTGGTTTCCAAAGTGGCTTTAAATCAAACTATCCACTTGCCAACCTTTTTCCCCACTCCTCAAAATAAATGGGAAAGGATCTTGCATTCCTTGGATGTACACAGACAACTACGTTTTTACCTGAACAGAACCAAGGACATCAGAAAATCAGAACAATTGTTTGTTTCTTATGCTTCAAGTTCCCAAGGTAAAGCCATTTCAAAACAGACCATTTCTAAATGGATTATTCATGGAATCAGATTTTGTTATTCACACCATGGAAAGCAAATCCCAGGGAGTATACGGACTCATTCCACCAGAGCTGCTGCCACTTCTGCGGCCTTCCTCAAGGGAGTTCCTACCAAAGACATTTTGGAAGCTTCAACTTGGATTTCAGTGCATACTTTTTCTAAGCACTACAATCTACCTCTCTACTCTGTCTAGGGCAGGCTTTGCCTCTGCAGTCTTGCAGGGCCTTTTAGCCACCCGTTCTTCTTTATGACCACCTCCCTTTCTTTCAGCTTTGGGATTCTACCCTACAGTCATGACTGCAACAGTGAAACACGATGAACATAGTACAGTTGTGTACACCTACCATAAATGTAGATGTTCGAGTATCTTCACTGTTGCAGTCAGGGTTTCCCTCCCTCCTGTCGCCTCTTATTTTTACTTTTGTGTATTTCCTTTTTTCACCATTCTTCTGAGGTGTATTTGCAATGGTTATGGGACCTTTTTCATTTTGGGACTCCTGACATCTGGGGCAAGAAAAACTGGAGAAGATGGTGTCGGCTGTCAGCTTTGTACTCCTGGCGCTCTGACGTCAGGGAGCGTGGTTGAACAGCCGAAGCCGGACCCAGACTTTGGGATTCTGGCTGACCGAGGGCTGCCTGCCGGCAGGGGAGAACCCTACAGTCATGACTGCAACAGTGAAGACACTTGAACATCTACATTTATGGTAGGTGTACACAACTGTACTTTCCTCTTTTTGTTAGGGTAATTTAAAACGTACAAGAGAGCAGACTATACTGCTGATTATGTATTTTTAGCCAATGTAGCATTGTTTTTTTTTTATGTTTTTTTTTTGTCCTAATGAGCACGAAGAGGATAGAGCATCAGTATTTTGATTTCTTATTCAGAACAAATGATTCACTTATGTACCCAAACCTGAAGAGATTTTAAGGCTGACAGCTTGGATAATTTAGCACTCGTTTTGTTTAGGCACATGCTTGCCAATGGCATGTTTGCAATCATGAGGGAGTCTAGGAAACCAAATGTGTATAAATCATACCTAGCTAAATGGAAAAAGTTCTTCCTTTGATGCCAAAAAGAGACACTTAATTCAAATCATAGAGCGATGTCAGTGGTCCTCAAATACCTGTCACGTCTTTACTAGTTAGGTTTATTTTATGCCTCACTGAAAGTACATGCATCTGCTGTCATTTACTTTACTGCCCTTGAATCCTCACTTTACTCCTTTCTCACAGTGAAGCAATTTTTTAAAGGAGTCCTCCACTGAGACCACCCAAGAAGTAATTCTCCCCACTTGGGACCTAAACTGTGTGATGGAAACATTTGAAACTAACATCATTTGAGTTAGCAGCTTTATCATTTCTAACAGTATTGAAATGAGAATCTGTCTAGTGGCCATATTTCTGAACTGTAGGCTCTTACGTGCATACGGCAGTTTCTCATTCTCCACATAGACAGGTTTACTTTCCATCCAATCCAACCTTCATGCCCAAAGTAGAACAAAATGTTTCTTTTAACCGTGCAGTTAACATTACAATGTTTTTTCCTCCCCAATGAGCAAGGGAGGAAGTATTTAGTGTACTCTGGAAGTGCAAAAGCAGCTGAGATTTTACCTAAAAAAAGACTAGAAAGTTTGTTTGCTCATTTATTTATTTATTGTTTTTGTTGACTGGTCTAGGCTGGGTAAACCTTGAGAAAGTCTCCTTTTATGCCTCAGCACAGGAAGAAAATGTAGATAGTAAGTAAAAATACATGCTTTCAAATAAGTAAATATGTACAATTGAAATAGCACAAATAGTACTACAGTATTATTAGAAACTAAAAATAAAATAGGTAGCATGTGTAGACGTGTGTAAGAATTTATATTTATTTGAGGAAATTCAGATGTATACATTTGATTGAAACAAATTTGTATTTTAAAAAAACTGACCATCTGTTCATAGGCTTTGCAAAGGGTAAGGAGGGAATGCCTATGCCAAAATAGTTTATTTTAAATTAGCTGTCTCACTGCATCCTATTTTGCTACTCTTTCCATGGAAAAACTGTATCAGAGCATGGCAGAGCACGCACTACTAGGGGGTGACAGCAGCAACTCCAAACGGTACAACTTGGACATTTTCACCAGAACCATGGCAGGTTTTACCACAGCTATCCTGCAAAGGTTTTTAAAGCTCATTCCTTCACAGAACCAAGCACCCCCAACTATGGAAGCTGTGAGAATCATCTCATGAATTAGCACTACTGCAACAGTAAACAATATGAACAATATGAAGAACATAGTACAGTTGTGTGGGAATGTATCATAATTGTACATGCCTAGGTATGTTCACTGTTTTACTTATATTTCTCTCCCTCCGTCCATCTGTTCTTGACCTGATACCATATTGAATGAAGTTGGAGTGAGTACCCAGTTACCTTTTACTCTCACCTTCCATATCTTTTAACTCTACAGTGTATTCCTGTTTAGATTTGTTTAGGACTTAGACAAATTTGCATTCTTTTCCACTTGAGTTGTCATCACTTAAGGCATTGGCCAGCAAGCAGCCAGTGCTAAGGCATCAGAGCAAGAAAAAAATACTTTGTTGATGGATATCCCTGTTGTACCACATATGTACTGAAGTTCAGGTGGGAGAGCTTCCACCTGGCTGAGTATGGGAAGTGTGAAAAAAAACTTTGGAAGTCAGGCCGAACCTTTGGCTTTCTGCTGCAGAAGTCAAAAGAGTTAGCACTATTGCAGTAGTGGAGATACCGGAGTATTTACAATTATGGTAAGTTTCTACATAACTCTCCTTTCTCCCACCTGGAGCAGATGATCAGGAAAAGACCTCATACAGCTCTTTACCTCATACATTTTATTAATGTAGCAAAGGAGAACTCTTGTTTACCCAGACCTCAAGAATGTCATGTTGTCAGTTTGGGGGATAGATGACTCCCTTTTGGGATAGCTTCAGTATTAAACTGTTTCATATCCTAAAGGAAGCGGGAAGATTCACTGTCAGGAAATCCTATCTGGTAAATTGGGAGAGATTTTCATTCTTTGCAGAGATCACCATATAGACCTGACAACTGCATCTGTATTTGAATTCCCGCTTTGACCAAACTCTCTGATAATAACCTGATTTAATAAGGTTTGTTTGACAGCTCTTGTAGCATGCATCCCCATTGTCAGTAGTTCTTGAAAGGGTCTTACTGATGAAACTTAGAAGACCCTTTTCTTGGTGTCCAATACCTCATAAAGGAGAATTTCAGTGTTTCAGGCCTTAATGTGTAAAGAGCATTACAGATTCTTCTGCAAGAAAAGGATCGCCCTCAGAACCAGCCCAATACTCAAGTCTAATTTGTCAGAGTTTATTTTAAATCAAAAGTTCAGTTACTGGTGTTCTTCCTCAGGAGTAAAGTTATCTTTACTTGATAGCTATAGACTGGACTGCACTGGAAAACAAAAAGAGTTTAAGCACCTTAATCATTTTTTTTTAATCCTGTATTATACCAATAAATTGCAACATGACAGTGTCCAGGCAGAATTCTCCAAATGACTTACTAACTGCATTGCCTTCCATGGTCATTATGGTAAGGCACTGCAGATCAGACCCTACTCTGCTAGAACATCAGCTATGTCTGCAGATTTCTTTAGAAATGTGTTAACCCAGATTATTTTTGAGGTGGCTGCCTGGGGCAGTGTTGACATATTCAGTAAATGCTGCAAATGGGACATGTAATAGGAGAAGGGATGGTTTTGCATGGCTGTCCTGTGTGGCATTTGGGTACTTTCTTTCTAGATCAGTAGATGGGATAACCCCCCTCCCCCCAGGAAGCAAAGTGCTTTGGTGCTGTTCTTACCTCTAATGAATCTATAGCAGAGATCTTTACAATTAATAATAGCATTGTGTGAGCACTCTCATTGTAAGTGTAGGCATTCCAAGTCAGGCACACTGCTGCAGTATGATTCCCTTCCATCCATCCCTATGAGTGTCCATTTTGTTTCCTTGAGGGGCACCCCTTGGCTACACCTGCCTTCTTAGAGATGTGGGGGGACATGAACAACACCTTTCTGATATCCTTAATTCTCCCTGGCATATTACCAGGGGAAGCTCCCATGTGTAGGCTGCTTTATGTTTTCTAATATTTTCAGCATGTGGTGGTGAACAGTCTTGCTCTGGGGTGATTTAAAGATCTGGAGTCAGGCCTGCTAGGTGGGCATCTCCCTGCAGCTAATTTTCACTATATTGAATTATAGTACATCTGTGGTCCGGATAATTGAACGTGTACCATTGTGGTGAGTACCCTCACAAAGCTGTACTGTCAACACGTTGAGTTAAAAGAAAATACATTTTAATATATGGAAGTGATACAAGTCATCCGGCAAATTGTTTATTTTTCAGGTATGGCGCTTCCAGTGGTACATACGTTGTGCATAAAGGCAGAAAACACTTCACTGTTCAGTATAGAGCTCCTTACCAGTTAACTATTTAAATTACACAATTAATGAGGGGCATGAATTATGTAGGGAGCTATGCATGTTAATATCCCATGCCCAGAGGGTAGGCCAGTCTGTTTACTTTAGTGCTGTTCTGTAGAACAGCCATGATGCAGGGTAGTAGAATTGTGTGGTGAAACCATGTTGAGGGAATAATCACTTCTGCTTGGGTAGTGAGCCTGTGGGTGAATGAAACCTTTGTTCCCACAAAACCTACTTAGACTGTACCCACATAGGACTGCAGTGTGAATAAAGTATAGTAGTTTTCAGCACTGCGCCTTCATCCCACTGGGACCCTTCAGATATCAAGTTTAGCAACAGTCAGTGAAATTCCTTCTGCTAATCCAGCTTTGGGTAAAAAGGAGTGTCCCAGCTCTGCAATGACGAAGTTATGAGTATTGACCTATCACCACCACCTGGAATGGAAGGTAATAAAGAAAGAAAAATTGCATGCTTCTTTCGTTATTAACATCCATAGTATTCTAGGAAAATGTTATATGCAGTTAGCAGAGTTGCCAGCTGTTTGACAATGTGGACATAATAGAGAATGTCAGTACACCATATGAGAAGTTCATTTTGATGTGGGTATTTTTCTCCCTCATGCTTGGGTAGTGGCAATTGTAAAAATAACTTAAGATTATATTTGCATTATAGTTCATCTGGTGCTTTGCTGTCTTGAGCACTTAACTATGTAGTGACTGCTATGCAAGACACTAAAATGTACTTTGAAAATTTCATCTCCCCCAAAAAAATGTGCTGCATTGATAATGATTTTTCCTTATAAGAGCTTGGCACAAGTAATTTTGGTAGTTCTTTGTACTGATCTGTATGCAAAGTTGTGTATAATGGTTATTCATCATGAATCAGATGTCCTTAGATAGCTGCTACTGAGACTCAAATGTTAGACATAATTATTCATTTTAGAACTGTTTTCATGATGGTACGTATTTTGTCTTACAGCTCCAAAACTCACTAGTGCCTTGAGGTGGATAAGATGGACAGAGCAGAACTGTAAACAGATTATTCAGCTTCACCGTGCTTTGGGCAAAAGGGTAAAGTATCAACTTTTATGTTCTAGTTGTTGTTTCCTTTGGCATTAATGTGTGTTTATGACAACATGCAAATATTTCCCTGGGACCACCAAACAAATCAAAATTCTTTGTTAGAAGGTAAAAAAATGCCCAGTCACTGTACCAATGCTGTCAGAGGTATTATCGTTTTTAAATTCTGAAGAAAAAGAAACAATATTTTTAAACATCTGTTATGGAGTACAGTCTACACCGTTCAAGAATAAACTTATGATTTTGAGGACTGGGCGTCTACAAGGGTAATGGATCAGAGGCATTGCAGAAAAAACTGTTACTGGTGGAAGATGGAGTTGCATTTTGAGAGAGAGAGAGACTACATCTGGGCACAAGCCAATTTGCTGTTTTTTCTTTTGTCTGTGTAGTTATAGGTTTACATTTGTTGACTGAGATAAATAACTTGGGAAGACCAACTGAAGTCCTGGGCAGATTATTTCTGTAAGCCAGTTGGCGACCCATCTCGTGATGTAGGGGTTTATGCTCAGGCTGGTGAGTTTTTCTGTAATACCCGAGTGGGGAATGGTGTCGAAAGCCTTGGCGAGGTCAAGGTAGGCTGTGTGAACAACCTTTCCCTCGTCTATGTCCTTGGTGACTGTCTCGAAGAAGTCAACCAGGTTTAGTAGGCATGATCTGCCCTTAACAAAGCTGAACTGGGTCGGGTCAAGTGTTTGGAGGTTCCCAATGTCTGTGTTAATGAGTTCCATGATGATGCGCTCCATAGCCTTGCAGACCAGGCTAGTCAGGCTTATGGGGCGATAGTTACCAGGGTCAGTTGTGGCCCCTCCTTTGTGGAGTGGAATAACTGTTGCTGTGCGTCATTCTATGGGCATGTAGCCTGTGGAAAGGCTGAGGTTGAACAGTGTGTTTAGGTGGGGGGGTTAGTTCATTCTGTAGCTCGTCCAAGGCGCAGCCTGGGACACCATCTGGCCCATTGACGCTGTGGTTTTGGCTTTTGAAAGGACTATTTCTATTTTCACCTGTATGTCTGTGATTTCCGGGACATTACACTTTTCCTTTTTTTTTTTCCACTTTTACATATTTGTTAATTAGTATGAGCAAAGCATTTACACCCAGGAAACAAGTACAGCATGACATGCTGCCTTGTGTACTAATGTGTAATTGTAGAAAAAGAACATATATTTTATGCATATAGTGAACAGCTGAATTTTGAAATTGTAATTTGAAACTAAAAGAGAACAGTAGGGATGGTTAAATTGTTTCTTGACTGATACTTAAATACACAGTGAATTTCTGGGTCTTTGTCTTTTTCTGAAAAGATTTCAAGCCTACATAAACTAAAGCACTGCTTGTGACTCCCTGCTAGTTTTTCCCACCCAGCCTGCCCTTTGTTGATCTGTTTTTTAAACCTGTTGACTTTAAGCTGCTCAGTGTTATTGTAAATTAAGCTTAATAAGCTCCTCCCTTTGTATACTGCTGTTGATATCTTGAATTATTTTTTCTTTTTTTGCCTTTCCTTGTGCTTATATTGAAAAAAAGTGAATTTTGCCTCTCATTGTCTGTTGTTCTGATTTACTTGCTCTGAATTAATTATCTGGCCAGCTGTAGGATAAAGTATTGTATTTTTATACTCTAGCAAGCACTTGTTTTTACATCAAGAGGTCAGTGGATTTTCCATCTAGTTGACTGGGAGGTAGCCTGGTATGTTTAGCTTGGAGAAACACTTGAGATTTCTGCATGTAGTTTTATTGACTGGAGGGCTTCTTAATCAGCTTGTCTTGTTTTTAGTGCCTTTATACATTCTGTACAGTTGAATGGCTCTGGGCTTATTTATACAAAGTGAAGTTCTTTTATTGAATAATCACACTTTTATAAGTTGTTTAAAGTATACTGCTGTATCCGAATCTTTAAGTTTGTTTGTGGTAGCATTTCACATCTTTTAAGTTTGTTTGTGTTAGTATTTCATTCTTTTAGTGTGCATTTACATTAGGAGTACTTGGATTATTCATCTAATGGCAGTAGGTATTTACCTGGTCTGTCTGAGCTGGGAAGCACACAAAAGAGCTCTAAATATTTTTTGCATTTCTCTTATATACTGTAACTGTAATTTAGCAGTTTCAAAAAAACTGTACTGTCTGCTGCTGCTCTAATTAGTTAATTGCACTGTATTACATTGTATCTGTTAGTTGTAGGTAGTTTGTGTAGTCTTGTTCCACTTGGGCTGCAGACCAGCTATTCTACATTAAGGAGGAGTTTTTCTGCACCCTGGCAGAAGTTTGCTGATTTAACCTGTCTGAGTTGGGGATTGCTGGTGGAAGACTTATTGTGTGCTTTCCTGACTGGTAGTTTTGCTTCTCTTTGCTCGTATTTAAGCTTCGCATTTGTGTGATGCCGCTTTTCATGTAGTGGCAATTAGCAATGCCCTGTATAGATGCAAAAGCCTAGAAGCTCTGTTTTTTCCTAACAGCTGTCAGTGAAACCCTTCCAAACTTTTCTGCTGTTCTAGAAGCAACTAAGTTGCTCACTGAGCAGTGTTGCCTCATTGATCAACCTTGGCCTACACAAAGTATAGGTCCCTCTTGTAGTCTCGGCACTAGCAGCACAGTCCTGTCCAATTAACCCATTCCCTTCCCTAATAAAACAGTAAGAGCCTGCTATCATGAATGGGCAGTTTCCCATCATCTCTCTGGCCAGCCTAATAGACATGGGCATCCTGAGGCAATGTAGCAATTGTTTCATATATACTGACAAGCACTTACTCCTAAAACAAACAAATACTTTATGTGAGAGATGCAATTACACTATGAAATTGGAGGTAAGACTCTCACATAAGGACAAATCAAATGCCAAACAGGTTGTCAACACACACACACACTTCTCACACACAATAAGGACAGAACACATAAACCTACATATGTGGAGATACTCACAAGTAACTTACCAAAATACCAGAGGCTTCCCAAATGGAAACCACTTAACACAAGTAACAATGCAAAAAACGGCCACAGTACATAATAACATACACACTAGTGTCTCATCAAATAAGTCCATAAGGCATAACACCACAAAACCTAATGTCTTGGTTGTAGATGACTCCATTGTGAGACACATGGAAGTTCCCTTTACCAGGCTGGATAAGGAGTGAGTTACAGGTAGCTGCCTGTCAGGTGCCAGGATCCCTCAAGTCACTCAACCAATGAAGTCACTCAACCACAAGTAACAGTATGACTCCATCATAGTCCATGTGGGGGTGAATGACTTGAGATATACTTCACTGGACTATATGAAAAGAGAAATGACTGAACTCTCAGATTATGTTTGACAGGCAGGTATAAGCCTAGCCTTAAGCAGCATTCTTCCTTCTCCAAGGATGATGCCACAATGCAAACAAAGAATTATTGACTTTAACAGTTAGCTGAGCTTCTGGTGTCAATCCAAGGGGATCCAGTGTCTGTCAGCCTGGGGAAATATGGTGGACAGGCCATGCTGCTTTGCCAGTGAGGGTCTGCACCTGTCTCCTCTAGGCTTTCAGTACTGGCAAAAGCCACCCCCTATTGTGCCTTTTTTAGGCAATGTTAAAAATAACCAACCTCCCAACGTAACAAAATCCTCTCTAGATAAACTCAAGGTACTGCTGATTAATGCTAGGAGTTTAAATGGGAAACTGCACTCCCTGGAAGCACTTCTCAATTTGGAAGATGCTGACATCTGTGCAGTCATCGAGATATGGTTCAAAGGCACGGAAAGCACCTCGGCTGTGCAGGGCTACAATGCCTTCCATACTTTCAGACCACAAACGGAGAGTGAAAGGGAAGAGGTGTACCATCTTGATTAAGGATAAGTACACCTTGAAATTGATCAAACAGTATGACTGTCTTGAGATATTCCATGTGAGGTTAACTATAGGCAAAGCCCCGTACCACATCATAGCTAGCTGTAGGTCCCCCACCATGAAACAGGAAAAGCATACTGCATACCTGAACTTACTGGAGTCACTTGCCATACAACCCAACATTTTACTCGTGGGTGATTTTAATTATCTTACCATTGACTGGGAAACATACACAACCACAAACATGCTGACTCAGAGGTTCTTGGACTTTGTCAATGCAAGCCTCTGGAACAGCTAGTCAGCACACCCACAAGAGGCTCAAATGTCCTGGACATAGTACTCACTAACATGGGTGAGCATTGCACCTCCCCCCTGTTTGATGTCCTCCCTGGTAAGATCGGAGCATAAATTTGTCTTGCTTGATGTAATTATAAGGCCAGATACCCCATCAATCTCAAAAACACTTAAGAATTTTTCAGAGACAAATTACCAACTAAATAGTAATGGAATAAGAAGATGTTCTTCATACCACATTGCTGCAGTCCTAACACTTGGGTAGTCCGCTGTCCCAGTCGGCCCGAATACCAAAGTATATGGCTGACGTCGGTCAAGGCGCATTAGTCTGACGTCAGGACGTCAGGGTACAAATGCGCATGACCGACGTCATATCCTCAGTCTTTTTTGCCGCATGGTCCGATGCAGAAGCAGTTTTGCAAGTGCAGGTTGGCGTTCTGAGATTTTCCGAAGTCGGAGTTTCAGACCGAATCCAAATTGGCTAAGTACCCCGTTGGGGATTATTTTGTTTTTTTCTTGCCTCAGTATTTTACTGGATGTCAGAAAAAGTGAATAACTGTATTTCTTGTGGGAAACAGATACCTCATAGGGATTACCATACCTTGTGTATACCTTGCCTAGGGCCTGAGCACGACGTTGTTGGCTGTCGCTCTTGTGCTAGATTTAACAAACGCACTATAAAGAGAAGATTAGATTGTGCCAGGTTAGTTTTTGGGAAGCGGTGTAATTATAAAATGCCGTCGGATGCTCCGACGCCCGCTTCGTCAAAAAAGCGCAAGGACAAAACAGCGAAGCCTAGGCTGGAAGAACCGTCCATCCCGGACGTCGGTTCTTTAGAGGGCTCGGTGGAGCCAGGGGTTCAGCCAGAAATTTCTTTGGAATCCCAGGGAGAGACTTTATTACTGCAAGATGTGACCTCTCAGGAGGTAGGCCAGGCGGAAGGGGCTTCTCAGGTAGCTGTTCTTCCCTCCCTTCCTAAGGTAGTTAGGCCCTCCCCTGCTGTTTCCAAGGCTTCTCCCAGGGGCAGGCCAGGTTTTGTTTCAGGAGTTACCCCTAGTTCTTCAGGGTCTGTACCTAAGAAGCATATGCTTAAGATGGCAGAAGATTTGATTACAATGATTAGAGGTTCTATGCCCCTCCTGATAAGAGGCCTAGGGTGGAACCTGAGCTTGGGAGTTTTGAGCAGTGTTCGATGCTTCTGAGTCTTGACTGAAGACTTGCAGGAGTATTCCCCTTACTCTGATTCTGATGTAGATGATTCTACTCCTTCTGCTTCTCCTCCTGAGGATTTTTCATTTTCAGAGACTCTTCATTCCATGAGGGAGCATTTTAAATGGGAAGGTCAGGATTTCTCTGATTCCAGGAAAAGGCTTAGGGAATTTTGTTTCTACCCCAGCATAGGCCTTTAGCTATACCTCCTGTTCTAGATGTGGTAGAGGATGTTTTTGCAGAGGCTTCTCTGAACCCTGACTCTTTGCCTCCTGCTCCAGTTAAACCGGATAGATATTATAGGGTGCCTGAAGCTCATAAGTATCTTTTAAGAGTCCTAGGGCAGACCCAGAAACTGTTTCACAGGGGCCTAAAGGTGTTAAGGCTTCTGTTGTTAAAAATCCTGTTCCTCCAGATAAAGAGGCTAGGGCTTTGGATAGATGGGGAAAGAAAGTGTATACTTCTTCCACTTTGGCCATGAGAGCTTTGAATTGCCAGTTTCACATGTTGAAATACCAAAATTATCTCCTTTCACAATTAAAGTCTAAGGTAGATGCTTTGGCGGAAGGTATTGAGTGTAAAGAGTTGCAGGATTTAGTTCATGTTTCTGAACAGGTGGGTAAGCATTCTTTGCAATGTGGTTTTGATGCTGTGCAGGCCTCTTCGAGGGTGGCTGCCACTGGTTCGGTTCTTCGCAGGCACGCCTGGTTGAGGGATCAGAATTTAGCTGAGCATGTGAAAACAAGGATTTTAGATGCTCCTTTACAATCTGATGTGTTGTTTGGTTCGCCTGTGGAAGCAGTTCTAAAGAAAATGGAAGACAAGGCTAAGTCTATGGAGACTGTTAAAGATTTTTTGCAGGGTCAGCCTCCGAAGTTTAGTAGAAATTGGCCTACCAAGGGGTGGACATATCCTGCTTATGATTCCCAGTCTAGGGGTAGGTCTAGGCGTGGTAGAGGCAGAGCTCAAGGTTCTTTTAGGCCTAGAACAGGAGTTCACCTGCTCAGTCTTCTGGTGAGGGCAGGGGTCAGTCCTTTCGTAAACAGACACAATGACCTGCCTTTTCAGCTGCCAGAATCTTCTCGTCTGGCAGCACCTTTGGGAGGAAGGTTGGCACTTTTCAAAGAAAACTGGAGTTTAATTACCCAAGACAGATGGGTATTGGATATCATTCACCACGGTTACAGGTTTTATTTCCATACCTTGCCTCCTTTCAAAGGCATGCCAGACATTCCTCCTCAACAAAGGAAAGAGGCTCACAAGCAAATTTCTCTGTTGCTCCAAATAGGGGCCATTCAGCCAGTTCCTGTGCCAGAAAGGGGCCTAGGATTTTATTCTCGCCTGTTCCTAGTACCAAAAAAGGGAAACACGTGGAGACCAATTTTGGATCTGTCTATCCTCAACACTTATCTGGACATTCCCAAGTTCAAAATGTTGACGTTACAACAGCTTTTACCTCTGCTGGGCAAAGATCACTGGATGGTAACTTTGGATCTCAAGGAAGCTTACCTTCATGTTCCTATCAGACTAATTTGCAGGAAGTATCTGCGTTTTCGAGCTGGGAATTCTCATTATCAGTTCTCTGCATTGCCCTTTGGCTTATCTACTGCGCCCAGAGTATTCACGAAGGTTCTGGCTCCAGTGATAGCTTTCTTCAGGCTAAAAGGAATACAAATCTATCCTTATTTGGACGATTGCCTGATTCTGGCTCAAGGAAGGGACGTGCTTCTTCAGCATTTGGAATATGTGATAGCAGTGCTAAGATGCCTAGGGTATTCTGTGAACGAAATAAAGTCCAGTCTAGTACCCTCTCAAGACATGTGCTTTCTGGGTGTGAGACTGAATACAGCAACCCAGATGGCCTTTTTAACCCCGGACAAACAAAAGAATCTTTCTCTTTACTTCCATCAACTATCTCATCAGTCCGGGCTGACTGCAAGGACAGTCCTTCAAGCCTTAGGGTTCATGGCATCTTGTATTCTGGTACTTCCCAATGCCAAACTGCATATGAGGAAGCTACAATGGTATCTCAAAAATGTATGGACACAGCACTGCCAGGATTTAGACACTGTCATTCCAATAATACCTTGCATTCAAAAGGAATTTTTGTGGTGGGCTCAGGAATGTCACCTAAACAAGGGACTCTCTGTGACCCGGCCAGAGGCGAGTCAGATTCTAACGACAGATGCCTCAGACACAGCTTGGGGAGCTCATCTGAATGGAAAGTGGATACAAGACAAGTGGCCTGCCAGACTGCAGCATCTACATATCAACATGAAGGAGATGTTAGCAGTCCAGTTTGCATTACTGGCTTTCAAGGATTTACTTCTTCCAGGGCAGGTGTTGATTCTAACAGACAACACAACTGTCATGTGGTACATCAACAAACAATGGGGTACACATTCTTATCCTCTATGCAGGCAAGCAATGATTTTGTGGGAGACTGCGTTAAGCTTGCAGCTGAATCTTCAAGCAAGGTTTCTGCCAGGAGCACAGAACTCCTTAGCAGATGTGTTAAGCAGGCAAATCATGGATCCCCACGAGTGGAAACTGGATCTTCATGTATTTCAGACATTGACAGTGTCATGGGGAACTCCAGACATAGATCTGTTCGCTTCTCCACTAAACCACCAGCTGCCAAAGTTTTGCACGAAAGGTTTCATCACACAGCCTGGAAAGTGGATGCTCTTTCTTTCAGTTGGAAAAATCTTCATGTGTATGCCTTTCCACCTCTGCCTCTCCTCCCAAAGGTACTTCTAAAGGTCAGACAAGACAAGCCAAGGATGATTTTAATAGCTCCGGATTGGCCTCGGCAGCACTGGTACCCATTGCTGAGGAGTCTGGTAAGGAAGCCTCCATGGCCCTACCTTTGATTCCACACCTATTGTCTCAGAAGGACGGGCATCTGCTCAATGTCAAGCTTCACTCTCTTCATCTAACAGCTTGGCATATTCTGTTTTGAACCATAGCAGGTCTCAGCTTCCTCAACAAGTTTTGAATGTGATTATGGAAGCCAGAAGACCTAGTACAAGGAAAGTGTACGCAGGAAAATGGAAGAGATTTTTATTTTGGTGTGCAGCAAAGGATTTGGATGTTTCTGAGCCGAATTTGAGTGTGGCTCTTCAATATCTTACTGAGTTATTGGACAAAGGTTTGTCTTTCTCTTCCATTAAGATTCATGCTGCAGCAATTTCAGCTCACTATGATTGTGACCCACCATTGTTTTCTCATCCTTTGTTCAAGCAATTTCTTAGAGGGGCAAAGAGTATAAGACCCCCGTAGAGCTCCTACTCCTGCTTGGGACCTCAATTTTGTGTTGGAGAAACTCACTCTACAACCTTTTGAGCCTGCAGCTACTGCTGAATTGAAATATTTGTCATGGAAGACTGCTTTTTGTTAGCCATTACATCTGCAAGAAGGGTGTCTGAATTGCAGGCCCTTATGGCGGTTGAGCCTTTCCTGATTTTTCATAAGGATAGGGTATCTTTACGTACTAATCCTTCCTTTATGCCTAAAGTGGTTTCTAGTGTGGCTTTAAACCAAACTATTCATTTGCCTACCTTTTATGCAGATCCCCAAAATAAGGGGGAAAAGATTTTGCACACTTTAGATGTATACAGGCAGTTGCGTTATTATTTAAGCAGGACTAAGGATTTTAGGCAGTCTCAGCAGTTGTTTGTTTCTTTTGCTTTGAGTTCTCAGGGCAAGCCTGTGTCAAAACAAACTATTTCTAAGTGGATTGGGTTTTGCATTGCATTTTGTTATTCCCATCATGGCAAGGAGATTCCAGCTGGGATTAGACCTCATTCCACTAGGGCTACTGCCACTTCTACAGCATTTCTAAGGGGGGTGGCAACTAAGGATATTTTGGAGGCAGCTACTTGGAGTTCAGTGCATACTTTCTCTAAGCATTACCACCTTCCTCTCTACTCTAAATCTAGGGCTGGTTTTGCCACGGCTATTTTGCAGGGCATGTTGTCAGCTCCTGCTTCCTTATGATTTGCCAGCCTCCCTTACCTCTGCTTTGGGATTCTACCCAAGTGTTAGGACTGCAGCAATGTGGTATGAAGAACATAGTACAGTTTTGTACCTACCATAAATGTAGATGTTCGAAGATCCACATTGCTGCAGTCCAATTTACCCTCCCTCCTTCCCCTCTGTGTTTAGGGGTGGTGGTGTGGGTGAGGTTATACTCTTGTAAATTTGTATATATTGTATATATATTTGGTGCAGGAGTGTGTGGTGTTTTTTGGTTTTAGCCTTATCTTTTTAGGGTCTTCTGACATCTGGGGCAAGAAAAGACTGAGGATATGACGTCGGTCATGCGCATTTGTACCCTGACGTCCTGACGTCAGACTAATGCGCCTTGACCGACGTCAGCCATATACTTTGGTATTCGGGCTGACTGGGACAGCGGACTACCCAAGTGTTAGGACTGCAGCAATGTGGATCTTCGAACATCTACATTTATGGTAGGTACAAAACTGTACTTTTCACAGCCCCCTCAAATGCAGATTCGTTTGCAGAGCTGTACACCAATGCCCTATATAACCACTTAACAGTTGTATAGAAACAGCTGTACCTGGCCGGATTAAAACCAGTTCTTGCCAAAAAAATAAACCACCCTGGTGGACCCCTATTGTAAACGGGGTATACAACAACAGAAAGAATCTAATTACCTCCTAATAAGTAATGGTATAAGAAGTTTCACAGCCCCCTCAAACACAGGTGACACAGATTCCTTTGCAGAGATGTACACCAATGCCCTGTATAACCACTTAACAGTTGTATAGAATCAGCTGTACCTGGACGGATTAAAACCAGTTCTTGACAAAAAAAAAACAAACCACCCTGGTGGACCCCTATTGCAAACGGGGTATACAACAACAGAAAGAATCTGATGTCCAAAAACAAGAGAGAACTAGCTCAGCAGAGGAAGAAATCCCTTTCTAGCTTAAACAAATTATAGATCTTGTGAAGTCCTCCAAATCTAATTACAAAGCAAAACTAGTCTCCTTAGCTAAGGATAATCACAAGGCATTCTTTAACTATGCCCAGAACCTAAAAGAGAATGACCATCTATGCGCTGAACTGGTTGTGGATGGCGCCCATCTATTCCCAACCAGAGCTAATAGCCAACCTGCTAGTTGATGGATTTGGAGCAGACTTCACTCCCTTGTTCTCTCCAGTCATCCTCAAAGTATACCAGCCACCATTCCTCAGCTTATTACCTCAAGAGACCAGGTAATCTCAACACTGTCCAAAGCCAAAAGCATGGCATCAGTGGGACCAGACAACATCCCAGGTTGCCTTTTAAGCAACTTAAAACATGACCTAGCAGACCCTCACCCACACCACCACCCCTGTTTAACCACAGCCTGTTAACTGGGTGTGTTCTGACTGAATGGAGGACAGCAACAGTAATCCCACTGCACAAAGGGGGATCATCAACCAACCCTGGGAATTATAGGCCCATAAGCTTGAGTAGCTATTAATAAGGACCTAACCCAGGTTGATCATGCCTGTTAAATATGGTTGACTTCTTCAAGAAAACCACCAAGACCCTGGACAAGGGAAAGACAGTGCATGCTGCCTGTCCTATGCCCTGACCTAGCTAAGGCATTTGACACAATCCCCCACTCTATTATAGAGAAACTCTCCCAGTTGAGAATTAACCCTTACATTTCCAGATGGGTAGCCAACTGGCTCACCGACCGGACGCACTCTTGTCAAAGTGGGTGGCGTCACCTCTAGCAAAAGACCATTTGCCAGTGGCCAGTGGCATACTTCAGGGTTCTGGGCTGGGCCATTTACTGTTCAGAATTTATTTCTCAGAAGTCCAGGCAAACTTGGACAGCCTGCCACTGACCAAGTTCTCTGATTGCAAATTGGGAGCAATCACTGAGTCCTCTAGTGATGTTAATATATTGCAGACAGGGTTCACGCAGATGAATGATTGGTGCCACAGCCACAGATTAAAGCTAAATGCAAAAAATGCATTATTATTTCCTTTGGGAAAGCTGAAATCCCTACACTCCTGTAAGTGTAGACCCAGTGGTACATGATCTGGGTACTCAGGCTGATGGCAATCTAAACTTTGACCACCATATATCCACACTAGTAAGGAAATCCTTATAAGTAAAGGCAAATCATCTAGATCTAAGGATGTTATAATTCCATTATTGGCCCTCATCAGACCAATAATTGAGTGCAGTGCTCCCTTTTGCATGCATCTCACCAGACACCTACAGCAGTTGGACAGACCAAAGAGATTTCTCACCAAGAAATTACAGGGTTCACAAGCAAGTCTTATGCTGAAAGACTGAAAGCCATGTCACTGCATTCTGTCTCCTACAGGTTGCTAAGGGGTGATTGTGCTTGACTTACAAGGCAGTCTCTGACCTGGCCCTGATGGAAATGCTACACATTTGTAAATCAAAACTGCACGAGGGTCACTCACTCCAGGAATCTTAACTAGCCTCTGACTTGAACAGGTCATGCTGGAGAGAGAGAGAGAGATGCATCTCCTAGAGACTGTCACTTCTCTGGAACAAGCTTCCACTTCCCGTAAAACAGAGTTCCTCCCTGACCCTCTTCAAAAACAACCTGTAGCAATGGATTGGTGACCGCAAATTCACTCCTGGGGTGGCGCCCATGTCCCTCCTGGACAGAGGAATTCAGTATTAACTACCAAAACCACCAACAATTGGGACAACTCGGGATAAATATGGCTAGGCTTGTAAGGGCTCTAGGGCTGTTAGTCTAGTAACCTTCTATGAACCTATGAGAAATAGATAAGCATTGGATGGTTCAGCCAAGAAGGTAAGTAAGTAAATAGTGTACAATATAAGTAAATTTGCAAGATAAGATAGATGTTCACATTATGTTATGCAAAAGAGGCATTTTCAGTTTGACAGGAAAAATATTTTTGACTTTTTTTCTTAAGTCAACCTTTTAGTGGTATTTAACTCAGTTTGCAGAGCAATAGCAAGGAAATTTGGCACCCAGGGCATTAAACTCATTTGGCACCTCCTCTACCAAACATTTAAAAAAATGTTTATCAGTTTACAAGCTGTCAAGCAATTGTGATTCCTTGCAGACTATTTTAAGGAAGCTTAACTACCTTAAAAAGGACACTTTGACAGTTTACAGACGGACTGTTAACTCATTACATCCGAGTGATGGCTCTAGGTACATCTGCCGTAAAACAGAGCTCCTCCCTGACCTTTTTCAAAAGCAGCCAATATCAATGGATTGGTGAACGCAAATTCACTCCTGGGGTGGCACCCATGTCCCTCCTGGACAGAAGAAGTCCGTATTAACTACCAAAACCAGCGACAATTGGGACAACTCAAGATAAATATGGCTAGGCTTGTAAGGGCTGTAGGCCGTTAGTCTAGTAACGTTCTATGAACCTATGAGAAATAGATAAACATTGCATGGTTCAGCCAAGAAGGTAAGTAAGTAAATAGTCTACAATAAAAGTAAATATGCAAGATATGATAGACATTCACATTATGTTATGCCGAAGAGGCATTTTCAATTTGACAGGAAAATATTTTTGACTTTTTTTTCCTTAAGTCAACCTTTTAGTGGTATTTAACTCAGTTTGCAGAGCTATAGCAGGGAAATGTGGCACCCTGGGCAGCAAACTCATTTGGCACCTCCTCTACCAAACATTTAAAAAAATGTTTAGCAGTTTACAAGCTGCCAAGCAATTGTGATTCCTTAGACTATTTTTAAGGAAGCTTAACTACCTTAAAAAAGGACACTTTGACAGTTTACAGACTGATTATTAACTCATTACATCTGCGTGATGCGTCTAGGTACATCTGCAATTAACTCCTACTGACGCTTCTAGGCATCAAATATTGCTTGTTCATATTTGCATCAATAATTCCAAAACCATGTTATGTACAGGTTTTAAAAGATTTTATTTTAAAGCTTACACAATGGCAAATTCAACTGCATTAGTATTTGACCTGTCTCTAGTGCAGATAAGTAGATATTAACTGTTGTTTTTATGATATTAATTTATACATATATAGTTTTCACATTTTTTATAAATATCTCAACAACCAAGTAACACAGACAGAACTCCTTAGCCTCATATGAAAGGTCACAGCTTGATGAATAAAATGCTGTTGACAGTATGTGTGTATCTTGAGTCCTTGCTGAGATATTGTAAGTTGTTTACAGAATTTTACAAATATAATAGTAACTGTGTTTACTGTGACTTGTAATATTTGGTTTAAGACCAAGTACCTAAAGAATACTACTACTTTAAAAATAGTTTGTGCTGAAGAGCTTGCTATTTATACTTCTGTTATAGTCTCTGTGGTTTCAGAGATATGGACATTTGAAATGTCATGACATAATTTTATTCTGGCAAAGGCTTAGGCTCTGCCCATTGGAAGTTACAGTGCAAACTTCTTGAGCTCTATTGTGTAATTTTCAGCTTGCAAGCTGTGATTTTTTTAAAATGTTAGACACATCAGGCAGCTCTACAAGCTGGCATCTGAAACAAGTTCCCCAGTTACTTCACCCTGCTATGATACTGCCAGGTTTAAGGAATTTTTTCACACCATTTACCAGTGGTAACAGTTAACATGGAATGTTCATGTTTAGTTTTTGTAACTGGGATATGAGCAGGTTTCCCAGTGGATGTGCATAGATCTTGTTGAGTCTGCCTCCAGTTTATAGGATTAAATGGTGGGGGGATTCTTTTAATAAGATGCATTTGTGCAAAATGAAGTTGTATAGATGTAACTCAAGCTATTTCAAGTGAGGAGTCATGCCATGATGTCCTGCAAACAAAATATTGCAAAATATCCTGCTGTATACCAGCTACATTTTTTAGGGGATCACTGAAGGAGATACACCAGTTAATAGGTGGGCTAAATAAAGTATGGTCAGAAGGAGAAAAGGGCTGGTAGCTACTTATTTAATGCAGTCTGGTACAAATGCAGGAGCCCTGTGTAGGCACTGTAGCTTTTGATTTGTATGAGTGACTGCATTACTATATACAAATCAGAGTTGAGATGGTTATCAGTGATGACTTCTTCAACTGGGGGATTATCCAGAGAATAAATGGTTAAGACTTGCTCTCCATTGTGATGTAGCATTAGCACAAGACATAGACATTATAATAGAAGGATTTGGGCTGGAATAATGTTCACTGGGATTTGTTTTGGTGTTGCCCAAGATTAATGATCCAGTTTTGGAGCAAGTGGAAGTTAATTTGCAGTTTACATTCAATAGTTAAAATGTTGCTGTCTGAGGAAACACTGATGGAATCATCCATGCATTGGACAAATTTTGTATTTTCAGACCGATTTACCATTTTCTTTACAAAGACTGAGCAGTAAAGAACCTAGCACAGAAAACTGTGACACCTGCATCAAACAGGCACAAGGGACAAGATGGAATGGTTCCATCTAACAGCTCACAGTCTTTTTGTGCGATAGTGTGAGAGCAAGGGAGAAGAGTGCTCCCAATAGTACGAGAGCAAGGGAGAAGAGTGCTCCCAATAGTGCGAGAGCAAGGGAGAAGAGTGCTCCCAATAGTGCGAGAGCAAGGGAGAAGAGTGCTCCCAATAGTGTGAGAGCAAGGGAGAAGAGTGCTCCCAATAGTGTGAGAGCAAGGGAGAAGAGTGCTCCCAATAGTGTGAGAGCAAGGGAGAAGAGTGCTCCCAATAGTGTGAGAGCAAGTAAGAAGAGTGCTCCCAATAGTGCGAGAGCAAGGGAGAAGAGTGCTCCCAATAGTGCGAGAGCAAGGGAGAAGAGTGCTCCCAATAGTGCGAGAGCAAGGGAGAAGAGTGCTCCCAATAGTGCGAGAGCAAGGGAGAAGAGTGCTCCTAATAGTGCGAGAGCAAGGGAGAAGAGTGCTCCCAATAGTGTGAGAGCAAGGGAGAAGAGTGCTCCCAATAGTGCGAGAGCAAGGGAGAAGAGTGCTCCCAATAGTGCGAGAGCAAGGGAGAAGAGTGCTCCCAATAGTGTGAGAGCAAGGGAGAAGAGTGCTCCTAATAGTGCGAGAGCAAGGGAGAAGAGTGCTCCCAATAGTGTGAGAGCAAGGGAGAAGAGTGCTCCCAATAGTGTGAGAGCAAGTGAGAAGAGTGCTCCCATAGTTCGGATCCCTGAAAAAGTGATCCTGTAGTTGGTGTTCTGGGAACCTGTATCAACAATGAATTGTCCTTTGAGAACCCAGTGTATCCACTGTTTTAAGGAAGCCCTTTTTTATTGCATAGCTTTTAACTAAGGGTATAGCATCCAAGTCATGGACATAATCATTCCTCTGAATTTGGCACTCATTGGATTGATCACCGAGTACAGTCTCCTTTCTGGTATATACCTGTCCAATACTTAACACAGCTAAAATTACCACTATGCTTTTTTTCACTAGAAAAAAAAATTCAAATGCCTAAATCATAAAAACTATGCAAACTATCTCACAGCCTTGTCCCTATTCTATGTAGCCTACAAACTACTGAAAGTAAACATCTGCCTTGTGTATAGAGCCTCAACAGGCCCTGTTCTATCAGCTATATTACACATTGCCAAGTCCACTGGTGTCATAAATACCTGTTCAAGGGATTTCGATCTCTTTTGCAAAATTAAAAGAATATTTTGGAGAGTTAGGTCTGTATCACAGAGAGTACTGCCTATATGAAACCGTCTTCCACTCATCAAAAGGCAAAGTGCTTCTCTTTCTCTGTTCACACGTAATTTGGCTGAATGGATGGGTAACTGCAAAGTCACTCCCTGTTTATCACTCCTGCCCCTCATGGATAGGGGAGACATATAAATACCGCAACATACCCTTGCTCGGCCCATCTTTCGGTTATTTGTATACAAAATATAAAGACTAATAACTGCCATGGAAATGTAAGTTCCTAACAGATCAGCAACCTAGTAAGTACCTATGGAGTGGTTATGTCTAACAGCTTAGCTCATAATCTTTTTGTAAGATCATCTGAAAGCACTAAAAGTCGGACCTCATCCTGCATGGTCGTGTTGAAAGTTTTGAGTGAGTGACAATTTCAGGAACCAATGAGAGATTGAGATAACTTGTTCCTACTAAAATGTCCATGTCCAAGTTTAGCTGAATTAATTCAGCCATATCCAGGAGTTCTGAATCTGTATCATGGTTAGGGCCGAACCCATGTTTTTTATTGGAGAAGTTATCGGTCAGTAAGTTATTTAAGCAGCTGTTGACAAATACATTTTCCAAGACCCTTGGATAGAGAAAATTGCAAGGCTACTTAGACAGTAACTGTTCATTCCCACAGAGAGAGCTCACCCTTTCAGATGAGTACAGTAAGTACATATTTCCATACTTGAGGGATCTTTGCCCTCTCCAGTAGAATAGTGATGGTATAGGATATGGTCCTCATGGTGAGTTTAGAAATTCAGGAGTGAGATTATCTATGAAGTGTGATTATTGTGTAAGTATTGAGTATTGTCTAACAGTATTGAGAGATGCAATTTCAGTAGTAAAAGTTTATTCCATATCTTGGTAATTTTAGTGCAGAATTCTGTGGTGAGGCTACAAAAAATCCATTGGATCAGCAGCCTAGCGTTGACCTATGAACACAAGATTTGAACTTTCAGTGTACTTATTTGAAACCATGTTTTTGTTGGAATAAGTAGAAGTGACTGGAAAACACAGATGATGTCCAGACTCATTAAGTTGTAAGAGAATTGGTGGGAAAGTGTTGTGACCTGGATGGATAATATGATCTAAGGTACTCCAGAATTGTTGGCATTGTTAGCATAAAGATGCTGTTGAGTTTGCTAGTTCTTGTCACCAGTGCTAGCTGTTTCTTTACCTGGTTGTGGGGTTCTTTAAACTTAATCTGATCTTGATTATTTTTTGATACCTGGAAAATGGATCCATCTGTCTTTCATCTGGTTTTAGCATTTGGATTAAGCCATGGTATATTTATAGAACATACTTGTCATTTGAGGAGGAGCCATCTTATCAATAGCAGAGATAATAGAAGAAACTGCATCATCCAAAGGTAACCTTTGAAGATATGCCCAGTCTGTTGTCAAGAGAGCAATTTTAAAGTATTCATCATTAAAATGTTTCTTACTTCTTATTATGCAGTATCAAGGGGTCTTATGAATCTTATGGTAACATCAAACCACACATACAGGGAGGTGATCATCAGTGGAATCTGACATAACCTCACATAAAGTGGTGTTATGAGAGATAGTTACTAAGGACCAGTATTTTCCCAGCAGGAACGTTTATCTGTGTAAATAGTTAATGAAACAATGTGAGGAAGAGGCAAGTCATCTGTGGAATGCTTCCAGTCAGTGTTTAGATGTGCAACAATGATAAGATCAGATGTGGTTAGCATAATAACTCCTCAGCTGCTGATGGATCTGTGCCAGGAGATACATATATGCATGCTTCAGTGAGCAGTGTTGAATTGTTGACTAGTGTATTTATCGCCAGGGATTCTGTTGGTGAGGACAGAAGTTGGATGTTAGACAAGAGGTACATGAGACAGTTGCTGTACAGAATAGCAACCCTACCAGCACCTTTGTGCTTCCTGTATGCATGCATGGTTATGATAAAATTCTCATCCTTATCACTTCACATGAAACCTGTTTCATAAACTGCAAGAATATTTGGCTGGTAGAGCAGAAATCAGTTATGTATTATTCCATATGTGTTGTAGATGCTTCATTCATTTATGTGGTAAAGGCTGATACTTGAAGCTTTTGGTAGATCATTATTCATCAGGTTTCTGGCTATGGACATATTCTGTGTCCCAGAGTTTTAGTTGCTGTCACTAGACCTTAGAGCACTAGGCTTGGGATCTAGAAGATTGATTTGTATCTTTATCATTGATTCTTATAAGCTTAGAGGGGAAAAAGAATGTATACTATGGTATTTGTTTACCACATTCTGGAGAGCAGTCTTAATTTTGATTACAATAAAGCTCTTGAATTTGGGTACTGAAAAATATATGCTTGCACATAGTATCTGTTGTGCAAAGTGTAGCAGATGTGTAGTAACCCAAAGGATCAAGTAGTGAGAGCTGTAGCCTACATGGAGACTATGAAACCTTTTTGATACCTTTTCAAATAATATGATTGCCTGCCTTTGCAGGAATATGGCCGCAGTGGTATACAAGGTCACATATTTCACAGTGGGAGGGTGGTTAGGATGGATGGTATTATCTTGGGCTAAAATGGTTCCCACTGTGATCCAAAAAGCATGCGCAGTGTCCAAGAGAACTGTCCAGTCAGTTTAATTTTTTCTGGGAGCTGCATGATGCAGGACAAGTTAGTGGGGTGGGGGAAGTGCTGTCTGATGAAGGTGTACAGCCGTTCCTGTGAAGTATTGAGTTTTACAACTGAGAACACTACTGCACTGATGGAGACCAGAGCAGGATGAGGCAATACATCTTACACCATTTAGTCTGTGAAGTCTTTGAGGTGAATGCTGTGTTTAAGTTACTGTAACTATGAGCTTTTTGGGTAGTATGTTTTAAGTGAGCTTTCACAAGGATATTGTACACTGAAAGGAATGAATGAAGTTATTTAATACTAACTCTTGAAGTCTGTGTATCATATAGAATTAAATAGCAAATGTCACAGTACATATTGTGGCTGAACATATTATGTAACAGCAGGACTGATCCACAGGTAGATGGCTGCTTACAAGCAAAATGAAGGACTCCTTACATAAATTAGGATGCTGTGGCTATCTAGGCCACCAGAGTACAGCCATAAACATCAGCTGTACCAATGTAATTGTGCTGCAGTTTATCAGAGGTTCATTAAACAGCAGACTGTAGTGGCTATGGCTGTGTTATCTGACCTGTTTTTCTGTGTGCTGTTTACCTTCCCTTTTGATAGTATTCCAGGAAACAATACAAGCTAGAAGTCAGCATTATATGCATTTGGAAAACACTGGTTAGACAAATGCAGCTGTATAGTAAGGTACAAGGTAGCATATTACGATAATCAGGTCTATATTCACTTACTGAATGAAAATAACATTGATGGAAGTACAACATCGAACTGTAAAATCTTCGAAAACCAATAACTGCAAAAAAAAAAAAAACAAATGGCCATAGTTTGCCAACATCGCACACACAATCAACCAATGGGAGCCCAGCTAGAGCAGACAATCGCAGCAGTAGTTCTGTTAAAAGTAGCAACATTTGGAAGTGCAGAGGCAATTATTTTAAATAACAAAAAACATACTACTGTTACAGCCAGACAGACATTGACATTGCCAACATTTACTCATATAAATGAATGCTGATGGTATGTTCACACTTCCTAACAGCTTGCACCTAACCACCTTCTTCACTCTGCCAAAGCTACAGGTCTGCGAACAATGAAAAATGGGAAAAAATTATAGAAAACAATAGCATACAGTACACCAGTCTATATGCAGGAACAAGAATGTTGTCATTGCTCGTGAAAAAAACATTTCATAGATATTTACTGGGCTGACAACCACAAGGGCATTTTTAAACCTAGCCATGCATCCCAAATCTTTGACAAGTTCTGTTATCTTTGATAAGTGTAAGCAGGGACTTGGGAGGTGAACCATTTACAGGCTGCCTGTGTCCATTAAAGCCAAACCAGGGATGAATTTTCTGTTCTCCATCCAGTTATCCAAGTTGCACTTGAACTGGGTTAGGGAAGAACTCTGCTTCACATGGATGGGTAGCCTATTCCAGAGAAGGATTAAGTCTCTAGGTTACATACCTGTTTCTCCAGCAGGTCTTATTTACATCACAGGCAAGGTTTAAGTCTTTAGAATGGGTAATTCTGTTGCTATTTGTTTTGCAGATATGCAGGTGGTCCATCAGAGTGGGTTCTGACAATGCTTTGTATGCCAGGCATAGATCTCTCAACAGCTTGTAGGAGACAGAATACAGGGATAGTGCCTTGAGACAGTCTGCATAGGACACGTCTTTTAGTGAGGAACCTCTGTGGATGTTGTTGGATATGCCTGGTTAGGTACATACCAAAGGGGACCTTGTACTCAATGACAGGTCTGATGTACAGTGGAACAATGACTTCCTTGGACCTAGATGCCATATATTTATAAGATGCACAACATAGAATGATTTCCTCACTACTGTAGAGATGGGTTGGTCAAGTGCTGGATTACTGTCTGTGTGTGTCCCCAAGTCCCTGTCTACTGGGTCAACTTTTAGGGGTGTGTTGTCAATATAATAGTTACCAGGTGTGGATGACTTCCCAAAAGATACTATTGTGCATTTCTTGACATTAAGCTTTAGTCCATGCTCTAACACCAGTTATTTGCCTGTGTCAGCCCTTCCAGGAAAAGATTTGTGTAGGTGGAGGATTATATGAGTGCTCCTAATTTACAATCATCTGCAAATTTAGTCAGTCTGAGACCACTGACATTGGCCTTGACTTCATAGAAGTATATTCCAAAAAGGAATGGTCCCAGGACTGATCCCTGAGGGACTCCACTTGTGACTGGCCTCTTTGTAGAGGTCAACTCCCCAATTCTAACTTTATGGGTCCTCTCTATGAGCCAGCTGGCTACCCTACTGGGTGACATAAGGTTTATACATAACCTCCTGAGTTTGGCAAGAATGCCTGAGTGGTGTATTGTGTCAAATGCCATGGCAAGGTCAAGGTAGGCAGTATGAACCATTTTGTTCTCATCCTTTGCTTTGGTGACCTCCTCAATGAAGTTCACCAGTTTGAGTAGACATGACCTGTCTTTGACAAAACCAGATGGGTCCAATGTCTGAAGCTTTCCTATGACCTTATTAATCATTTCTTCCATGGCTTTGCATATGAGACTAGTGAGACTTATGGGTCTGTAGTTTCCAGAGGGATGACTGTTGCTGTTCTTCATTCATGAGGCATGAAGCCTGTTTGGAACCTATAGTTATATAGCAATTCAAGAGAGACTGATAGGTCCTGTTTCATGCTGTTTAGAAGGCATCCTGGGATATTGTCTGGGCTCACTGATGCAGTATTCTTGGCATTAGATTAGATTTAATGTAGAGTAGTTCAACCACACTTGGCAAGAAATGGTCTGTCAACCCCCAGGTAAAAACTAGATACACTGCCTAAACGGAACAATAAAACCTTATGAAACACTGGATATTTTAGCTTTATGTAAGAAGCCATGTTGCATTTCCCTTAAGACAACCCACAGTCATCATCATCAGCCCCCTTTTTCCCATTTTTTTTCTACATGGGGTCGGGGTATCATGTTAACTGTCGCCAAGTCTCATGATTCGGTGCCACACTTCTGCCTTCTTCAACACTCATGCCTGACTGTCATATCTCTTCTTTCACACAATCCATCCACCTCTTTGCTGGATGTCCTCACCTCCTCTTACGTTCTCCCTGTCTGTCCCAAATCTTCCTCACCAAATTGTCTTCTGGTTTTCTGCACGTGTTCAAACCATCGTAATTTGTTCTCTTTGATGTTTCCTGCTCTTATGTCCTCATTTGTTCATCTGTCCCACAGTGTGCATCCTACCACCCTTCTCAGGCACTTAATTTCCATCACCTCTAGCTTCTTCAACTGTTGTGCCTTTACTGCTCAGGTTTCTGTACCATACAGTAGTACTGGTCGCACCACTGTTTTGTTCACCTTACTTTTCAGCTTCTTTGGCATTCTTCTGTCCTAGACTACACCTGATACTCTATGCCATTTGGCTGCAGCCCCTCTTATTCTAGCTTTGACCTCTTCATTCAGACTTCCCTTCTCCTCAACCACCCCTCCCAGATACTTGATGCTGTTTACCTGGTCTACTATCTTCCCTTATATCACTGTTCTCAGCTTCTTCTGATTTCCCCAATTTGCTGCCATTACCACCATCTTATCTGTGCTTAGTTTCATCCCATGTGCCTTCAGTTTTGCATTCCATTCTCCTATCCTTTGCTGAAGTTCCAGCCTGTAATGCCACATTGTCTGCATACAGCAACTTTGTTGATCTGTCCCCTCTGACCTGTTTGCTAATGTAGTCCATCTCCTGTATGAACAGCAGTGGTCTCAGAGCTGATCCCGGGTGTACACCCAGTCCCACTGGGAACCCCTCTGTGAGGCCGAACACTGTACGTACTTCAGTCATTGGGTCATTGTACATAGTCTGCACTAATTTTACCAGTGTTTCTGGAGCAGTACTGCTGGATCTTGTTCTGTGCTTTCTCCAAGTCTAGGAATGCCCAGTTGGACTCTCTCATCTCTAGCTTCTTCTCAAGTATCTGCCTCACTGCAAACATCAGGTCAGTTGTGCTGCATCCTGCTCTTTTGTGCTGCATCCTGCTCTGAACTGTTCATCTCCCATCGTACCTTCTACTAGTCTGCATATCTGCTTATCAATCATCCTGTCCAGAACTTTCATGCAATGTGATAGGAGTTTGATGCCTCTGTACTGCCCAGAGTTGTGGATGTCTCCTTTGTTCTTGTACACTGGCACAAGTATGCTTATTCTCCAGTCATCTGGGATATGTCTTTCTCTCCACATTGCTATTAGTACCCTCGGGAGCCATTTCTCCCCTGTCTCACCCAGCATCTTTATCATATCTGCTGTGACCTCATCTGAGCCTGCTGCTTTCCCTGACTTCATTTTCCTTAGTGCTGTTCTTATTTCTTCTAGGGTGGGCTCCTCCTCTTCTTTCATCGTAGGCTGTTTCTGGGGCAGTACAGCTTCTGTGGGGTTTTCCTCATTCAGAAGATACTGTAAATACTCCTTCCATCTGCCTCTAATGTCCTCTGGACTGGTGAGCAGGTTGTTGCTGGCATCTCTTATGAAGGGTGTCTGACTATCTTATTTATCTTTCTGGCTTTGCCTTGCAACCTGATATAGTTTCTTTCCAGAAGTTGGTACAGTGCCTCCAATGCCCTATTCTTTGCTATTGCAACTTCTTTCTTGCCTTCTTTGTTAGACAGCCAGTAGTTCTTTCTAGCCTGGTCAGTCTTTTCTATCTCCCACTTCAAGGCAACCCACAGTAATAAAAAAGTCAGCACTCTCAATAACCTGTTTGGGTGCAAAATACACATGCTGTCTCATTGGACTATGCCCCTTCTGAGAAGGTACACCCCCGTTGACTGTTTGACTGTGAAGTTGCTAGAGAATATTGTAATAATGGCAAACTTTGCTCTTTGATGGATGCTGCTGTACAATAAACCATATCAACTACAACTGCCCTTTGCTCTCATGTATTGTATATCTCCAAAAGTGATAGCACCTTTCTGTACACTAATTTTTCACTGAATAAAGAATGAAAAATGTAAAAACTACAGTAACATTTTTCTATTTTAGTCTGTGGTTAGTAAACAAATACACTGCCTTCAAGTAATCATAACACTTTTATTTGTCAGCAGTAATTATATGATGGCTCTGTGTTTTCATATACTTACTGCCTCCACACCCCTTTCCCAAAAAGGCAGCTCGGTTTTCTGCACAAGTCTGATGCTTGATGGTGAGGAGAGTGAAAGAAAAAAGAAACTGCTACAGTACTATAGTATTTTTCATCATGTTGCTATCAAACACATGTACTCACCCCCAAAACATATAGTAAGCACCTCTTGGAGATTCACAGCACTGAGCTAAAGTCAGGGACAATTGAGAGACTGGGACTTAACTCGGTAAAAACAAAGAAACATAAAAGAATTCTGTCCTTAGCAATGGTAGTGTTTTCTAACCTTTCCTGATCTCTCTTTCTGTCACTAAAACAGGCTCCTCCCCCTCCATGGAAACATCCAATCACTCTGCACTCCTCAACCTAAAAATGAGCTGCAAATTTTTTTATAAAATAATTGCCCAACGTAATCATCCTGTCCCGTGAAAAATGTTTAAATTTTCTTCCTTTTTAGCACTATGGTGTATGGCACTACCCTGTCTGGTATTCTAGCAAACCTCATTACTGACCTAACAGAAAGCACTCACGGCCTGCAGGTCTGGTCTGAATCGACAGTCAGCCATTAATCAAAAAAAAAGAAAAGAAAAAAGAAAAAAAATTGTTGTTGTGGCTCAGCTGTTTCCTGTTTCTTTAAACTGCTGGATCATGAGCCAGACTGAGGAAAGCTTGAGCCAGCTCTGGCTTGCCCACCTCTAGTCAAGCCCTACATAGGCATTGCCTGTACTGTCTTATGGAGAAGTAAGATGTTGACAGCTGCTCTAATTGTCAGAAGTTCAGTGTGGTTGCTCAAAGTGATGAAAGGTGAAACTTTGAGCAAGGAGTGCAGGAGAGTCGTCCTTCTCTTCCTCACAGTCTCAGGCATAAGTCAGAATAACAACAGAGGCAAATAACTTGCAAAGCATGGAGAGGTCTGACCCTCCTAGAAGTAAGTCTTTTGCACGATTGTCTCTGCACCCCTGCAAGTGGTGATCTCACCCAGAGCTGATGAGAAATTAAGCTCCAGACCATCATTCAAGGACTAGGGAGGGAAACCCTTATCTATCATCATTGAAAGTACATCCAGGAAATCTTGCTCCATGTGCCCCCATATTATTGGCTGGGGCCTAGCATTGACTGACCTGAACTTGAGAACATTCACTTGAGTCATTGGGTCACATATTAGTGGTAATGAGGCCCAAGAACTCACTCACTGAGAAACTCATATGTTGATCAGATCAGGCTAGCAGGTCCCATTTGAGGAGGGTTTGTCTGGTTATCCCATGCCAAGGCTTTTTACTCAGAGGCTAGACATCTAGTAGATGTTTGACATCTGGTGGAAGCTTGAGCTGCCAGTGCAGGATTGCATCATTAGGGACTTTAGTCTGAAGCCCTTTCTGACTGCAGTACAGGCTTCTCTCCATTGCACACCAACCTCTGCTGGCATGCACTCTAGCACTATTTCCCTGGCACCCAGTGCTGCAGTACTTCTTCACATGGTAGTTTCCACAAGATCTCAAGAGCATCGTCTTTGAAATGGACAGAGTAATAAATCTGGCCCCATCACCACTCCATTGGATGCTGTCACGTTTGGAGAGACACCTGCTGTATGATGAACAGGATGAACTGGTCTTGAGGCCTTATCCCCTCCCACTAGATATATTCTTGGGAATAAACTTGAGGAAACCTTGAGTTATCCCTCCCTTGGAGCCAGTCATTATAAATGCTGCAAGACTGCAGCATCTTTGAAGACTAGATGCTACACCATTGCAGCCTGGAGGTGAGTAAATATGTAGATATCGGTTACAGGCCTCCACCTGTGAGAGCATGTTAAGTTACTAACCATCCCAGTGCTGACTTCTATGTAATTTCATTGCTCCACATAGATCCCAGAAACCAGAATATTTTATCACCTTACTGCATGACAAAGATTTTAGAATTCTGATAAGTATGGTAAAAGAGTATTGTTCTCTGCCACACCTGGGCGTAGGGCCCTTATCTGTCATCACATCTGTCCCACTCTCAGTCTAACCTTATGAAGTGTAGGCTCTTTATTAGCTCGAGAGGTTCTCCCAGGTGTGAACTCAAATTTAACCTTTTTGAGACTCTCGTTTACTGCTTATACAGGGGGACAAATTGTCTTCCCCTATAGTTTTTATTCCATTGACTCTCTGGCTAGGACCACAAACTGAAGAGTGTGTTTATGCGGACTGCCATGGCTGAGATTTTCTTTCTGATGGAAAAGCTCAACAACAAGACCTTAAGATGCCTATTACTTGTGAAAGGTGTCCAGGACTATCCAAGGTGAAACAGCTCTCTAATTGATCCCATCTTTAAGAACTTTCACAAGGGACATGTGGGTTCTAGAGGTGGTCCTTCTCAGCTGAGTTCTGGAACTCTTTGGTCCTTCTGTCAGAAATATCTCTGTTGACAGCTCAGTCTTTTTCAGCATAACTCTTGGTACAGGCTCAAACTCTGGTGCTCAAAGAGGCTGTATGTGGTCTGCCATTTTTAGAGGGCAAACATGTTTTTACTGTTGCTTCTTTTTGGTCCCAGAGGGGATGAACATTTTCAGTCGCATTCTGCATTTCAGTGCATTGAACCAAGGCATCCGTTACATCCAGCTTTAGGTTTCTGACTTGCAGGAGGTCAAACCTTTGCTTTTGCAAAGTGTTTGGATGGTGTTGCTGGATATGGTGGATGCCTTTTGACAAATCAACATTTGGGACCCACAGAAGGGATTCTTCCAGATCATTCTAAGTGGCATTACTTTTATTACAAAGTGTTACCATTTGGGCTTTTATCAGTACCCACAGTCTTTAACAAGGTATTGGCCACAGTGGTTGAATCCTTTTAGGACAATAATCTCCTTATACTATCCTGTGCAGATGGCTGGCTTCTGGTAGACTTGCCCAGAGATTTTTTGAAAGCAGCCACATAGTACATCATGGTTGCAGTCCCTAGAGGGAACCACAAATCAGTCATTTTTTACTCCTGCTCAGCAGAAGGCCTCTTATGGCACTTGTTTGGACTTCACTGTCAGTTATTACTGCACTTGGACAAGGAGTTGTATATCATGGCTTTGACAGACTCGGTGAGAGGGCTTCAGGGCCAGTAGCCTAGTAACTTCCTATGATCATGTACCTCATTAACGCTTTTTAAGCGCAACCTGGATAAGTGGATGGGGAACAGAAAATACACCCCTGGAATTCCACCTATGTCCCTGCTGGACAGTGGCATAGGGTGCTGACTTGTTGGAACATGGGCTAAATTCTTGGCTAGGCTTGTAAGGGCCTCAGGGCCAATAGCCTAGTAACTTCCTATGATCTTATGAAAACATAGCCCAGTCCCAGTCTCTGCTGTGCCTTATAGGCTTGTTGGCCACCTTAGTCTTTGTAAGGTCATTTTTATGCCTGAGATTTTAAGTATTGGAAGGAATTGCAATTTGCAGTAGTCTTAGAACTACTGCACCTTTGTGGACCTTCTTCTGATACTGGACTTTTGTTGCTTGGCTCTGGATTGGTGGGCAGTCCCCAAGAACCTACTGGAAGGTATTTCCTTTCTGCATCAGACCCATCTCGGGTTCTGTCTGTGGACATTTCCCTTGTACATCCATAGATCCGTAGGTAAGTACATGGTGGTCAGTCTACAGACTATTACAAACCTAGGTAATAAATCATATTACTGTAATTTGTTCCTTCCCTGACTCATAAAAGCATGGGTTACACTATGTTAAGACAATGGGAAGAATTTGAGGCTGTCCATTGATTTATCTAGGTTTACCTTGAAAATGGCAAGAGTACGACTCTGCTTGACATGTAGTGGAAGTTTGTTCCAAAGATGGGAGATGCATTGGAATATGAATCTGTCATACCACCATGTCTAACTTATTTGCTTACGGAAGGTTAGGTCCTTTAATTGGGTATTAGTGGAACCATTGGTTCTGCTAAGGAACAGGATGTCAAGGAGGGTCGGATCTTTCATGGCATGAAAGGCTAGACATAGATTGCCACAAAGGTATATATAACATATAGAGTGCAGGGAGAAGCAGCTAGACTGTCTGGTTGACCAAGGGCTTTGAGACCACTGATCTTTTTATTTATTTACCAGAGTATTGCACAGATGGACCATTTGCAGGCTATATATATATATATATATATATATATATATATATATATATATATATATATGTAGCTATATATATATACACACACACACACACACACACACACACACACACACACACACACGCAAGAAGCAGTTAACTGTGTCAGAACATGGATGGAAAAATTTAACTATGCTCTGCAGAGCTTTATAGATAAGATGTAACCCTAATGACTGAGTCGGCTTATGCTACAGGGATAGCAGCATATCGTTATACAGAGCAGTATGAAGATATTAGAAGAGGCAAGTGTGAATAGTTGCAGGAAAGGATACCATGGGAAGAAGATAGAGAAAAGGTGTGAGAGGCATGCAGAAGGAAGAGGAGTAGAAAGCAGAAGTGCGAGAGAGATGCAAAGAGAAGATTGGGATGTAGGATGAATGCGAGACAGTAAGTAAAGGGGATGACAAGATGAGATAAGGAAGGAAGTTTTTAGTTAGAAATCTGGGAGATCTCTTAAGATGAGTGATATTTTTCAACAGCTGCATGCCAAAGGGTACATTACTTTCAGTAATGGGTTTAATAAGGAATAAGTAAAGAAGAATTAACATTTTTTAGGATCTAGTGTATATATACCTTTGGAAGTCATCTGAATCAGAGAGAAGGGTTTCCAAACCAGTACAGAGACATGATGGTAGAAACATAAAGAATTGTCAACAAGAGTGCCTAGATCCCTTCCCTTTATAACAGTATCTAATTGAAGAGGTATACAGCATGTATGATATGATGTGAAAAAGTTTTCCTTACCAAAATGAACACTACACTTTTTCACATTTAGTTTGAGACTTTTGACCTTGCTCCAATTCTTAACGTAGTCTAACCATGTTGGAGCAATTGAGAGTCAGGGAATGAATTACAATACCCAATTTGCAGTTTTGCAAACATAGATAAATGTAGGGCATGAATGTTGGCAGCCAGTTCGTTATCAATGGCACAGTGTATGAGTTTATATTCAGATATATGTTTTTGTCAGTACTGCCTGTATGGGGAATGACATGAAACACATTAACTGGATCAGATATGCTTTTTGTACTACATCACCACTTCACTGGTTTGATGATTTTTTTAAAGCAATTAATGAAATTAAGGAGGCAGAACCTGTCGTTCTCAAATACAAATGGATGAAGATTCAAGGCTAAGATACTTCCAATGTCCAGATTAATGAGATCTGAGATAATTTCCACTGCATTACACATGAAGCTAGTGAGACTGAGTCTACAGTGACAGGAAGGTCCACAGTTGAGTGATCCCTGTGTAACAGCATTACAATGGCTGTTTTCCAGGCTTCAGTAATGTAATCATTGGAGAGGCTTAGATTAAATAGTTAAGCTGGGGGTTCAGATAGGCCATATTTAGTATTGCTAAACACGCAACCTGGTATGCTGTCAGAACCCATGGATGAGGTGTTTGTAGCTTTTGAGAGAGGTGAGAGGACTTGCCTCATAGTAATTATAGGGGATGGCTAGGACAGTAGGATCTGTAGTATAATTATAACTGTTGGTTGAGTAAAATTTGCTATAAATGTGTCAACTGGTGTACTAGCCGTTTCCTTTGGGTCAGAGTGGACAATATTATTATGGACCTTCACTGCATCTGTAAATATGTTTTGTGCACTAATTATGTAGTCCTATTCAGCCTGGCTGTGCCTGCAAATGGTCCATCAGTGCACTGCCCTGGTTGGTAAATAAATAAATAGATCAGTGCTCTCAAGGCAGTTGGTCAACCAGACAGACTGGCGGCTTCTCCCTGCACTCTATATTGATTTCAAGACCATTGGTCAACTAGACAGACTGGCAGCTTCTCCCTTATAGAACCATTAATGGCAGTTTGTGACTAGCCTTTCATGCCATGTTAGTTCTTAACTTTCTAGTGTGGTTAAATATTTGGAGTTATTTTTGGTTTCAGTTAGGTTTGAGCATCTTAATGGTACCCTTAAGTTCGTTGCTGTTTTACTTAATTGTTCTCTTAAGGTGGGTAGATTGAGTCCCCATATAAGGGTTAAGTAATTGCTTTCTCTTGTTATATACTTTGTTTATACTGTTATCCCACCATAGGGGCAAGTTTTGGGTGACTCCTGTAGCAGTGGGGTATAGCTCATAGGACAACTTCAGCAGAATTTAAGTCATCAATTAAATGGTTTGCTTTTAAGAAGCCCCTAAACACAGAGCTATTTGTAGGGGAAGTACCACTAGATTTAAAGAAAAGGATCAGTAATGTGTGGCCTGATTTAGTGAATGAAGATGATACACATGGAGATGTGCAAGAAGGGGCCATCTTTCTGAAGACATGATTAAGGGTATTTCAACCCCAGTAAAGTGGTTAACAGCTTGCACAAAATAATTAGCACTTAGAATGTCAAGGAGGTATCAGGCATACTGATCATATGTGGTTTAAGTCATCCAGTGTATCGACAAACAGTTGAAGACCCCTAGAGTAAAGGTGGTAGGATTAATGAAGATTTTGTCTAAGGCATTACGACTGTTATGCAGGACATAGAGGGAGTGCTGTTAGCTAACTGCAAAGTGATAATTGACTTTGTTTATGGTGATCTGGACATGTAAGAGTTGAGCTTTGGGGTTCTAAGTAATCAGTCATGAAATGATGATATCCTTGACAGATGCTGACACTCCCTTGCAATTGCCAGAAAGCATGAAATCATGGTAAGCACTAAGCCCAGTAGCAGAAAGACTGCTTTCATTGCTTTGAAACTATGTTTCTGTAACAACACATACGTGAATGTGTTCAGGTGTTTGGAAGGCTTCAAGTTTGGGGATTTTTTTATTCCTCACATTGAGTAGAACCACCTTACTGTATTCCAAATTAAACTTTACTAGTTTGCATTGTCCAACAGGCAGACTCTGCCTAAAAAATGTACTACTGGAGCAGCAAAGACCTCAGCCACTATGTAAAAGCAATGATAATAGAGGTGCAAACCATCCCTGGTAAAGCAGGAAAACTTGTTGGCCATTTTGTCTCATGCTGACACATTGGATCCCCCAAGAATGGCACCAGCTACAAAGCTAATTATTAAGGTCAATTGTCTTGTCTTTGAATCCTGGCATCATTCTGAGTAATGGCAAAATACTGCACAGGACCATTGTTTTTCCTGCTCTAACACATGTATAGCTGGATTAGCCATATCCTTCTACCCTTCCCTGTGGGTAGAGCACCTAAGGCCATTCAACCCCAGGTGGAGTACTGTGAGGTTATAATTTTGGCATGATAGAGGGATCCAAGAGCCATTGTTACATCCTGTTTCCTAGCTCTAAAAAGACAGCTATCAAGCTATTCATATGCAACCGACTGAGGATGATGTCCATATGTCTCCCAATACAGTTACCTATTGCTACAAGACTATCATATGTGAATGCTCTGTCTTTGGGCCTTAAGTGTCTGCTTCCTTATGACTTGTAGAGTATATACACTGACTGTGGGCTTGCAGGGTGAGGGTGAAGCTACTGCTCTGTGAAGTAATGGATGAAGTTTCTTAGTCCTTAGTCGGGGAGGCTTAGGCAGTGTTCTGTTAACCACCTCAGCATAAGTTTTGTAGTGGAAATGTTCTGTGCTGTAGTTTGGTGTGGTTTGTGCTTCCTTAATTTTTTTGAGATGAGACAGTAGTAGGTCAATAAATACTTACACCTCTTAGATATCGTCTCATTGTGAGATATCAATACATGTTTTTCAGTAAGACATGAGAATTTCTACACTGGCTTAAAATACCTAGTGCTATTGCGCTAGCTCTAAAAAGGTTTAAGAGCTAGCTGAGATTTCATGGTGGCCAGTGCAGTAGAAGGGGTATGAGAAAACAAGATAGCTTAATGAACTACTGGTGTAAGACAAAGGGATATAATGGATTGAACAAGAAATTCTGTTAATATGGGATGTAGAAAAAGGATACAAAAATGTCAGCTGTGATTACTGTAAACTCTCCTGTAATAACTGGTAGACTCTAAAGTGACAGCAATATGTGACAGCTGTAAAGAATTCAGTAACAAATGGCAAATGTTTATCCTTACCCATTAGTTTCATTTGCAGTGACCTAGAGCAGCAGCTTCAGGTTCCATAACATTGGAACAGTTCGTACAAGCAGCAATGCAATTACACTAGTGATGAAAAATGAGGTCAAGTGCAACCAGTACCTGAAATAAGTTAACTTGGTCTCTACCCAACTAGTAGTAGTAATCAGCAATCGACTATTCTAATGGCTTATTCAGTATCTGTGTAGTTATATCTACAGATAGTCTAACCGAGTAGTTCCAAGCACAATAACTGTAAAGCAAGTAGTTACAATGCAGTGACAGTAAAGCATGAACAGCAAATGCATATCAACAAAATCCAATACCGTCTATTGTAGAGCAGTAGATCTGAGTGCTGTAAGTTCAGCAGTGTGACAAGCAGCAGTTCAACAACACTGGTGATGAAAAAGTCAAGTCAGTAACTAAGGTAGTCATTTAGTTTGGTTTCTGATTACCTGGTATCTGTAATTATCAGTAACTGATAACAGTGCAGAATTACTTGAAGTAGTATTAGGATCAGTACAGGATTACCTTGCATGTTGTCACTAATGAATAACATCCAGATGCCCATGTGGTGCAGAAAGTGTAGTCCCAAGAACTGGTTGGAGCTGAGAGCAGTACTCCTGGCTGCAATGACATTGGAGAAGAAACTCCTTCAAAGCCCTGCTCTCCTCTGGTCAAACACTTCCTCATCTCATTCCTAAACAAGTAGAGTCACAAGGTCATATCCTGTGTGCATGGAAGTGATTTGTATGCATCTTAACAACAGGTATTTCAATCTCAGCAGCTCGCATCCTTGGAGCAGTGAGTAAGCCACTTTTTTTATTCCACTTCTTGATCCACAGATTTGGAGGTTATGCCTCTTGTCTTCAGAGTCTGTGGCACTCTGGGGGGTGGGGCAGTAGCAGTGAAGAGTTTTCCCGGGTGTTGTGTCATGGAAGATTACTTTTTGAATTCCCACTGATTCCATATCTCACCTCAAAGTTCAGGGAAAATAGACCAATCTCATTTTATTACCCCTTTTCTTTTTGATAAATTCTATATACTTTTTGGGCTCTAAGAAGTCCTGGAGGGCTGCTGTCAGAATTCAGAGGGAGAAACTACTGGCAAAAGACAGTAGTTGCAGCTTCTCCAGACTCATTAGACAAGATAATAACCTGGAATGTCTCCACATCCAATTTACTATAAACATCATAGCTAACTTTGTCCCTTCACTCCATGCCTCATACTTTACCAATATGGAGTCCTTGTTTATTAAGCCAAACATCATTCTTCAAAGAGACTTTAACTATCCCTGAATAAACCAGGAGACTTCTATTTCCTCAAGTATATATCCCAGAAATTTATCTCAACTTCATCAGTACAAACTCTCTAAACCCAATTAGTTCAAAACCCAACAAGTGGCATTAAAATCCTGGACTTGTCTTTATCAGAATGAGACAGCTACACTCCCCACCAGTTGTAACCTTCTCCAATGGTCAAATCGGACCACAAGTCAGTCATATTTACTGTAAGACCAAAGCCTGAAGCATCCACCAATATGTCAGTATTCAGAGACTATGCAAGGGCTAATATACTAAGATTGAGATGACCTGGCTAATTTCAAATCCCCTTATCCTTGGTGACCCCCCTCCCCCTTTGCTTATGCATTGTGTGCATATGTAAATAGTTGCATAGATGCAGTTGTCCCTCTCGGAAATAAATGTAATGCCAAATTCAAAAATAAATGTCTGTGGTAGAAACCCAGTATAAGCATGCTGTATAATAAAAGAAAAAAATCATTGCAGACAAAAATAAGTTTAACTCTCAAGAACCCAAATACTCTTGTGCTGAATTAAACAAATAACTCCAGATCCTACTCAAATCAACCAAAACTAATGTGACAAAAAGATAACTACAGTGCCTGCTTTAAACAGAAGCAAAGTCCATAACTGTGCAGAGCTAATTAAAAAAAAATGTACATTTTTTGACCTGGTGGACATAACTAATCTACTGACTGACAAATTTAGCTCTAATTTCACCCCCACCAATATTCTTTGATCAAATAAAAGCATCTACACCCACAACAATTCTCCCAAGAGCAAGATCTTAAGGCACTAAGGCCAAGAGCACTACATCTGTGGGTTTTATAACATACTAGGCTGCCTATACTAGTTAGCCTGAAACATGACTTGTCAGGTTTCCTACAGAGACTATTCAGTATTGGCCTTAAAACTGGCTTTGTGCCGGATGAATAGAGAAGAGCAATCATCATTCCCTTGCACAAAGCTGGGGCTTCAGTGAACCCGTGTAATTGTAGACCCATAGCTTGACCAGTCTTATCTGTAAGGCTATGGAAAGGATCATTATGGAAATAATAAATAGGGATATAGTTAACTTAGACTCTTGACCCAGCCCATTTCAGATTCATCAAGGGCAGGTCCTACCTAACCTGGTCAAGTTCTTCAAAAAGTCACAGAGGGAATGGATGAAGGCAAATTGTCACACAGTGCATATCTGGACCTCACAGGGGCATTCAACACCATCCTACACTTTGGTATCATAGATAAATTCTCCCTGATAAATGTTAACCTCTGTGTAACATATTGAATAGTAAAATGGCTCATAAATACAACTCGGGAAGTAAGGGTGGGTGGTTTGAACTCCTCCCAAAGACACATATCTTTTGGAGTATCCCAGGGTTCAGTCCTTGGGCCATTCCTGTTTGACATTCAATTCTTATAGGTCAGAGATCATTTTAAGGGTTTTTAGCTGACCATGCTTGTAGATTACTGCAAACTTAGTACCATTGCAAACTCTTCAGAGAGCACTATGATCCTACAAGAAGGTCTGTCCCAACAATTTATTTGGTGTCAAAACCGTGGACTAAAACTTAATGCCAGGAAATGAATAATCATATCCATTGGCAACAATGACTCCCTGAAAATTGATCCCATAGTTAGAGATCTGGGAACCTGTGCTAACAATGAAGTGTCTTCTGATCCACAATTTTAAGGAAGTCCTTTTTCATTGAACAGCTTACACTAAAGATATGCCATCCAAATGCAGGAAAGTATTTTTTGCATTCTACTCAGCACTCCTTAGGCAGATCATTGAGCATAATGGCCCCTTTTGGTATGTACCCGACCAAACACTTGTCAAAACCTGAACAACCACAATGTTTTTGCACTAAAAAAATCAAGGGTTTAAATCATTAAAACTATGTAGACTATCTCAAAGCATTGTCTGTTTCCTCGGCATCATATAGGCTATTAACAGGTGACCTCTGCCTTTCATATAGAGCCTCACCTGACATTTTTCTCTCAATGTTATTAAACATTTACAGGTCCAATGGTGTCATAAACACCCTCTTAAGGGACTTAAATCTGTTTTGCAAAATTAATGGAACATGCTGGATTTGATAGATACGTATCAGAGAGAATACCACTCCTGTGTAACTGTCTTTCACTCCACATAAAACAGCACACTTCTGTTACTCAATTCAAATGTAATTTGGATGAATGGATAGATAACTGCAAATACATCCATTGTTTAGTGTCACTAGCCCTCATGGATAGGGGAAACATGTAATTATCCCAACATATCCTTGTTTGGACCATATTTGGATATTTGTATTGCAAAATAGAATGGCTAATAATTACCATGGGAATACAAGGCTATGCTTTGTAAGATCCTTACTGATCAAATAGCTTAGTAAGTACTGTGAACCTATGGAAAGCTGTGCTGTAATAACCATGCAGATGGAAGAGACAGTGTTGAAATCATGGACATTGTGAAGCAACAATTTGATAATACATTGTTGGTGAACATGCTGAATGAAGTGGAGCCAGCGAATGATAAGTGTTATCATGAGGTGAAGTGACTGAAACATGCTTCAGCTGTCTGCAGTTATAAGATGAAGAAATGTTTTTTTAAGGGGTCTGTGGATGTGAGAGTGGAGCAGCAGAGTGGACAGGTTGTGTTTATAGAAGAGAGTACAGAGTCAGTTGTAGTCATGTCCAGCCAGTTAAGTAGTTGATATTAAGGGCATGCAATCCAAAAGGGCTTCAATCAAGCCAGTTTTGTTGAGAGAGAGTCTGGATTTAAGAAATGACAGTCTGTATAAGTAGGACATTAAGAGAGATGCAGTGAAAATGAAGCAAGTTTGTATACAGCAGCAGTAAGAAGTAAGACAAAGTATGGAGAGGGGGAAAGAATGGCAGGTGAATTGCTAATAAGAAAACATTCAGTGGTAAGAATAAAAAGTAAAGATGCAATGGCTGTAAGCAGGTATGGCTTTTAGGAAACAGTGTTGCCTTTGGTATTTAAAGTTGAAGATATAAAAGCTTTAATTCATCTGAATAATGTGTCATTTTATGAAATAACTTTTGAAACTTTTGCATTGGCTGAACAATTTGTAGATGAATGTGACAAAAAAGTTTTTATACATCATGAAGTAGTTAAAAAGAAAGTTTGTTTGTGGCGTTCATTGCTACTGAGGTAAATTGAACTGAACTGAGACTGTATTTTGCACAGCAGTGTCAAAACAAATGAGAAGTTAAAAGAATGTTGCATGACAGGAAAGAATGGGCTGGGACATGGGAGATTTAGGTGTTGCTTCCTATCAGTACAAATATGCATCCTATATCCCATGTTATTATAATGAATGTAAAAAAAAAGAAAATATGAGGTACTGGGGAGTGGCAAAAGTGTATTGTTTGTGCCGAAATGATGCACCTGGTTCAAGACTGCAGCAGAAGAAGATGCTGACAATGAGATGAATATGGTCGTTCAATAAGAAACTGAAAGTTAAGGTGTAGAAAATGTGGGGGTGAAGGGCACTTGTGATTTTATTGGCACTATTGTAGGAAGATATTATGGAAAATGAAAATATGAGAAGAGAAGAACAAAAGAAGAGATGGTATGAGTGAAGTAGATGAAAACATAGAAGAAGGTGAACAGGAGGTAGTAGAAGAAAGAAGCAATGAGTGTGAAAAATGAACGTGAAGTCTGTATTTTTGAGGAAGAGATGATTTTAAATAAGAATGCAGGGATGTAAGTAGGTGCAAAAGATGCAGACAGAAGCATTAGTCGGAGAAATAACTGGTATGCTTTGCCTCCTCCCCCCTTGCTCCACCTTAATGATGCATGATAACCTTTGCCCTGCCATGCAGATTACCTTAAAAAGCTCTTTCCATGACACTACCAAAATACAAGACAGCTAGCACACTCACGTGCACACACACGCGCACACACACACACACACACACACACACACACACACACACACACACACACACACACACACACACACACACACACACACACACACACACACACACACACACACACACACACACTCACACACACACACACACACACACACACACACACACTAAGCCTCTCCCTTTACCTAACTTTTAGCCTAACCCTAAAACACCCACCCTCACACACAAACTTCCAGCCCTGGCACTTACCCTTGTTGGTTAACTGGAAGTTTCCCAAAATAGCATTCGCACAAATGGCCATCCACTTAAAATGGGTAGTAGATGTCTTTCCGTTTCACTGTTGCAGTATTCGTTACAATGAGGATCCTCTGCCAAGGGCAGCTCAATATCTGGCCAGTATACCAAATCCTTTAGGTGCTTTAAGGTGTGCTGTACATAACATGTACACTCCTCACGTAGCATACGTACCATTCTCAGAACTTCTTTGCCACAAGTCTGAACACCATCTCTTGATTGTCAGTCTAAATGCCAGTTCCATTGCTGGTTCACCGAGCCATTGCAGATAAATGCCCCATTGGGGTTTTGTTTTTCCTTTATTATATTGTTGCTTGTTGGGTTTCATGCCATCCAAGAAGGGTAAATGCCAGTGTGGGAAAAGATTTCCAATAAAGACCACCACAAACAGTGTCTGTTTTGTAATGGCACTTCGCACAACTGTATGTCCTGCTCTATTTGTCAGGCCTTTGTTCCTAAGAGTCTTCATAGTAAACTTTCTTCTTTGGTGCTTTAGCTTGGAAACCAGCATCTTAAGCTTCTAGCTAAGGATACAATGGAGGGAACTTCCTGCTCCAAGGGACAGCTGTCTGTGAAGAAGAAGGCCAATAAATCTAGACCAGAAACTTTAGCTTTTTAGCCTTCGATGGACGTCTCTCCTGTGGTGAGTTAATGCCTGGAGTTCACCTGGCTTTATTGCTCCTTACAACTCCTCTGCTGCAACCGGCTTGGAGACCAGCGGGGATCTGACTTTAAGCATGTCCGAGGAGGCTTTACAGACATTCGCTTTGGACAATTAGGGGGAAACAGGGCTGATTATCTCCGAGGGGCCTAGGGGGGCAATCGTATTCAGAGAAGAAGTCCTTACTACCATCATTGAATGCTATCCTGGGTCAGAGCCTTCCAAATTTTATAAGGCAGACGTCTCATTGAAGAAAAAGCAAAAGACTAAGCATATTTCTACTGCTGCTAAGGATCCACAGAGTGAATGGCAGGCCTTCACTCAGGGTTTGTTTAGTGCTTTTATGGCTTTGAAATCTCCTCAGGGAGTTTCTATTCCAGCCCCCCTAGTCCTCTACTCCCCTAACAAGACCTAGGGAACAGGATTCCTCTGAGGAAGAGCTGGATTCAGATGAGGAATCTCTTGATTACTCTTCTCAGATTCCCTCTCCTTTGGACTATGGATCAGAGGAATCTACCAGTCCTGCTACTCTCTTTAAAGAGATTTCTTTTAGGGACATGATCTTCAGGATGATGGAGATGTCCTTCAAGGATGCATCTGCAGTCCTAACATATGGGTTGTCCTGCCTCAGGCAGCCCTTCGGTCGGCCGGATTCCAAAGTCTGGGTCTGGCCTCGGCTGATGTCGCACTTCACCCAACGTCATAGCTGCTGGGGTATAAAGGCATCAGCTGACACCATTTTCCCCAGTCTTTCTTGCCACGCGGTGCCCAAAGCAGAAGCTGTTTGCAAGTGCCGGTCGGTCACATCCAGAGATTTCTACTACCGAAGACTTCTAAAAAGCTAAGTACCCCATTGGGGACTCTTTCTTGCCTCAGCCGATGTCAGACAAAGTAAATAATTGTTTAACTTGTGGGAAACAAATACCTCATAAGGATTTCCACTCTTACTGCCTTCCTTGCTTAGGCCCAGACCACGACGTATCAGCTTGTCTAGCCTGTGCTTCCTTCAACCAACGGACGCTTAGACGTCGGTCGGAGTTTGCAGAGGAGTTTTTTGGTCCCGCTTTTGCATATAAGATGCCGTCGGAGACTCCAACTACACAATTAGTTAAAAAGCGCAAGGAAAAGGACCGACACTCGTGGTCTGCGGTTTCGGCTGAAACCACGGTTAGGCCAACCGCGAGTGTCTCGGTTTCGGCTGAAACCGAGTCCTCTGTTCTTCCTTCGGCCGAAAGCATGCCTCCGATAGCCGAGGCCTCACAGAGCATGGCTGAATCTGCTACTGAAATTACTGCTACAGAAGCAGGCACCCAGGATTTGTCAGACACTATTCCTTTAGACATATCTACCCCTGCACGTGGGGCTGCTAGACCCCCTGCTTCTATGTCTATCAAGGCCTTTTCCAGGGCTAAAGCAGCTAAATCTTCTAAGGCCTTACCTGCTAAAACTCCCTCACACAGGCCTACCTCTAGTTCCCAAATACTCAGCCTGGCTGAGGATCTTATTTCTTTGATCAGGGGATCCCAACCTCACCCAGACAGGGCCTCTCAACCCCCTCCAGATAAGAGGTCTAGGACTGAACCCCCGGAACCTGTCTCCACAGACTATTCCTCAGATGACTCAGATATTTCAGACCATCAGGAAGGCCCATATTCTCCTTATGAGGATTCTGATGCAGAAGACTCCATTCCTTCTGCCTCTCCTCCTGAAGAATTTTCTTTTGGGGAAACCCTACATGCTATGAGGGAACACTTCCAATGGCAGGACCAGGATTTTTCAGATTCAAGGAAAAGGCTAAGGACTTTTTTACACTTACCACAGCATAGGCCTTTAGCCATTCCTCCAGTACTAACAGTTGTTGATGATGCATATAATGATGCCTGTACTGCCCCTGATTCTCTTCCTCTGGCCCCTGCCAAGCCTGACAGATATTACAGGGTCCCGGACACACACTACCACTTGTATAAGGCTCCTGTTGCAGACCCAGAAACCATTTCACAGGGCCCTAAAGGTGTGGCAGCTGCCTCTGCCAAAAACCCTCTTCCTCTGAAAGGGAATCTAGAGCATTAGAGAGATGGGGTAAAAAGGTTTATACTTCTGCTACTCTTTCGGCCAGGGCCTTAAACTGTCAATTTCACACGATTCAGTACCAGGAATTTTTGTTAGACCAGCTAAATAAAAAACTGTCCTCTCCTGAACCTATAGACCGCAAGTCCCTTCAGGATTTGGTACATAACTCTCAGCAGGTCAGTAACCATTTCTTAAAATGTGGCTATGATGCACTGGAGGCTTCCTTTAGATCAGCTATGACTGGGACAGTGATTCGAAGGCATGCCTGGTTAAAAGAACAATCCTTACCAGACCATGTTAAGTCAAAACAACTAGATGCTCCTATGGAGAAGCAAAGTTTGTTTGGCTCCCCTGCACAGGAGGTTCTAAAGAAAGTGGAAGAAAAAGCAAAATCTGTCCAAACTGTCAAGGATTTCTTACAGGTCCAACCTCCGAGGTTTAACAGAAATTGGCCTTCGAAGAATTGGTCCTTTCCATACACCTCCAGAGCACAGAGAGGCAGAAATAGATGCCCAAGAGGCAGAGGTCAATCTAGGGGTGCCTACAGGGGACGTCAGTGGCAACCTGCCAACCAGAGAAGTGCTGCCACAGATTCAACTACAACCACTTCCACAGGACAGACACAATGACTTGGCTCTGGTGCCGCCTACCAGGGAACAACTGGAAGCACCCTTGGGCGGAAAGCTAGCCTTATTTTCAGACAACTGGCATTGCATTACAGGAGACAAATGGACTTTACAAACAATAGACAAGGGTATAGGTTTCACTTCCACACTCTACTAAAAAAGAGAGGAATGCCAAACCTACCACCAAGCCAAAAAACAGAGGCTCAAAGACAAATCAACAACTTACTAAGAATGAGAGCTATAGAAAAGGTACCACCTATGGAACAAGGCCAATGTTTTTACTCCAGGCTTTTCCTTGTACCAAGAAAAGAAAATCAATGGAGACCTATTCTCGACTTGTCCGCACTGAACACATACCTCATTGTTCCAAAATTCAAAATGCTGACCCTCCAGCAACTTCTTCCCATGCTGGGCAAGGAGTCTTGGCTGGTGACTCTAGATCTCAAGGAGGCATACCTGCATGTCCCTATACGACCAGATTGCAGAAGACACCTCAGATTTCTTGCAGGATCAGAGCATTATCAATTCTCAGCATTGCCCTTTGGCTTATCTACTGCACCCAGAGTATTCACGAAATGCCTGGCATCAGTAATTGCTCATTGCAGGCTACAGGGAATTCAAATTTACCCATACCTGGACGACTGCCTAATACAAGCGGACAACAAGGCAAAATTAACAAAAGATTTGGAAAATGTCATACAACTGTTGCAAGCCTTGGGATACACAGTCAGCAGGCAAAAGTCAAGACTAGTACCATCCCAAAGGATAACATTTTTGGGTGCAGAACTGGATACATCAACTCAGATGGCTTTTCTCACAGAAGAAAAACAAAAGCAACTACCAGTCTATTTCATGACATTAATAACACAACCTCAGCTTACTGCAAGGAAAGTCCTGCAAGCCCTGGGTTACATGGCATCCTGCATAATATTGATCCCGCATGCCAGGCTGCATATGAGAAAGTTGCAATGGTACCTAAGGAATGTATGGTCTCAACACAAGCACAGTCTAGAAGCCCAGATTCCAATAATTCCATGCCTGAAACAAGAATTCCTGTGGTGGGCTCAGGCCTGTCAGTCGAACAGAGGATTGCCTTTCCACAAACCACATCCAAGCCAGACCATCACCACGGACGCCTCAGACCTAGGCTGGGGGGCACACATGGTGGACAAGTGTATACAAGGCCTATGGACCCAAGACCAGCTGAATCTACACATAAATCTAAAGGAGATGCTGGCAGTGAAACATGCAATCCAGGCATTCAGACCACTTCTTCAACAAGGTCACCTGCTGATAAGGACGGACGATACCACAGTCATGTGGTACATCAACAAACAGGGAGGTACACACTCATATCCTCTATGCCGGACGGCAATGGACCTGTGGAATGTGGCCCTGACTCTCAACATTCAACTACAGGCCAGATTTGTACCAGGAAAAGAAAATTCACTAGCAGACACCCTAAGCAGAACTACCACGGATGCTCACGAATGGATGCTGCATCCAGATATCTTCAAAGCCATAACAAAGAAATGAGGAATGCCAGAGATAGACCTGTTCGCCTCCCCACACAACCACCAATTGAAGAAATTCTGCACAAGAGCATACCACCCACTTGCCTGGAGGGTGGACTCCCTTTCCTTCAGCTGGAAAAACCTGACAGCATATGCATTCCCACCTCTTCCTTTGATGTACAAAGTCCTACTGAAGATCAAAGAGGATCAGCCAAGGGTAATCCTGATAGCTCCAGACTGGCCAAGACAACATTGGTACCCGCTACTGAGAAGCATGTCTCGGACACACGCATGGCCTCTACCTCTATGTCCCTTACTGCTAACACAGAACAACTACAAGATCCTGCATCCAAACTTGAAAACACTGCAGCTAGCTGCTTGGAATATTGCATAAAACAAAATAAACCAGATTTATCTCAGAGGATTAAGGACATTATCCTGGAGGCACGCAGACCCTCCACAAGGAAAACTTATTCAGCCAAATGGAAAAGATACCTCATTTGGAGTGCAGCAAAGGGAGAAAATGTCTCATTGACAAACATAGCACACATCCTGGAATACTTAGCAGAACTGTTCCACAATGGCCTGTCCTACTCCTCCGTCAAGATTCATGCATCAGCAATTTCAGCAGAATACAACATGGATCCTCCTGTCTTCTCTCATCCTCTACTCAGGCAGTTCTTGAGAGGAATCAAAAATGTAAAGCCTCCAAGGAAACCACCTTTACCTACATGGGATCTCAACTTTGTGCTGGAAAAGTTAACGCTTCCCCCTTTTGAACCAGCAGCAACAGCAGACTTACAGTTCTTATCTTGGAAAACTGCTTTCCTGCTAGCGATCACTTCAGCTAGAAGGGTATCTGAGTTACAGGCCTTAATGGCAGTACAGCCCTTCCTTATCTTCCGTCAGGATAGAGTGTCTCTGAGAACTAATCCTACTTTTATGCCAAAAGTGGTCTCCAGAGTATCATTGAACCAAGCGATTCATTTACCTACATTCTTCCCCAACCCACAGAACAGGGGGGAAAAACTACTACATACCTTGGATGTGCACAGACAATTACGCTACTATCTGGACAGAACTAAGACCAACAGAAAAACTGACCAGCTTCTGGTAGCATATGCAACAGGAATGCAAGGAAAAGCAATTTCAAAACAGACAATCTCAAAATGGATAGGAAATTGCATTAGATTTTGCTGCTCTTTTCATGGAAAGACAACTCCTGAAAATATCAGACCTCACTCCACAAGAGCTACAGCCACCACTACAGCTTTCCTACGAGGAGTGGCTACCAGAGACATTTTAGAAGCTGCTACTTGGAGCTCCATGCATACATTTGCCAAGCATTATAATCTTCCTTTATACTCCAGATCCCGAGCAGGTTTTGCAACTGCTGTTTTGCAAGGGATCTTGACTACACCATCTTTATCTTAGTGCCAACTCCACCAGTTTGGCTATGGTATTCTACCCATATGTTAGGACTGCAGATGCATCCTTGAAGGACATAGTACAGTTTTGTACCTACCATAAATGTAGATGTCCGATAGGTATGCATCTGCAGTCAGGATTACCCACCCTCCTTCCCCTCTGCGGTATTCCTAGGGTACTTACCCCTCTTTTAGCTAGCTGGGGGAATCTATTATGGTGTATTTGTTTGTATATATGTATATATATTTTTTTTTTTTGATCTCTACTGTTTGGAATTATTTGCATTTATCCAAATTTAGCCTTCCTAGAGGGCACCTGGCATCTGGGGCAAGAAACACTGAGGAAAATGGCGTCGGCTGATGCCTTTATACCCCAGCAGCTATGACGTCAGGTGAAGTGCGACATCAGCCGAGGCCAGACCCAGACTTTGGAATCCGGCCGACCGAAGGGCTGCCTGAGGCAGGACAACCCATATGTTAGGACTGCAGATGCGTACCTATCGGACATCTACATTTATGGTAGGTACAAAACTGTACTTTTTTTAAATAAGATTGTGCTCAGGTTTCTGAGGTACATAAAAGATACTCTGAGCTGCTACAGATGGATTCTGTTAAACCTTCTGCTGTTCCTCCTGTTTTGGCTGCCTCATTGGACGCATTGTTAAATGTGTCTAAGGCTTCAGAAAGCCCTCTGCTCCCAAGAAACCTGATAGATTCTATAGGTTGCCTAAGGAGTGTACATTTTTGTACAAGTGTCCTTCTGCTAATCCCTTGGTGGTGTCTGTAGCCTCTGACAAGCCCTCTTAATTGCTTCCTTCTCCCAAGTTACTGCCCTCTGATAAAGATAGCAGGACCATGGAAATGCTAGACAAGAAGGTTTACACCTCTGCCACCTTGGCTTTTAGGGCTGTTGATTATCAGACCCATATGTTACAGGTAATTGTTAGCTCTCCTATCCCACGATTCTCAGATTATTTCTGATCCTCTAGACTCTGAGGGTAAAACTTCTGTTCTTTCACTGTTAGGGACTTCTTCCCAGGTGGTTCATCATTCCATCGAGTGTAGTTATGATGCAGCAGATACTTACTCTAGGGCTGTTGCTTTTGGGTCAGAGATGAGGAGGTATTTTTGGCTTCAGCTTCAACCTTTGCGAAATGATATTAAGACAAAGTTGATGGTGCCCCTTTTGAAAATAAACACTTGTTTGGTTATGCTGCAGCTGCTATGTTTAAGTCCCTTCAGGATAAGGGCAAGGCTTTACAGGAACTTAAACATATATTTGTTTCTCATGTGCCTAAATTTCATAGCAACTACCTCAATAAGCCAGTCTTTGTTTGCAGGCAATCTCGCTCTCTTCCTAAGGGTGAAAAGGGTAGCAAGCGGGCTACTCCTGCTAAGGCTACTCCAACTTCTGTGATTCAGAAGTCACCTTTACCAGATAAACCAGGTGCAGTCTGACTGTCCTATTCTTCCAAGCCACTTTCCTCTTTCTCTTCACCTCTCTCTCTCTCTGTCTTTCTGTCTTTCTGTTTGGCTACAGATTACTCAGGATTCCTGTGCCCTATCCATTATTCGCTATGGGTATTCCATGGTTTGGAAATCCCTTCACCCCTTTTATGGGCGTTCCTCAGCCCCCTCAGGAACAACTCGCCTTCTTTCCAGAGGTGCGTTGGGATCTTTTGACTCTCAGGGTACTATCCAAGAGGTGTCTGTGTCCCAAAAGGGGGAGGGTTACTCCTGGATGTTTCTAGTACCCAGAAAGAGGTTACTTGGAGACCAATTCTAGACCTTTCTCATCTAAACACTTTTCTGAAGGTGCCCTCCTTTTGAATGTTGTCCCTTCAGTCTTTGTTCCCTCTTTTGCTTTCTTGGGCTTATGTGGTGTCACTTGGTCCCAAGGATGCTTATCTCCATATCCCAATCCAGCCCCTTTTTACATGTCTCTGTTCCTTCCTGGCATTTTCAGTTATGTGCTTTGCCCTTTGGTCTTTCTACTCCCCTAAGAGTATTCACCAGAAGCATAGCTCCTGTGGTTGCTTTTTGCAGGATTCAGTGGATCAAAGTATTTTCTTACTTGGATGACCTCCTGTTTCAGGCATCCTCTCCAGAGATCCCATTGCAAAAATCTTTGTTTTGCCATTTCCCTTCTGCAAAGCTTGGGGTTCACAATAAACTTCAAAAAGTCTGTTCTGACTCCTTCTCAGGACTGTGTTTTTCTGGGGTGCAGGATTCAGACAGTGCCTATGCAGGCATCCCTGCCGCCTCCCAAGGCCTTGACACTCATTTGCTTCTTTCAAACTCTTTTTCCTCTGGCATCTATTACAGCCATGGATATTCTGAGAGCTCTGAGATTCATGGTATTCACCATCCCTATGCTTCAGTCAGTTTGGCTTCAACATGTGCATCCCGTAGAATTTATAATTCCTCTTCTACCTTGTCTCAATCCAGGGCTCCCTTTTCATCCCCCTCTTCCCTCTTAGAAACTGTTCACAGACTCTTCAGATACGGGATGGGGAGCAGCTTTGGCTCCCTAAAGGTCCATGGGTGTGTCCCGCTTCTTCAACAGAAAGAGCACATCAGTTTCAAAGAGATGAGAAGTCTTCTGCTGGTGCTTCAGGTTTTTTAGCCTCTTTTCTCCCCAAGACTTCTCAAGGTATTTACAGACAATAACATTGTGATGTGGCATGTAAACAAACGGGGGACAAGATCTTATCTCCTTTGCCAGTTGGGATCTAGTGTGGGATCTTGCTGTCCAGTATCAAGTGACTGTTCATGTAGTTCACAGTGCCCTCAGGTCAAAACATTGTAGAAGACACTTGAGCAGGTCTTTAACTCAATCTCATGAATTGATGCTTCACGGGGATGTGTTTCTGGACAGTGTCCAGCAGTGGGGAACTCCTCAAATAGATCTATTTCCTTTCCCTCTGAAAAGACAACTTCCTCTATTTTGTTTCAGAGTCCCAGATCCTCTGGTTTGGAATGTGGACACGCACGCTTTTTCTAGGAAGGGAATGTTTCTTTTTATGCTTTCCCTCCCCTTCCTCCATTCCAAATGTCCTGTTCAAAATTCAACAGGATGCACCCAAAATCTTGTTGGTGACTCCATTTTGGCTGAGACAGCATTGGTTCCCTCCTCTTCTACATTTAGCCAAGGGCAGTCATCACCAGTTACCTCACAGAGTGGACCTACTCACACAAGGCAAGGGATCTCTCATTCATCCTCATTTGTCCACTCTTCAACTGACACTGTGGGTGATAGGATTTTGATTCCATATAGACACTTGTTTTCTGAGAATGTGCTTAGGGTCCTGCATGACGCCATGAAATTCAAGTATTAAAAAATCCTATTTTGGTGTCTTTCTCATAACCCAGATCCACTTTCTGTGGATATTCCTTTGGTTCTGTCTTAGCTGTGTGAATTGCTCAATGCTAGGTTGGCTTATTCTTCTGTTAAGGCCCACTTATCAGCTGTCTCTGCTTGTCTGCCTTTTTCTCCTCCTCTAGTTTCTAGATTTGAGGCTAAACAGTACCTAAAAGGCATCCTTCATATTAGCCTCCCAGGAAGCCTGTTCCTGTTCCCTGGGCACTTAATTTTGTTTTGTAAAATTGACTCAGGCTCCTTTTGAGCCTGCAGATTCAGCTTCCTTGCAACATTTCCTTGGAAGCCTGTTCTTTTGTTACCCTTTATTTCTGCCAAATGGGTGTCTGAGTTTCAAGTCCTTATGGCTTGTCCTCCTTTTTTGGTGTTTCATAAGGACAGGGTGTCCTTGTGTACTAATCCTTCTTTTATACCCAAGGTGGTGAATGAGTTGTCCCTTAATCACTGCATTTGTTTGCCTCTATTTTCCCTTCTCTGCAGTTTGCCAGTAAGAAGGTGCTGCACACATTGGATGTGCATAGACAACTCAGATTTGTTTCCTTTCATTCCAGGTCCTTGGGATTAGCTGTATCCAAGCAAACTGTTTCTTCTTGGATCTCAGAAGCTAGTTCTTTTTGTTATTCCTTTCATGGTAAGAGTCTTCCTTATTCTGTTAAGGCTCATTCTGCTAGGGCTGTGGCTTCTTCTGGTGCTTTTTTCAAGGGTTTGAATACTAACTCTATTCTTGAAGCACTTCTGTGTATATATTTACCAAGCACTACAAGTTAGATGGAATCTCCACAGCTAGAGCTGGTTTTACTAGGGCCATCCTTCATGACTTCCTAGAGGACTCTGCTGGTCCCAAGTTTCTTCCTGAGCTTTGGCACTCTCCCTAATGTAATGAATACTGCAACACTGAAATGCAAGGGCATAGTACAGTTGTGTACAATCTTAACTAACAGTAGTGTTACAGTATTCATTCCCTTCAACCCCCCTGTCCATTTTTCTCCTGGATGTACCAATAACCTTTTCTTTTCCTTGGACTAATGTTCCTATTGGAGCTGTTAGTTCTGATGATGGTACATCCGGATGTCACCTTTATGCCCCACACTACACAAGGAGCATACGTGTCATGTACAGCTTACCTTACAGCAACCTAAAGGCTTTTGTATATTGGCCAAGCATCAGGCTGCCCTTGGCAGGGGATCCCTAATGTAATGAATACTGCAACAGTGAAGAGAAGGACATCTACTATTATAGTAAGATTTTTCATAACTGTACTTTTCTGTATACTAATCCCCATCTTGCTCCGTTGCCAAAGGTCCTAAACAAGATTATGTGGGACAGGCACAAAATTTTGTTGGTGACCCCCTTCTGGCCCAGACAACATTAGTTTCCCCTTCTCTTTCACGGGGGCCAGGGGCAATCATCACAAGTTACCCCACAGGATTGATCTACTCACACAGGACAAGAGCTCTCTAATACACCCTTGTCTTCTCACCCTACAGTTGATTCAATGGGTGATAGAGTTTTGATTCCCTTTTGGCACGAGTTTTCTGAGAACATGATTCAGGTTTTGCAGGAGGCCAGAAAACCTACTACATAAAAAAAAATATTATGTTGCGATGTGGAAAAGATTTTCTTCTTGGTGTCCCACTTTCCTGTGTGGCCTGGCTTCAGAAGTTCAGGTAAGTACCCCATTGAGGAACATTTCTTGTATAATTTCTTTTATTTTATTTATTTCTTTGCTATGTTTTTTTTTCAGTGTTATATAATGCCTCTTAGTATATTGTACTGTGGAGCTTTATCTACATTTGCTTAACTATTTTATTGTAAATTTTTCACTGCATTCATCTTCAATTTTGTAAACTTTCTTGCTTGCTTGTACTGTGGAGCTGTTCTTCCCAGGCCTCCACTGAAAAAGGGCCTTTGCTCAGATGGACTATCCCAGTTAACAAATGTCAAATAAATAAATAAGTACATTTTTCTTATAATTGTATTCTAACCTGTGTTAGCTTTGAGGCATGTCAGATTCCAAGTTTGCTATCAATAAGCTGCTTTAGGATTTTGGTCTCAGATATATGAGAAAAGTGTGTCTTTTTAAAGATGCTTCACTTAAATTGCACATTTATTTTTTTTTTCCTTGTTGATGTCTAGATGCCGTTGCAAACACTGTGGATGGGACATACCCTGAGGCTATTAGATATAGTAGAGGCACATACCATCCTCGGGACAGCAGGTACTGTGACTACTTCAGCATATGGAGAACTTATCATCGGGATAGGTTTGCAAATAATAATTGCCAGTCATTAGGTGGCACTGGTATATGGATATCCAACCTAGTTTACAGCAGCATAGAAACAATATCAGGCAGTCGATCAGTGGAACTATAAGATATCTAATCACATGCTTATTTTAAGTACTAAATAGTGCTCTCATCCCAAATGATAATCCTGGTGTAAATTTGTATTTACCCATTCAGTCATCAAGACTAGTCATAAAGGTGGCCAAAGTAGCACTTTGTTTGACCTGTAGTGGTAGCTTATTTTTTCAGTGAAGTTCAAGTAGAGAGTGTTGCCATCTCAGACCAGGCTGATCTGGCCATGTAACTGAGAGCAGCATGCTTGTAATTGAGAGAAAATACTTAAGTGAAGTCGGCTGAATTAAGTCTTGTCATACTTGTTTCTCATTGTAGTCAAAATGATGCCTTCAGTAATTACTGACTGCTGTATTTGGATGGGGTTGGGGGCCACCTTTCTGTTGCAAGCTGTGCGTCATTAGAGAAGACCTAATAGAATTACAGCAGGAGACATAAGAGCGGTCTGCAAATACATTGTTGAATAGATGCCTTACAGGTTAACTTTATAATAGGCAAGATGAAAATTTAATTCATTACAATTAGGCAAGGCTCAGATGTATCCAAAATGACACATGTAAAAAGCAAACAAGATCCCAGTTTATTCTTAAACTTAGCTCAGATATATACTGGTCTTCCACCACTGTTTTATTATTATTTTTGTTATTATTATTATATTTTAGGCTATTTATTTTATTTCTTTTGGAAATAAGTGATCATTAGTCCAACAACCCCTTCAAAGCTGACTTCCAGAGCTTCCAGAACAAACATATTGGACCTGATCATCACCAACAAGGGGACTCTATGTTCCATACCAGAGGTATACCCCTCATTGGTAAGATCTGACCATAAATGAATTTCACTGGACATCCATATCCCGTCCCCACCCCCAGCCAAGGAAACCACGGTGAAGTACTTCTCAAAAGCAAACTTCACACTTCTCAAAACTGAGGTGGAATCCTTCAAAGCCCCCGGGTCAGTGGAAAATATGGCCCAAACTGCAGAATCCTTTACAAATGCATTCTATGGACACCTACAGAAATGCATGGATCGTGCTATCCCAAAATAAACCAAGACTCACTCCGCCAAAGGCAGGAGACCTGTCTGGTGGACCCCAGCCATAAATAAGCTATACAACAGAAGGAGGAAGCTACTACATGATAGAGCAAAATCCCAAAAAGGGAAGGCATCTCTGATCAGTACTAGCAAGAATCTACGATCCCTCATAAAATTATCTAAGGCCAGCTTCGAAAGAAAAATTGCACAAGATGCTAAAGATAATCACAAGGCCTTCTTTAGTTATGTCAGGAACCTGGATGGCAACTCCCAGATATGCTCTGAGTTAGTGCAAAATGACAAAAAAATACACTGAACCCACAGACATTGCCAACATCCTGGCAGACAGGTTCAGTGCAAACTTCTCACCCCCTTCCCCCCCAAAAGAGCAAATGTCTATCCCAACAGAGTGTAGCCTCCCTGACATCACAGATGCACAGGTGAGAGCTGCCCTCTCCAAAGCAAAAAACACAGCATCAGTAGGACTGGACAGTGTCCCGGGCTGCGTCTTACACTAGCTCCAAGAAGAACTGAACCCTCACATAAAGTCACTGTTCAATCTCAGCCTTACTACAGGATATGTACCCAAGGAATGTGGTCCCACTCCACAAAGGTGGTGCCACAACGGACCCCGGAAACTATCGGCCTATAAGCCTGACTAGCCTGGTCTGCAAAGCTATGGAGCGTATCATCATGGAACTCATAAACAAAGACATTGGGAACCTCCAAACACTGGATCCTACCCAATTCAGCTTTGTTAAGGGCAGATCTTGCCCCATGAACCTGGTTGACTTCTTTGAAACAGTCACCAAGGCCAGAGATGAAGGGAAGGTAGTCCACACAGCCTACCTGGACCTCGCAAAAGCCTTCGACAAAATATCCCACTCGGGCATCATAAATAAGCTCACCAGCTTAAATATCGACCCCTATGTCACAAGATGGATTGCAAACTGGCTCAGGGATAGAACCCACATGGTCAGAATTGCAGGTGCCATGTCAGACTCTAAACCAGTTACAAGTGGCATCCCACAAGGCTCAGTCCTGGGACCTCTCTTGTTCGGTATATATTTCTCTGAGGTACAGGCTAACACAGATGACTGCAAACTGGGTGCCATAATCGACTCGCCGACTGACACAAGCATCCTCTAAAAGGGTCTCACAGAGACGGATAACTGGTGCCAGAGCCATGGCCTAAAGCTAAATGCCAAAAAGTGCATAGTCATCCCCTTTGGGAAAAACAAAGTGCCCACAAATTACCACATAGGTGGTAATCCATTAAGTACGGAAGAAGTAATTAGGGATTTGGGGACCCAAGTAGATAGCAATCTCTCCTTTGACAATCACGTTGCCAAAGTGGTTAGAAAGACCTTCTATATAGCCCACCTTATCACGAAAGGGTTCACATCTAGATCAAGAGAGGTCATTGTGTCCCTCTACTCATCAGGCCCATAATTGAATACAATGCCCCATTTGGGATGTACCTTACCTGACACCTGCAGCAACTGGAAAGACCCCAAAAGTACCTCACCAAGAGGATCAAGGGACTCAAACAGATGCCCTACACAGTTAGGCTAAAGAAACTCCAGCTCTACTCAGCTGCTTACCGCCTACTCAGAGGCGATCTGTGCCTGACGTATAAAATCATATCCAAACCAGAATTAATGGACATGCTCCACCTCAGGAAATCCAAATCCCTTAGAGCTACACGCTCCAGGGACTTAAACCTCAGCACAGAAATAAATAGGACATGCTGGAGGGACAGATTCATATCCCAGAGGCTCCCCTCACTCTGGAACAAAATCCCAATCCATGTTAGACAGAGCCCCTCAATGACCCTCTTCAAGAGAAATCTTGACGAGTGGATGGGAGATTGTAGGTTTACCCCAGGGATCTCTTCTGTGTCCCTACTTAGACAGAGGCACAGTAAACTAACATTAAAAGGGCTATCTTCTGTGACCTACTATACAGAGGCACAGTCAACTAATCTAAAAGGGTGGCGAAAGCCAAACACACTCTGGCTAGGCTTATAAATGCCCTAGGGCAGATAGCCTAGTATCAACCTTTTGCAAATCTTTTCTTGTTTAGTTGTACTGCCGAAATTTTATAATTTTACTAGTTTATTGTGATGTCTGAATTGTATTTGTTTGGATTGTCTTGCTCGTAGGATTGTGACATCCCTAGAAAAAATGAAGTAAGAAATGTGCTTGCTTCCATCTGCAATGCCTTACTTGCCTAGAGAAAAATCACAGTGTCCCCACCTGTCAGCACTAAGCTTCATTAAGAAAAATTTCTATAGGAGGGATAGAAACCTAAATGCCTTTCTGAAGCACAAGAACGTAATGGCCAGGTACCCATCACTTTGTTGGGGGGACCTTCTAAAGTTACCATGAGGAAAGCATCTCTTCTGGTGGAAGATTAACAGACCCAAAAAAGATTGTGGTTGAAGAACAAGCAGGCAGAAAGCATGTGGCCTTAAGTTTCCCTCTCCTGACATGTGAGAGCACTTTTCCTGGAGAAGTGTTGATTCATCTGACCCAGTCTTTGGGTCTACAACACTTTGCCTATCCTGACCCCTTTTGAGGCAGTCACTTGTATTGAGGCTACTGCTACATCCCAGTCATCAGGCATAGTAATCAAGAACTCTGGACTAGACCACAGTTTCCACACACCCATGAAGGATTTCTGAACTTCCTAGTTACAGTCTGCTCCATCAACTGGGTATCCACCCAAGGATATTCCAACCATCCTGATACAAGAGACTAAAAACTTGACTTCCTTGAAGCATTCTGCTCTTCCTCCTTATAGGCAGAATGAACTGCCTCTAGATTTTGTGAGAGGCCCAACCACTTATGGCCAGGTGACTGGCTTAATAGCCTCAGCCCCTGCAACTTCTGACTGCTACAGGCTTTCCAAGGATTAGATGGCCACCTTGAATAAAGCCAGGGCACAGATGGACCATCCTCTATCTTGAGAGTCAGCTACCCCGCTACCCCTTTCAAAAGGAAAGAGACTCTTTGCAGCTGACTTCTATGATTCAGAGTTGGATGAGAATGATTTGACCTGCTCAACTCAAAAATTCTCTCATCTGAGGTGTGATACAGATGATAAGGAGAAAATCTTATTACCCTTCCAGCCCCACTAAGGATGTCTTGTTTGTTGAGATGCTAAATTTAATGAAAAAGTATTTCAGGCAACCAAAAAGGGTGTTCCAAGCTACAATAAACTGTACTTGTAAATCTTAGCATTTTTGCAGTACCTCCTTTATTTTAGGTAATGCCATCCATCTACCTCGACTGGCAATGTCACTTCTGCAGTGCTCAAGCTCCCTCCCTCCCTCCTCCCAGGAAGTACTTGTCCTCCCCTGTAATTCTTACATCTTATTGCTGCCTTTGAAACTAAACAGAGTTCTCCAGAACTCTGCTAAGTAATATCTCTTTTGAGTCTTTCAGGTTTTGCAGACCATTTTCTGTTAGTCCTTCATTATTTTTCACCATCATCTTTCTGAGATACTTAAAAAACTTATCTATATAAACTTTCCTTCCCTCTCTTCCAACTAGGTGTGTTGGCCTAGTCCAGCTTTTCGGCTCTTTCTCCCTTTTTGGAAAAAAGTTATTTGTTAGTTCTTATCATTATTGGTGCGACTGGAGTTCTTTGTTATTAACTCCTGCAGATGGGTAAGGCTTCAGGATTTAAAAAGTGGTGCCCAATGTGGCCACAAATTTCCATGCCAGGATATTCACAAGTTACGTGTGGTAAGTCTGGGGCCAGAGTACCTCACAGCCCCCTGCAAAATAAGTAAGGCCTTTGGGCCTTGATCCTTTCAAAAAAGAAAGAAAGAACAGGTTGATTTTGAAAGACGTGTTCCCTACCTTTCCAGTAAAAGCAGACTTAAAACAGTCTAGTAAAAGGTACAAGGATGGAGAAGGAGAAAAAAAGATTGGTGAAAACCTGTATAGGTCATTCTCCTCCTCCAAAAACTTCAAAGCTATTGGTGCAGGTGGCTCCAGTGTCCGTTACTACAGAGCCTTGTTCTTCCCCTGTGCCATGACCTTTTTGCACCATAACTGTCGTCATTTCTGACCATTCTCCAAAGAAATCCAATAGCAGTAAGTCCCTGGAATTTGAGCTAATTTCCTGGGATCTCACCCCCCCCCCCCTTCCTGATTTAGGTCTACAAGATCTTTCCACAGTGTGTCTGGTATTAACCAGGATTGGATGACAATGATGATTTTATGAAGGTGTGGATTGAGATATGTCACCCCTCCCCCTCTCTTTCAAGGGCAGATTGGGCTGGCTCTAGGACTCTCCTGTATGATGCTCCTTACCTTGCACAACTTTTGGTATCAGAAGCCAACTACGTTTCTGGTGCATCCTCTACTAGCACAGTTTGGATCCAAACTATTAATATTGCATTCTGCAGCATCCAACACACACAGCACTGATTCTATCTGCAGAAAAGCTGTCTTGGCACAAGCTCTTCATCAGTCTTCAGGTCTGTCTTTGGCACCAACATGTTCTTCAGTGAAGTCCTTGGTGTCACGGTCCTCAGAGTTCAAGACAATGGCTCCTATTTCTATGTTGGAGCCATTTGAACCATCTGTTTCAGGGAATTATGGCTTAGCTCCATCTCAGTCCACCTTGATTGGACTGGAATTGATATCAGGTCTGGTGCTTTCGAGAATGAGGGATTCCTTGTCAGCCTTCAAGAAAATCATTGCCCATCAATCTACACAGGCAGAGAACGTGCCATCTGTCTGAGCTCCACATTGCTCAGTCTGTGCCCTTGGGCCCTCATCTTCCATCCCTGGGTTAAATTCTGAATGCCTCAAAACCCCTTTCAGCAGGGAACCAGGGATTCTTCAGGAGCTTTGGATGTTTCCCAACCAGAGTCTCCCAGGAGGTGTACATGTATGATGAGACACATAGATTCCCCTGAGGAATCTCTCACCCCAGACACCAACTTTGTTGAAGGGGATGCTTCCTTGTAGTCCCCTCCTGAATGTACCATTTTTGGTTAAACCTTAGAGTTGATGAGTGAGAGAGATTTCTGGCCTACTGTCCCCCCCTTTCCTGTAGAGCTGTTTTTGAAGCATTCAGTTTGGCCCCCTTCTACTTCATGGGTGGTCTCCCCACTGACTGACCGATAGACCTGGTAGTCGAGAAGGCATGGCAGGATCACAATGAGATTTTGTGACCCCCCCCCCAATAAGGACAAACTACACTGGAGCAAAAGACCTCTGGTGGACTGACTTATTTTGGCAGTCATCACTAAGCAAAAACTCCCCAGTGAGACCTTATTGGTCCCCCTCCCTAAGAGGCAATCTAGGACAATGGATTGCTTGCGGAAGCAAATATATGCTTTGGAAATGTTCTCACTCCAGTCAGTAAACCACCTCATATAAATGGCAAGGGTCCAACAAGACCTAGCAAAGCATGCCACTCTAGAATCCTGAAAGAAGCTCAAGTTGCTGATCTCTACTATGTTTACCATTTCAAGTCTTACCATGAGCCTCATTCATAATGCAGCAGATGGAGCAGTCAGAATGACAAGTACAGGAGTAGGCATCAAAAGCCATGCCTGACTACATTTATGCATTTTTTTGTGGACATCTTTAAGGAGTGCTTCCTTAACACCCCATACTATGGGTACTCCCCATTTGGTCCAAATTTAAAAGAAAAGCTTCCAAAGAGTGAGCAAGAAGGAAAGATGCTGTCTGCCTTAGGAATATACTTTGGAACCCCCTTAAAGGTCCTTCTGCAGGAACCAGAAGGGATCTGAAGCCCTCTGGTTTAAAAATATCCCAGAGACTTCCTTTTGACTTCTCCTTGAACAGGGGTAATCATTTATAGCTGGGGGGGGGGGGCTTTTAATGGAGGCTACCACAGAGGCAGAGGAAGTCTTTAAAATCAGGGCTTTACAGGTCCATATTTTGCAATAAATCCTCAGCATCCCTGAAGGTTTATCCAACTGATCTCCTACAGATGCAGTCAGGAGCCTTTTATCCCTTCTCCCAGGTGTACCATCCCACCAAAGAAGAGCATCTGCAAAGGAAATTATACTGCACCTCCAGAAATGAACCATCCAAAAAGGGCAACTTGACTAGACAGGGTCCTGAGTCTATTCCAGATTCTTTTTTAATTCCCAAAAATTTGAAGGACCTCTGGCCATTTCTGGATTTACTCAGCCTTAACCATTTTGTGAAAAAAGACAAAGTTCTGGATGATTATGGTGAAAATTATACTTCCAGTTTTACAGCTGGAGGATTAGATGTGCTCTAAAGACCTTCAGGATACTAATCTCCATGTAAAAATTCCAAAGCCTCCATGAGGTATCTCTGCTTCCAATTGCAAGCCAATCATTATAAATTTTGAAGTTTGCCCTTTGATGTAACAACAGCCCCCTGAGTATTCATCAAGTTCATTGTCCATTGTGGCAACCCACCTCAGGCTCAGAGGGAATTGAATTTTTCCATATGTGGACAATTGACTGCTGCCCCAGCAGTATTTCTATAATTGTCAAGAGACTACTTGCACAGTTTATGCTTGTCTTTAAGCATTTCAGGCAATACCAAAAAATCTTATTTGGAGTCATCCCAGACTATAATGTTTATAGAATGCCATCTGGACCAAGGTCAGAAGTTGTGAAACTGCCTTCTGACATACTGGCTACCTTAATATCAAAGATCTTATTGCTCCATCATCACCCATCTCCACTTTTATCCCATGTTTTATAAATGCTAAGGCAGTTGTCAGCTGCCATCTTTGTGGTTCCTTATGTAAGTTTTTACATGTGATACAGTGAACTATGAGCATGCATTGGTCCAAGACAGTGGATGCCTTAAACAAACTGATTCATCACCCCTAAGCTTATATTCATCCTCTAGACTGGTAGATTCAGTCTACCCCCAACAAAAGGCCACAGTGACCTCCGACACTTCCTCTCTGGGGTGGAGAGACATTTTGAGGGGAGAACAGTCCAAGGGATGTGGACCCAACAAGAGACCATGCTTCACATTAGCATCATGGAGATGAAGGCAATTCTCTTGCAGCTCTAGGAGAATTGCTATCATCAAGATTAGGCAATTCTCCTAGATTTTTCAGGCTCTTTAGGACTTCCTTCTTCAGGGAATAATTTCAATCCATATGGACAGTACATCAGTTGCATGGTATGTCAACAATCAGGAGGAATATTGTTTTACCCATTGTGCTATGGAGCCATGAGAGTGTGGCAGTGGGTGTTGTCTTCACAGCGCCTTATGTTAGCAATACATATTCCAGAGTGGACAAGCTACCTAGCGGATAGGATCAGCAAGTGTATTTTGATGCTTCACTAATTGTTCCTGAACTCATCAGTAGCTCAGATAGTACTCTACTACTGGAGCAAGAACTGCTGCAGTCTTTTTAATTTGCCATTCAACACCAAATGTAGCAGTTTGTTTGCCGTAATCACTCCACAGGGCCAGTAACCCAGGGATACATTAGCCCATCAGTGACCTCATAGATTTATCTTCTCTTTTCCCTGTTGCCACTTATGACTAAATTCCTTCAGAAAGCATCGGTGTGCAAGGCCTTAGTTATCATCATAGCCCTCTCTTCTGGATAAGGCAAACCTGGTTCCCAGTGCTGTGACATCACCTCAAAAAGAAGGTTTGGCTTCTAGACCCCAGACCAGATCTTCTATCCTATTTACCCAGCAATCATCAGCCAGACATTCCGTCCTTCAAACTGACTGACTGGTTTCTGTAGTTCCACTCATGGCCATGGGTTCTTCCCTTCCTCACAGAGTGATTCAGGTTCTGTTTCTTCACAGAAGACTTTTGCATACAAGCTGTATAGGAGTAGGTGGATTAGATTCTCCATTTGGGCTCTTCTTTCTGTGTCCCAGTCTCTTCAGTATTTAATTTTCTTACCACTTTCTTTGACTCTGGTTTTAGCTACTCTGTCATCAAGGTTTAATTAACAGCCATTTCCAATTTCACCAGGGTTTTTTCATCAACCTTAGTTTCCCAGAAAATGTGTAAGATTTTTCTGAAAGGTGATTTTCTTTGGAGTCCAGTCAAATATCCTGCACATTCTTGGAGCCTTAACTTTGTTTTGGAGGCTTTGTTGTGCTGCGCTTTTGAGCCAGTCTCCTCATTTGCCTTGGTTTTTCCCCCAGAAGCATACCACTCAACCATACCGAATTCCTCGGTAAATACCGGTTTTGAGGGCAAAATATTGGGGTGCCACGAATTCCCGAGTGGTCCCTTTAATTTCCGAATTTTCCATGAGGCAGACAGACAGCCTGAAAGAATTCAACTGCCAAGCATGCCATTAATTTAACTTTACCTTTCCACATTTTTTTTTTATTCAGGCAGTGTGTACAGCACTTTCTTCCCCAGCTCCTCAGCTCCCAGCCTCCTCTATGTAAGGCAAAAAAAAAAAAAGACTGTTACTTAATTTTTAGCCGGTCTTTCTTACTGCATTGAAATGTGATGTGTGTCATTTATTATGTTGTTACTTAATTAAAGTGAAGTGTACTGCAAACTGCATTGATTGATTTCTTATATTTTTGGTAACAGTACATATGAGCTAGTTCCATTAGGTACAGGAGAAAGTGGAGTTCCTGGGCTTGAGAGACTGCTAGTTATTTCCTTGCATTGTGATTTATTAGTGTACTACCGAGTTCCTTCCTGGGCTTGAGACTGCTGTTATTATTTGAATGTTATGTATGCAGTACGAGAGAAAGTGTGGAGTTCTTGGGCTCAAGACTGCTGTTTAGTTCCTTGCATTGCCGCAGCTTCATATTTGAATGTGTACCAGATCGCAGCTTCTTAGTTTAGCTTATATTTGATATTGTTGTTTCCTCTGCTCTATGTTTGGCTCATTATTTGTATGCCTGTGTGGTTCGGCCACTCGTAATACAGCTCATATTATATTTGAATGTGTACCAGATTCTTAGCAAGTTGCAGCTTCTTCATTTAGCTTATTTGTGATACTGCTGTTTACTCTGCTGCTCTATGTCTGCATGGTTCGGCCACTCGTATGCCTTAGGTTTAACAGCATCAAGTTACATTGTTGTTTCCTCCACTCTATGGCTAAAATCAATTTTATAGCAGCTCGCAGTTTCACTTAGTACTAAGAAGACGTTAATTGCGGCTGAATTGCTGTTTCTTATTTTGTAGCAGATCTGGGCTCTATTATGGCTAGGTTATATTTGATATTTCTGTTTTTTATTTTGTAGCAGACCGCGGCTTTATGGCTAAGTTATATTTGATATTGCTATTTCTTATTTTGTAGCAAATCGCAGCTTCTTAGTACTAAGCAGATGTAAACCAGGCCAGCTCTATTTGATACTGCTGTTTTTTAATTTTGTAGCAGCTCATTCAGCGTCTTATTTTGTAGCAGCTCGCAGCTTCAGCTTTTTAGTTTAGCTTAATTCCAGTTATATTTGTTTCTTATCAGCATCAAGCGCTCTTAGTTTAGCTTAATTCCAACTCTATGGCTAGGTTGTATATGACATTGCCATGCTTCGGAGCATCACGTTATGTTATTGCTGGTCTGCTGGTGTATTTGTTCTTAACCAAAAGCACCATTGGTCAGTGACATTGCAGAGATACATAGAGACAGTACAGGTAAAGTACAAATATTGCAGCAGGAAGGAGAAAGCACCATACAGCAGATAAGTGATCAGCTGCAAAGGAACAACACTTATACTACCCTGCAGACAGGATGAGCAGGAGAGCAAAATCAGGCTGTTTAAAAAGTTAAGCCAGTGAACTGAAAGTGCTTCTAATTGCTGGACAAGTAACAGGCATCAAGAAGTATAGTATGCCTGATAAAGGGTACTATATCTTAGTGTAGGGTAATGCAACCAACTTTAAGGAATAACAGAAGAGCAGGAAACTAGAAACGTACAGCACATCTCAGGAAAATAGTAGGTGAAAGAAGAAGGGAAGAGCAAGGCGGCAAACCATGCACAAGAACACAGAAGAGACAAATATACACTAAGAATACGAAAGGCAGACAGAATCTAACATGACAAGGGCTGTAAACTAAACAGAAAAAAGGAGGCAACTAAAGTAAACAGAAGAGATGCAAAAATAAAAAATAAAATAAACCACCCCAGGCAAGATGAAAGAGTAGTGCAGACTGGAGGAAAGGATGAGAAAGTGGGTAAGGAGCACAGCTTGTAGGGTAAGTTTTGGTCCCAGGTGCTTTGAAGTTGAAGACAATGTGGGCATTGCAGGAGAACTGTAGAACTGTATGGAAGACAATGGGCACTTAGATGGCATGCCTATACTGCTGAGGCTAGGTTTTTCAAGTAGCTTTTTTTTTTTCTTTTTTAATTGGACATGCAATTATGTTGCACGAGCTGACAGTGCACTCCACAGGGCTTCAGTTAAGCAGTATAGGGGTAAAGCCCCCCTATAGGGGTGCATGGAGGCAATCCTCCAGGGCAAAAATCATTTTCTGATATTTTAAATCCTGTAAAATATTTTTTGTGTGTGTTTTAGTCATATTCATGTTCTGTTTCTTTATACAGGAAAAGTGAAGAACCATAACTTATTTTTGGATAACTTAGTGAAACATAGGGAAAGCAAGCAAGATGTGGTAGTGGGCTGACTAGTCAGGCAAGAAGGGACAGAGGAAGACTGATGAGAAGGGAAGTACCGGAGGAGAGAAGAAAAGATGCACCTTTCAGAAAGCAGGATGAGGCAAGATAAAGGAAAATAGACTGTGGATAAAACTGTTCAGAGGATAAAGTGAAAAAATAAATAGAAAACAGGACAAGTAAAAAGAGAAATTAGTTAGCTAGATGATATCTGACAGGTAAGCAGACTGAGTATGAAGTGGTGGAAATGGCCAAGAGATGAAGCTGAGAGTTGACTAGGAGCAGGTAGTTGAGGTAGATAGGCTAGTGTAAGTGTAAAGATGACAAGGATGAACAGCAATATCAGAGGTGGCCAGGTAGACATGTCTGACTTTACTGAAACGTATTCTGGTCGCCGATGGAATTCTGAACAAAATCTTCTGGTATGTATGTGTGTGATTAATGCCCCAGGTAGATATAATGGGTCACATTTAAAAAAAAAAAAAAAATGGTTACCATTTACTACAGGGTCAGCGCAATATTTTGGTTGCCTGTTCTTCAGTTTGCATTTGAAGGTTGGTATCCCACAATCCCATTGGAGTGGTTGGGGTTACATAATTATGTATGCAAATTTTATGTTAATCAGTGTATGGATTTGTACTTATTTTTCATCGGTTCTTGTCCAGATTTTTGATGTTTCCAGGTTGAGAGGTATGCTTGGAAGACCTTGCTGTGTTGGTGGTTATCACTTCAGCTGGATGAATATCAGAGCTGCATGATGTCTCATCACAATCTCTATATTTAATCATTCACAAAAAATAGGGTTTTCTTAGAAGCAATCCTTTTTCGTCAGGATTATTTCTGAATATACCCTGAATCAGCCTGTATACCTCCCAGTCTTCTTTCCAAACCATAGCCATAAAGGAAGATATGTACTACATATACTAGATGCTCGCAGAGAATACTTACTCTTCTCAAAGAGTTTCAGAAAGGACAATCAGTTCTTTATTTTTTACTCCACTTCTAAACATGGAACAGACTGTGACATTATTCAGATGGCTGTCTTGACTGCATATGTTTTATGTATCAAGCTAAAACAGATCTATATATCAGATAAACCTAAAGCGTGCTCTACAAGGATCATTGCTCCTTCTACAGCCTTTAGAAGCTCCACTGTAGACAATATTTGTGCTGCTGCTTCATGGTCTATTGGTCTCCTGTGCTTTGATCTCTAGGTCAAGAATAACTTTGAGGTATGGTCCTCAAAGATATCCTGTCATGCCAACCAGGATTTGCTGTAGTTGGAATTCTGTCCCATCAGTCGATTTAGATGGATGGAATAACCTAAAATATGGAAGTTATGCACTTACCAAAATTAATGCTGGAGCTTGGTTATCCATAGTCTGTCCACCTTGACAACCCACCCACCCTCCCTCCCCCCTCCAAATTCGTACTTACCACATTTCTGGACATACCTTGTAGGCTTAACCTGAAGTCTGTCCACCATCCGCAGGTACATTCTTCCATTCTTCTCTTAGCTCTCTGTGTAATTTAGGATAGAAACAAAACTGTAGTGCAACAGGGAAGGACAGGTATGTGATAGGGTCTACATCACATAGTCAAAATTACATAACTTCGAACATCTAATGGTCGAACCATTATGTTCGAAGTTAACTTCGACTGTCTAAAAAAAAAAAAACACAACGGACAACAAAATAAACTGTTGTAAGCAGGGGGGCACACACCCCCCGCTACTTAAATATACCATCTCAGACATTGCACCACACTGAAGTGAATGGAAACCTCCGCCTATGGAGATTTCCATTCACACACTCAAACTTTTACAAATTTGAACATATGGTCTCTACCATATGTGGTTCAAATTTGTAAAAATTCGATGACGTGATAGGAACCCATGTGATAGAAGAAGAGAGTTCAATCTCTGGACAAGCTGAAGTTGCTGGTCAGATCTACCAGAAAGCAGATAATACCCATCATTTCAGGTGGTTGGGTACAGGCTCCTAAGCAGTGAGACATTTTCCTGCAGTACATTTTATTAGGGACACATGGCTGAAGTGAAATTGAGCTGCAGAGACATATGGCTGTCACATATTCACTGTAGACACAGAGGAGCATGCTATGCCATGCCCACAGCTCCCTCCAGTCAGCTATCACTTGAGGCAGTGACCAAATTGCTACAAATACTGGACAAATGGCTGGGACTCATTTGGTGGAGTCTGATTGTCAGCAGGTAGGAAGGCATAAAATGCAAAGAAAAAAAATTAAGCTGGGCTTGTACACCTCACTCTACCTAGAAAATCATTCAGTGATTTTTGGCGTTAATTTTTCCCTGGTAAAACTAACTTTTCCCACATTCAAGCACATCTCTTTGTGAGACGTAAGGTAAGCTATGGCTGCATTATAAATCTTTGTCCATGTGAGTTTGCCAAGATCAGACATCCACCCTTCTGGCCTGACTTCCAGAGCTTTAGCAGACATCCTCAGTGACCTTAGCCCCTCCCCCATCTCAGGTATTAGTGCTGATTACAACATTTTTCAGTCCTATCTTTTTGCAAGAAGTAATCTGTTATTAGTCTGTTTGTCCCTTTATAGGTGCCTTACAGAGAGTAGGTATGCAGTTTGGGAACCCTTTTTTGCATTTATTATTTGATTGTGTTGTGTAGAGTTGGTCATACTTGTGTTTCTAAAATTTGAAATTTTTGTTTGTTAACACTAAAAGTTCTGAGGTCTAGAATTACTCTAGAAAAGCAGACTAGCAAGTGTTTATGTTAAAGGTATATTCTGTTTAAGGATTTTCACTCCTAGTGCCTTTTTGTCTTGGACAGGAGCATCAGATGTCCTCTTGCAAGCACCGTGTAACCTATAGGAAGAAGACTTTGTTTTCTTGAACTAAAATGTAAACCCAATGTAACTTTTGAGGTCTTGGTATATTAGGAGAGGTTTCCACCAATGACCTTAAAACTCCAAAATTTAGGAAGATGGACTAACCCAAAAAGCTAGCAATTAGTGCGTGTGAGAGCAAGGGACACATCTAGTCCCACCAAGGACTGTAGATGTCTGACCTGCCGTGGTTTCACTTTGTGCATTCCCCAGATGTTCATCATGCTATGCTGCTGCAGTCATCACACTTGGGTTATCCTGCCGTCAGGCGGTCCCGCAGTCAGCCTGAATTCCAAAGCCTTGGTCCGGCGTTGGTTGTAGTCGCTTCTTCCCTGACGTCAGTGTGGCAGGGGTGTAAAAGAGGCAGCCGGCGCCATTTTCTTCAGTCTTTCTTGCCGCGCAGTGCCCGAAGCAGAAGCAGTTCGCATGTGCTGGTCGGCCAGCTCCTGAGATTTTTGCACAGAATTTCAGCCGAAGTCTTCTATAAAGCTAAGTACCCCGTTGGGGAAACTTTTCTTGCCTCAAACCGATGTCAGACAAAGTTAATAATTGTATTTCTTGTGGGAAGCAAATACCTCATAAGGATTTTCATTCTTATTGTATTCCTTGCCTAGGCCCAGACCACGACGTTTCTGGTTGTCAGTTTTGCACTAGGTTCAATAAACGCACTATTAAGCGTCGGGCTGATACCGCCCGACATTATTTTGGCAGAAAATTCAACTACATTTTGTCGTTGGAACCTCCGACTACCGCTATGTTTAAAAAACGCAAGGACAAAGACCGGCAGCCTAGACCTAGACCAGATACCAAGGTCTCGGTTATGCCTGCCGCTGGATCTTCAGTATTCAGTGAGGCGCCTATGCAGCCCCTGACTACCGCAGATTTAGAAAATACAACTACCTCTCAGTCAGAATCTACCGGGCCACTGGAGCTGGTTCCTCCTCAACTCGCGGACGCCAGCCCTGGCGGTGATCCGGAGACTATGGACAGGCCTTCGGTTTCAGAAGGCGTCTTTAAACCGATGACTCTTTCCATTAAATCATACGCTAAGCTTCCAAAGATTAAGAAACCGGGTCCACAGACTCCCATACAGGCCCCTATGCCTGAAAAACAGATGCTCAAAATGGCGGAGGACCTGATTACCCTTATCAGAGGTTCCCAGCCCCCTCCTGACAAAAAGGCCTAGACTGGAGGAAGATTTACCTCCTTCTGCGCAGGAATCCATTTCCTCAGCAGACTCTGAGGAACAGGATTACCCCTTCCCTCTCTATGAAGACTCAGATGCTGAGGAGTCTATTCCCTGTATTTCCCCCCCGAAGACTTCTCTTTTGGGGAAAACCCTGCACACCATGAGAGAGCATTTCCACTGGGAAGGACAAGATTACTCTGACTCCAAGAAAAGACTCCATGACTTTCTTCTTTTACCTCCGCATAGACCCCTAGCCATTCCTCCTGTTTTGGACATTCTGGATGATGTCTACACTGAATCCAGTCTAAATCCAGATTCCTTACCTCCAGCACCACCTAAGCCAGACAGATACTATTGAGTCCCTGACTCTCACAAGTTTTTATATAAAAGCCCTGCTGCAGACCCAGAAACCATTTCCCAGGGTCCCAAAGGGGTTAAGGCCTCTACTGCTAAGAATCCACTACCTGAGTAAAGAGATTCCAGGGCATTAGAAAGATGGGGGAAAAAAGTGTATACCTCTGCCACTTTGGCCATGAGGGTGTTAAACTGCCAATTCCACATGATTAAATACCAGCAGTACTTGCTTACTCAGTTAAAACAGAAAGTGATCCCTCAAACAGATCAACTAGATTTCAAAGGGATGCAAGATTTGTTGCATGCAGCAGAACAAGTGGGAAAACATACCTTGTAGTGTGGTTTTGATTCTTTGGAGGCCTCATGTAGAGCAGCAGTCACAGGGTCTGTAATACGTAGACATGCTTGGCTAAAAGAGCAGACCTTACCAGAACATGTCAAAGCAAAGTTACTGGATGCTCCACTGCAAAAGGATGCGTTATTTGGGATCAAAGCAGAGGAAGTTTTAAAGAAGATGGAAGAAAAGGCAAAATCAATGCAAACAAAAGATTTTTTACAGGTACAACCTCCTCGCTTCAGCAGAAACTAGCCATCAAAAAACTGGTCCTTTCCTGCTTCAGACAGACCCCAAAGGGGCAGGTACAGATGCCCTAGGGGCAGAGGCCAGGCGCAGGGTACCTTCAGGCCTAGACAATGGCAAACAACAACTCAAAGAAGGGAGGACGACAGATCTCAACCCTTCAGAAAACAAACTCAATGACTTTCCTCTTCACCTGCCAAGCAAAATTGCCCAGGCAGTACTTCTAGGAGGAAAACTGGCTCTTTTCCCACAAAATTGGCACATCATAACAAAGGACAAATGGGTTCTGGATATTATTACCCGAGGCTACAGATTTCATTTTCACACTTTTCCACGGATGAGAGGCATGCCAAATCTGCCAACAAACCAATGGGCAGAGGCACAAAAGCAAATTTCAGCTCTCATGAACATGAAAGCAATTCAAAAGGTACCTGCAAAAGAGCAAGGTCAAGGATTTTACTCAAGACTGTTTCTAGTACCAAGAAAGGACAAAGCCTGGAGGCCCATCTTAGACCTTTCAATTCTAAACACGTACCTGGACATTCCCAAATTCAAAATGCTCACACTACAGCAGCTTCTTCCCATGCTGGGCAAGGAGTCTTGGCTGGTAACGTTGAACTTCTAAGAGGCATACCTGCATGTCCCTATCAGACAAGATTGCAGAAGATACCTCAGATTTTTGGCAGGCACAATGCATTATCAATTCTCTGCATTGCCCTTGGGCTTATCTACTGCACCCAGAGTATTCATGAAATGCCTGGCATCAGTAATTGTATACTGCAGACAGCGAGGAATACAAATGTATCCATATCTGGGCGACTGCCTGATCCAAGCGGACAGCAAACACATCCTACTACAGCATCTGGCATTTGTAACAAAGTTGCTAAGTTGCCTAGGGTACACAGTAAACAAAAAGAAGTCAAAACTAATACCCTCACAAGAAATAATTTTCCTAGGTGCCAGCTTGAATACAACGGCCCAGATGGCTTACCTCACGCCAGACAAGCAAAAACAACTGGCTCAGTACTTCAAAAACATGGCAACTTCTACCCAGCTCACTGCAAGGAAATTCCTGCAGGCATTGGGATACATGGCATCCAGCATTCAATTAATTGCATATGCAAGGCTGCATATGAGAAAACTACAATGGTACCTAAAAGGTGTATGGTCCCAAAACAGACACAGCCTCGAAGCAACTATAACTCTCATTCCCTGCCTTCAAAAAGAGTTTCTATGGTGGGCTCAAGCATGCCAAGCAAACAAGGGCCTTCCTTTTGTCTCACCTCCACCAAACCAAACCTTGACAACAGATTCATCAGACTACGCCTGGGGTGCACACATGGCAGGACAATGCATACAGGGCAAATGGTCTGCAAACCAAAGGCAACTACACATCAATCAAAAAGAGATGCTAGCTGTAAAAAATGCGCTAACAGCCTTCAAGGACCTTTTGCATCCAGGACAACTTCTAATAAGGACGGACAACACCACAGTTATGTGGTACATAAACAAACAAGGAGGGACGCACTCCTACCCACTATGCAGACAGGCAATGGACTTGTGAAACACAGCATTAATTTACCAAGTACAACTGCAAGCACAATTCCTGCCAGGAAAAGAAAACATTTTGGCAGACAAATTAAGCAGAAATTTGACAGACCCTCACGAGTGGAGACTACACCCACAAGTATTCTCAATGATAACTCAAAGGTGGGGACCACCAGACATAGATCTGTTTGCCTCAATCAACAATTGCCAGCTACAAAAATTTTGCACTAGGACTTACCATCCCCTGGCCTGGAAAGTGGATGCCCTATCATTCAGTTGGACAGCATCGTCAGTCTACGCCTTCCCACCTCTGCCTCTACTCACCCAGGTATTACTGAAAACCAGATCAGAGAGACCACAGATGATCCTCATTGCCCCGGACTGGCCACGTCAACACTGGTACCCACTACTACGAAACTTGACTCACAGCCCTCCATGGATGTTACCTCAATTCCCTCTGCTGTTAACCCAACAAAACTCTCAGATCCTTCACAGTCGGCTAAGGACCTTAAATCTAGCTGCATGGAAAATACCTTAAATTATCAAACAACACTTCTCTCAAAGGATGTCCAGAATGTCATTTTGGAGGCCAGGAGGCCCAGCACCAGAAAAATTTACTCAGACAAATGGAAAAGATTTTGTGTATGGAGCCAGGCCAGAAGCCTAAATCCTGGCATCCCAAATATTCCGCACATACTCCAATATCTAACTGAGATGCTACACAAAGGCCTTTCTTTCTCATCCATAAAGATCCATGCTTCAGCCATTTCAGCTCAATATGATACAGTTCCTCCCATTTTCTCTCATCCTTTGCTAAGGCAGTTTCTCAGAGGGGCAAAAAATATAAGACCCCCCAGAAAACCACCTACTCCTACTTGGGATCTAAATTTTGTTCTTGAAAAGTTAACACTTCCTCCTTTCGAACCAGCCTTTTCAGCAGAGCTTCAATACTTGTCATGGAAGACAGCCCTCCTGCTGGCTATCACCTCAGCACGCAGAGTCTCAGAACTGCAGGCACTTATGGCAGTGGAACCTTTCATCGTTTTCAATCAGGACAGAGTATCTTTAAGCAACAACCCTTCCTTCATGCCAAAGGTAGTATCCAGTGTGGCTCTCAATCAGACCATACACTTGCCCACTTTTTATCCAAACCCACAGAATAAAGGAGAAAGACTCCTTCACTCTTTGGACATTCACAGACAGTTACGTTACTATTTGGACAGGACAAAGGCCTTCAGAAAATCTGACCAACTCCTTGTATCCTATGCACCAGGCTCAGAAGGAAAGGCTATTTCAAAACAGACCATCTCCAAATGGATAGCACATTGCATCCGCTTTTGCTACTCACACCATGGGAAAGCAGTGCCTGCTAGTATTAGATCTCACTCTACCAAGGCTACAGCAACCTCAGCAGCCTTCCTCCGAGGAGTCCAAACAAAGGACATTCTGGAGGCAGCTACCTGGAGTTCAGTGCACACCTTCACCAAGCATTACCACCTTCCTCTGTACTCAAAATCCAGAGCTGGGTTTGCCACTGCAGTTCTGCAGGGCATCTTAGCTGCACCTAACCCAGTTTAGCTCCTACCACCCAACCATAGCTTTGGGACTCTACCCAAGTGTGATGACTGCAGCAGCATAGCACGATGAGCATAGTACAGTTTTGTACCTACCATAAATGTAGATTTTTGAGTGGTTATGCTGCTGCAGTCCAGGTTACCCTCCCTCCATCCCCTCTACCTAACAAGGTTTTTCTTATACCTCCATGTACTTCGACCTTTGGGATGCATGTCTATATGGTGTATTTGCTTACAACTAGTACCATTGTTTTGCACTAAGGTATGTTTTGCAAGCTTCTTATTTTGCCTTCTTAGTTTGGGGCACCTGACATCTGGGGCAAGAAAAACTGAAGAAAATGGCGTTGGCTGCCTCTTTTATACCCCTGCCACACTGACGTCAGGGAAGAAGCGACGACAACCGATGCCGGACCAAGGCTTTGGAATTCAGGCCGACTGCGGGACCGCCTGACTGCAGGATAACCCAAGTGTGATGACTGCAGCAGCATAACCACTTGAACATCTACATTTATGGTAGGTACAAAACTGTACTTTCCATGCATTGGTTCCACTGGATCCCAATCTCTCTCAACCCATGAGGAGGTAGACGGCAGGATTGCGTCTGCTGCTATTGCACTGGCCTCAGAAGAGGTTTTCAAGAAATTAAGACCAGCTGCTGGTTCCTAGGTGCCTATGACAGATAATCTGCCTTTTCAAAAGTTTGGTTATCTCTCAAAACATGCTGGAGGGATAGGTTCCTGACCCAGAGACTCCCCAGACTCTGGAATAGATTGCCCATACATGTCAAGCAGAGTGCTCTTTGGACCTCTTCAAGAGGAACCTTGACGATTGGATGGGAGAAAGGAAATTCACATCACATCAGTCATCCTGCTAGACAGGGGTCCAGGAAAGTAAATAATGTGGGAAGAAATAGCCAGGGGAATTGTTATGGCTAGGCTTGTATAGGCCCTAGGGCTGATAGCCTAGTACCAACCTATGAACCAGTGGACAAGAGCCAGGCTTGTATAAATTTGAAAGGCCCTCTGCTAGATAAGTATTGGCATCTGCCTGCCATATAGGCTAGATAGATATCTGAGGCTCAGGTGTTGACCCTATTATGACAATCCCACATGGCTTTTGACTACAAGAGGTTTGTGGAGGAGTGTGGCATGGCAGGCAAGAAGATAAAGGCAGCAGTACTGAGCTCCCCTTTAGCAAAGAAAAAGGGAATCTCAACCTCATATTCATTGGATTCAGAACTAGAAAGGTGCATCTTAGCTTACTATTCCCAGATTTCCATACCCATGGATTATGGTATGGATGATGAGAAGAAGCATGTTCTTTTGCACTCATCCTCCTCAACAATGACATTTTCTTTGAGGAAACTTTAAAACTCGTGGGGACACTTCAGCATGGGCACCAAGGAGGTGTCCAAAATGTTGTTGAGGGAGCTATAATCGGATGTGATCTAAAATGACAGTATGTGTTAGAACAAACTGGACCAGCTAGTTAGACATTCTTTTAGCAGCACATTTAGTTTCTTTTGGTATGCAACAGTACTGAGAAGACATATTTATAAAGTACCAGGGTCCAAATGTCAGATGTGTAGAATTCCAAAAATACTGTGCTTTCCTGAGTACCCAAAGCAGAGTTTTAAAGTAATAACCAGCTTTTTGAAGTACCATATAAAAGGAGTGAATGACCTGCAGTTTTGGTCCCTTTGTAGCAACAGAGTTCACAAGGAGGCATCATATGTTAAAATTAAATCACTTAAAATTTTAAAGCATTATTCACTTAATGCCATTTCATCAGTGTGCACCAAACAAAATGAAATTTAGTCAGTCATGTGTTTATTTTTTTCAACTTTTTTAGCAAGTTCTAAGTTAACCCCTGCCCCCCCAACACACACACGCACACCTGTTTTAAAAATAATTGTTTGGTATGAAGCATCTTGTTACAGTTTAGAACTGTGTATATTTGTTTGGAACAACAATAAGCAAGGTCTCTGTTAAGTCATGTAAATAGCTCTGCATCTTTGTGCTTCTTTTCAAGATAGAAAACTCTCTTCTAAGTTGTGGCCAAGGGGAGAATGATGTATTTGGTTAGAACCTGTTTTTTTTTTAATTTGACATTCTTACAAGAGTACATATATCAGAAAGAATGTACATTTATTGCTGTGTGGGCATGGTGCCATTAGAACTAATATTTTGTTCTTTTTGTTTTTTTTTTCCCCTAGAAAACCTGATGCAGTATAAAACCAATGCAGGATCTATACATTATCATAAAGACTCCAATACATTGCTTGTCCATTGTCAGGTACTTTGTTTCCTTCTACAGTACTTGTGATTGCAAAATACAGCATAGACATTGTGTTCAGAACTTATTAATTTTTCTGAGTGCGCTGATACTTAAGTAAATGTTACCACTGCAAACAGTTCTGTTGGTTATAAAGCCATGCAGGATTTGTATGAGAACCCTCTATAAAGTGAAACTAGATGGATCCCACCACACCTTCAAAAAGGAAAGCATAGCCAGCAACAGTCATTGGTATCATATATTTGCTGAAACATGGCTTCAGAAAAGTAAACTCTCCTCCCCATGCAGAGTTTTAATGCCTACCACCCCTTCAGACTCACTGCTGAACAGGACATTGTACCTGGTGGAGGCATGTCTGCGTTCCTAAAAAAATCTTTTCACCTCTCAACTTATAATGCAGGAAAACGACCTAGAACTCCACCACATTCTTCTCATGATAAACAAAGCCTAGTACCACATAGCAGACACACTGGTGAACTATAAAGCTTATCTTAACAAGTTGGCATCCCTCACCATAGAACCAAACACTATCCTCTTGTTTGTTTTATACTATCCCTGCATTAACTGGGAAACCTATACCACCACAAAAAAGTAGGTGTAGAAATTCCTGGATTTCACTAATGCTAAATCATTGGATCAGCTAGCCCAAATCCCAGTGAGGGTCTCAAAAATATTAGACTTGGACCTCATAAATATAGCCCTCCCATTCTCACTGGTCAAATCTGACCATCATGCCATAACATTTACTCTAGGTGTGATACCTGAATCACCTTGAACTCCCTCCATCTACAGACTTTGTCAAGACACATCTACTCCAGCTAACAGATGACCTGATGAAATTCAAAGATACTCCTCACCCAAATGACCCTGCCTCACATTCTGCAATCTTCATGAACAAATTCTATGACTACATCCAAGCTAGCATTGAGGCGTCTGTTCCTATAAAACATAATATGGTGACAAATTTAAGAATAAATCTATTTGGTGGAACGCTGCTGTCAACTAACTATACTGTAAGTGCAACAAACTTCTAGTCTGTAAAAGCAAGCTTAACACCCCATCAGCCTGAGAAGTGCTCAGAGTAATCAACCAAAAAACTTACAAACAAAATCAAATCTTGTAAGAGCAAGTATTGATAGTAAATCACGACCCATGCTGAGGATGACCATAAAGCCGCCTTCAGCTATGTCAAGAGCCTAAGAAGTAATAATCATCAATGCTCTGAGATAATACAAAATAACTCATACTCCCCTGAAGACATTGCCAACATATAAATGGACAAGTGTAGTTCAGCTTTACCCCCAAATTACAACAAGCATCGTAGCATGCCTATGCCTCCCCGTCCCCAATGCATCCAAGCAAGTCCTAAGTGCTTTCTTTGAGGCTAAAAACAATAACTTCATGGGTATATGTAGATATATCTACCCGAGTCAAGATTCTTGGCCATTACATTAAATCTCTTGTTCTTTCTTTATACTTTGTTATACCCAGATGAAATGTACATATCCTTTCAAGCAGTTAATTGGGAACTATTATTTTATCACTGAACATTAAGCCTTAGCCATAATTTATTTGTTCTATGAATGGAAAAGAATACTCAATTTCTTTCCTTACTGATGAATTTTGTTCAGTAAATCATCTCACTGTAATTTCTTTCAGTATCTTCATTTCTAAGTCAGTGTCTGCATGTCTGTGGAATTCTTTACTTTTTTATTCTGTTATTAATAACTATGATATTGCCCACAGAATCTGTAGATGTTCATTGTAGTGTTCACTGTTGCATTAGCACTAACTCTTATGACTTCTGCCACAGAAGGCATGACATCTGGTCTGACTTCCAGAGCATTTTAGTTTCCTTTCCCCCACCTGGATGGACAGTTGCCATCCCACCTAATCTCTGAACATCATGTTTGTGGTGTAAGAGGGACATCTACCCATTTTGTCTCCATTTCTAATTTGCTGCAGTATGAGAAAGTAATGAGTCAGTAAGTGTGAATACAGAGGGATTATCAGTCCTTCAGTTCAATCTAGCTTCCAGTAATACAGGTAAGTACCCCCTCCCCGAGGGTGACTTTCATTCCTTTTGTTTATTGCTTACTTGCTTGTAGACTAGCAGTTTTTTTTAGGACATCTGCCATCTTGCTGTAGCGTAAGCTGGGCCATTCTCTTCCTCCTTCCTATGCCTTTTCACAATATCTGATGAAGCTGGCTCAGGACTTTTATTCTTTTTCTTAAGAAACCACAGCTGCCATCAGTGTTGGGGGTCCCAACTTTAAAAAGAAAAACAGAATCCCCTCCCCTTCCAGTGGAATCAGAATCTTTTAACACTGAGGTTGATGAACTGGCTTGTGTGTACCAGATGTCTTCCCCTTTTCTTATATGTCAGACACTTTGTCTCACCAGAACCAAAGTCCTTCACTATTCCTTCAGTGAGTGACGTTTTGGAGAAATGCATTCAACAGTGCATATTTGGAGTCAGATTCCCAAACCCCAGTTCCCAGGAAATCAGACCACTTTTATATGGTTGTGGATTCCTGTATGTACCAGTATAAGAACCCAGCTGCTGATCCAGCCATGCTGTCCATAGATTCAAGCAAGGGATCTACTAGGACTGAAATCGGGAGTCATGTTCCCAGTGACAACGTTGAGTAGTTGACCAGTTTGGGACGGTCTACATCTTTGCCATCCTGACCTGCAAGGCTGTAAATTGCTAGACACATTTGTTGAAGTTCCATGAGACCTACCTAGTCTAAATTATGGACAAGGCCCCTAGATATAAAATGCTGGGGTTATGTAACCTCTCTTCCCAGATTGGCAATTACTCTATCAAGTGCATCTCTGATGTGGTGGATGCATCATGCAAGATGGTAGCAATCTGGTCAAGTTAGTAGCAGACATGCCTGGCAGCAAATATAGTACCTGCCAAGTCAAGTAAAATGCACAGCTTCTTGATGGCTCATTGGAAAAGGAGAGGATGTTTAGACCTATGGCTGAGTATGTGTTTAAGAAACTAGAGGAAAAGGGGTAGGCAGTGCAGTCAGTGAAACAGCTATTTACCCCTACCACCACATGGTAGAAATTAAATCACTAAACTCTATCCTGTACATTAGTGGCAAGACAAAGGTTAGCAGCCAAAGGAGAAGGAAGGCTATTTCAAAAGAAAGCAGCAACAGACCAAAATGAGAAACCTGAGAGCCCTTGGGGCTGAGACAGCACAGGAGATCAACTTTTATTCAAAAGAGTTCACCCCTCAGTTCCTGCCTTAGCCCTCAGCTTTCCCTGTCACAGCCCTCCAAATATCCGTACTCAAAATAATTACGGCGTTGTCCAGGGGCTTTTCTAAAACATGAGAGAAAATCAGTTAAGATTCTTGTGTCTTAAGTACTTTGTGATTGTGACAGCTTGTAAAAAGACCAGGGATATGAAGCATCCCTTTAGTGCCAAGAGAACAGAAAGACTGACTCAAGGCCATGCTGCTGGACCTTCTAAATAAGCGGGCCATAGAGAGTGTGATAAACCAGAAAGAGAGCACAGGGTTTTACTCAAGGGTGTTTCTAGTTAAAAAAAAAACAAAAAAAAAGGATGGCCGTTGGAGACTAAGTTTAGGCTTTTTAAGACTAAGCATTTTTTTCTTCGACCAAAGTTTAAGATACTTACTTGCATATACCCTATTGCCATGACTGACAGTCCCTTGAATTCAAAACAGGAGGTGCCCACTACCAATCTTCTTTACCCCTTGATTTAGCTTCTGTACACAGGATGTTCACAAAGTGCCTGGCTTCACTAATTGTGTACTGCAGGACCAAAATGCATTGTTGACAAACAGCTCAGCAGTTCATCCTAGCCTTCTTCCAGACTGTGGGACTCTTTCTGAACATTCTCCTCTCCTTCTACATTGAATCTACAAAACCCACCTTTAGCCTCCTACCCAGCTCAACCTAACATCTAAGGCTTTTGCAATGTCATACTGCAGCTAGGCAGTGTATGCTAACCCCCAACACCCTGCAGCAGCCTTGCAAGCTTAACAGTCACTGACTTCAGGAGGTACTTGGGCACTTTTGTGCATATGGAACATCCTGACCAAGCAGTATACTGCTTGCTGTTAATGCTTCTGTTGCAACTCCTTTCCATCAGTATGAGAAAACCATCATTGTCTCCTCATTCTCATCCTCCCTTTACCCTCCTGGCCCTTCCAAAGCCCATGCTGCTAGTCCAACACCGGTCTTCTAGAATGTACTATGGATTATATCCTTCATTGTGATGAGGCTGGAGATTTTCTCATTTTGACCTGTTTTAGAACCTGGATGTCTGGATTCCTCTCTGTACATTTCTGAAATTGTTTTGTTTTTTACCTTCTATATATCATTAGTAACTGTGGTATAACCGAGTTAAATTCAGGTCATCTCCAAGCAGATCCCCTTGCTACTCTGGTAAGTATGCATGGCTCAGCATATCATCTGTATGCCTCTCTTTTCTTATTCATAGCTTCATTTCATGTCAAATTTCTGTAAACACAATAATATTCTGTTTATGTTTGTACTACATTGATTTGAGAAGAATTCTACCAGCCACCTAGGCAAGGCTCCAGACACAGCTTGTATTTTTTAGAGCTTTAGTTCTTGAATAGTAAAAACAAAACTGCTTTCCTCATTTGACTTGTATTTTCTGATGAACAACTTGTTTTTTCTATTAAAGAGAGAAAGCGCTAAAAAATACAAGCTGTGTCTGGAGCCTTGCCTAGGTGGTTGGTAGAATTTTTCTCAGTTACTAAGTTTGGTTTGTGTTCTGCTACACCTTTGATGTTCTTTATACATTGTACTTCTGTTCTGTATACATGCACATGGAATTTTTCACAACCATATACTTTTACTTGACGTGTCTTTTCTATGGAGGCATTTTCTGCAAATTTGTAAAGGCTTTGGCTCCATATGCAGCTTGCATACCAGCTTACAGAATCACCAATTTAGTAGAATTATGACTGAGATTCATTGATTTGTTATCAAGTGTGACATGGTGATTGTACCTGGATAGCATCCAAGGATATTATCTTCTACATGTACAACATTTGGGACGATGCGTTTCCAGTGGGCAGTTTTCTGAAGGGAAATATAAAGCATTCCCTGTAGAAAGGCAAGTTCAGAAAGAGACAGGTCTCCTATGTAAATAAATGGAAGCAGCCTACTTTGAGTTGCATATTAGAAATGTTGGTGGCATAGTGAGGGTGATTCTGGATTTCTGTTGACTGGGCTACAGGAATCTCAACCTGAAGAATTCAGAAGGAATATCCTGGCCTCTTGATTTTTCAAGCCTTGAGAGGTTAGAGAGAGTATTCTGACCTATAAATCAAGAGAGACCGGAAGGAACTATTTCTACAGTGTGTTACTATGCTGCTGTCTCTAAGCTGGAAAGATGGCTGGACTGTCAACCTGTTCACCTTGTTAATGTCTGTAAACACTGTTGGTTATTTTTAAACTGGAGTCTTGAAGTATGCTTGACGAAGGCTGTTGATTATTGCAAGCTAGGCACTGTTATCTTCTCATCCACTGATGGTAACAGTATCAGCCTAAATGTAGAAAAGTGTAATGCAGTAACATTTAACAAAAAAGCTGCTCTACCACATATGCTATAAATGGCACTCCTCTTCAGAGAGACATGGTGTTGAGAGACCTTGGCATTTTATGTGGACATCTTTCTCTTTCTTTATTCAATCATCATGTTTCTCATAATTGGGGAAAAACCTCTATCTGGCCTAGTTAACTTCCAGTGGAATAACCTCTGTGTGGTCTAGTTAACTTCCAGTGGAATATTTTAAAATCCAAAGACAACATTATACTGCTGTGCTCTTCCTGTATTAGACCCATCAACAAATACTGGTCCCTTGTTGAAGATGTGATGTAGAAGAAAGAGATTACTGAGAACATATGATGTTCTTCGTGTTTTCACTGTTGCAGTCATCACATTTGGGTTATCTGCCTGCAGGTAGCCCTCAGTCAGCCTGAATACCAGAATCTTGGATTTCTGCATTGGATGCTGTTGCTTCTTCCATGACGTCAGGTCATCAAGGGTATAAAACATGCAGCCAACGCCATTATATCAGCTTTTCTTGCCGTGCAGTGTCCGAAGCAGAAGCAGTTCGCAAGTGCCGGTTGGCCACCTCCTGAAATTTTCATTTTTCGAGTTTCAGACCTGAAGTCTTCTAAAAGATAAGTACCCCGTTGGGGATATTTTTTTCGTGCTCTAACCGATGTCAGAAAAAATTAATAGTCTTGCCAGTGGAAAGCAAATACCTCACAGAGATTTTCATTCTTACTGCATCACCTGTTTAGGCCCAGACCATGACGTTCCTGTCTGTCAGACCATGACGTTCCTGTCTGTCAGACCATGATGTTCCTGTCTGTCAGTTTGTGCCTTGTTCAATGCCCAAACTATTCGTTGTCAGGCTATTTTTGTCGCCAAATTCTTTTGCTCTCGATCTCCGTGTTCCAAAATGGCTTCAATAAGCCATCCGACTACCGATCTTCCAAAAAAAGTAAGGATAGAGACAGACCACATAGGTCCAAAACTGCTGACGATGCTTCTGTTAAGCCAGTCGCCAGTCCGCCGGTATTCAGTGAGGCACTTTCACAGCCCCTGATACCCACTTCTGCAGATTTGCAGGCCTCTGAGACCCATTTGGAGTCCAGTATGCCACGAGATACTTCTTCGACTATGGAACCTGTGGATGTCTCTACCTTGGATGGGTTCAGAGCTGCTGTGCAGGCACCGGCTTCTGAGGGATTCCTCAGGCCTTCTGATTTTCATATTAAACCGACTTTGTTTCAAACCAAAAATACTAAATTTCTCAGACCTGGAGTTCACACTACGCCTAGGAAACTGATGACCAAAGCGCATTCTCAGGCCCACATGCCACAGAAACAAATGCTTAGAATGGCTGAAGACCTTATTACTTTAATTAGTGAAAGTCAGCCTTCCCCCTCAAAAAGATCAAGAACTGATTTTCCTTCTGATTCTTCAGATCATGAGTCTGTTAATTCTGGCCCTTCTGATTACCAGGACATACCCTTATCTACCTATGAGGATTCTGATGCAGGGAATTCCATTCCCTCTGCTTCCCCACCAGAAGATTTTTGTTTTGGTGAAACCCTGCATACCCTTAGAGAGCATTTCTGATTGGAGAGCCAGGACTACTCTCAGTCCAAAAAGAGACTCAGGGAATTTTTAAACTTGCCTCAGCACAGGCCTCTAGCTATCCCTCCTGTTCTGGAAATTGTAGATGATGTCTTCTTGGAATCCAGCCTTACCCCTGATACTTTGCCTCCAGCTCCCAGGAAACCGAACAGGTACTACAGAGTACCGGGCTCTCACAAATTCCTCTTTAAGAATCCTGCTGCGGATCCAGAGACCATTTCCCAGGGACCTAAAGACATTAAAGCTACAACAGCCAAAAATCCTACCCCTTCAGGCAGGGATTCTAGGGCTTTAAACAGATGGGGTAAGAAGGTATACACCTCTGCTACTCACACCATCAGGGCTTTAAATTGTCAGTTTTATATGTTAAAATATCAGCAACATATTATGGAACTAATTAAACAGAAAATTATGTTGATCCCTGATTGTTCAGAACATAAGGATTTACAAGAGCTAATGCATTCTGCTAACCAAGCTGGAAACCATATATTGCAGTGTGGTTTTGATGCCTTAGAAGCATCTTGCAGGACTGCTGTCACTGGGTCTGATCTTAGAAGGAATGATTGGCTTAAGGAACAAATCTTGCCAGACCATGTCAAAGCAAAATTACTAGATGCACCATTAAACCAAGAACGTCTATTTGGCAATAAAGCAGAAGTCGTCCTCAAAAGGATGTAGGAAAAAGCTAAATCTATGCAAACTATCCTGCAGATACAGCCACCTAGATTCAGTAGGCATTGGCCTTCAAAAATTGGTCTTTTCCAGGCCCTCCCAGACCTTCTCAGTCCAAACCCCGGGGCAGCAGACCACCAAGACTACAGTCTCAGGGTATGCACAGATCTAAACAATGGAGTGCTCCCACCTTTAAAACAGGGAGTAGTAAGCCACCATCCTATGGTAAAATCTCACAGTGATTGCTATTCAACTTGTCCCAGCAGAGCAATGGGGACAAGGTTTTTATTCCAGACTGTTTCTGGTGCCCAGAAAAGAAAACTCTTGGCGCCCTATCCTAGATCTGTCTATTCTTAACACCTTTTTGGTGGTTCCAAAATTCAAAATGCTTACTCCAACAGCTTCCTCCTATGCTAGCTAAGGACTCCTGGCTAGCCACCCTAGACTTAAAAGAAGCTTATCTGCACATCCCCATAAGGGAATCTTGCAGGAAATATCTACATTTCAGAGCAGGCTCTATGTACTATAAGTTCTCTGCACTTCCCTTTGGCTTATCTACTGTGCCCAGGATATTCACAAAATGCCTAGCTCCAGCCATTGCATATTGCAGGCAGAGAATAATTCAAATTTACCCATACCTGGACGACTGCCTAATTCAGGCAGGCAGACAGGAATTGCTACTGCAGCACCTGTCATTTGTAAAGAAGCTTCTAACTTCACTGGGGTACACCATCAAAAGAAATCACATCTGGTACCCAGCCAACAGATTGTATTCCTGGGAGCAAGTTTGAACACAACTTCCCAGATGCTTTGTGCTCTGTGTCTCTTAGTAAGACAGAAGGCTGTTAGTGGTGTGTAGTCTGCACAACAATGCATCAGTAAATTGTTAAATGTATCACTGTACCCTGTAGATGAAATTAAATATGAACTTGGGCTAGCCTGTTTAGGATCTAAAGTGGTTTTCAGTTGTATTTTTTTGCTAAAAAATCTAATTCAGGGTGTTCTTTATAAACACATGGAAGATACAAATGCACAAAGTGAAATGGTGGGACAGATGGCAACAATTGCGCTGCATTGCATGCTGTCAAGACCTGTATCAGCAGTGGTCATCATGGAGACTAAATATATTTTCTGAACAGACAAGTCAGCATCACTTGAGCAGGGCTGCATCTAACAGTGTTCTGTCTGGCAGGGCAGGTTTGGCATGTTACTTCATAGCTGACTGGCTAGCATACAGACTTTGGGGTACAGATATTGGTCTCAGCACAGACCACTTCTGTACTGTGTTTCTCTAGGTTCTATGCTGCAACGTGGCTGCAGAAGAGTCGCATAGTGCAAATCACCTGTAGGGGACTGCACTAAAATGTGATGGAACATTTTTACACACTGACCTGAATAGGTAAACGGTTTATATATGAAAAGTTCCACCTCTGACCTTTAAGACTCAAAACTTCAAATGGGGAACATGGTATGGTTTGGGTCTAGAATTTTGGGTGGTAAAGGCATTTCCTACTGATTCCCTTTTGCCAGGTATACCTGTTGATAATGTTTCAGTAATGCTTTCTTGGAAGCTGTTGTCTGCAATTGGTTTTACTGCATTAATCTTTATTGCAGTTTTCCAAATTCACTGCCCTGATAACTGTGTTGTTTTGATTATTGGAGTAAATACATTTGATAAGTTAAATTACATGCCTTTATGAAAGGCAGCTTTACTACAACAAAGCAGCAGTTAAAGATCCAGCTTGTGTATTGTTTATGCTGCTACTTTTGTATTCAATAGACATTACCAGTTATATTAGTGCCTATATTTTGCTGGTTTGACTTTGAGAGACTGTTGTCTCTTCCTAGCTGTTTAAAACTTGTGGGTAATTTTTTTCTGCTTCAATTTGGTGGCAAGAGTCAGTTTTAAAGAAGGATTCTTTGGCATGTGAACTTTTCTGGGTACTAGTGACTGTGTGGCTCAGATCTTTGTATTCAGAGCCTTAGCACTTTAAAAGTAATTTGACTTTCCAGAATATTTTTGTGCCCTGCCTTGTTTGCCTAACAGATTGTGGATCAATGTGTGACTCTATTAACTTTAATCTTTAGAGCTGGATGTGGCAGAGTTAAAGATGTTAAGATTTGCACTGGGTGTGACGAGGGTGGACAGGATCAGGAATAAGTATATTAGAGGGTCAGCTCAGGTTGGAAGGTTTGGAGACAAAGCCAGAGAAGCAAGATTATGTTGGTTTGGACATGTGCTGAGGAGGGAAGCTGAGTATATTGGGAAAAAGATGCTAAGGATGAAGCTACCAGGTAACAGGAAAAGAGGAAGGCCTAAGATAAGGTTTATGGATGTGGTGAGAGAGGACATGCAGGTGATTGGTGTGACAGAACAAGATGCAGAGGACAGGAAGAAATGGAAACAGATGATCTGCTGTGGTGACCCCTAACGGGAACAGCCGAAAAAAGGTGAACTTTAATCTTTAGTAATTTTATTTAATTTAGTTAGTAATATGTGTTACTGTCATAACATTTTTGATGTATTATTCCTAGACCCTTTCAAGCCTTTGATACGGTATCTCACTAAAATGTCTGATCTTGGTCTTTCCAATCCAGTACTCAAATCATTCTCAAGCTGTGTTATATACTGATGACACTGCTATCATCTGCACCAGTGACAATCTGTCACACCTCCTCACTATAACTCAAAACTTATTCATCTCTATTGAAAAGGGGGTTGGATTCCAAAATGGTGGTCATTTAAGTAGCACCCTCTCCACAAAGCTCTTACACAAATTTTGTGAAATACTGCAATAGCCAGCAAATCGGGATATACGAGCCGTCTACAGAAGAGTAGAACCTGCACTGATTCTGACTTCACCGTATTTACCTCTAAAATCCTCAAATCTGACAGATAATTATAGATTTACTCTCTAACAACTAACAGAACGAGCCTCCATGTGTATGACAGAGGCCTGAAAGCTTCAGCACCTTAGCAACAGACAGCGACCACAAGGGGAGAAATTAAGCAAAACCGAAGTGTGAAAATGCCTAAGCAAACAGAAGGCATGGATACTCATACCTCTAAAACAAAATTATCGGCAATAGTATCTCCAGAGAAAGAAGTTATATCAACAAGACAGAAAACAGATAAAGTGCAACAAGAACAGGTAAAACACAGAGCAAAGCAAAAGGCCAAGAACACCATACACATGGAGGATCTGAAAAGCGCCCTTCTACCTTTACAATCTGCTGTCCAAGGCTTCTCGGAACAACTAAACACCTTTGAAGGTACAATTAATAAAATAGCTGAGCGAATGGACCTAGTAGAGGGAAGATCTAAATCTAATGAGATGAAAATTGCACATTTAAAGACAGAGCTGAAAATCAAAAAGACGAGGCTTTAACCAACATGCAGATGAAAATTCTGGCTCTAGAAGCAAGGAGTAGACGGAACAATCTTATTATTAGAGGCTTGCCAGAAAAATATGAGCAAAATCAGCTGTTCCCAACTCTTAAACAAATCTTTGGCTCTCTGCTACAACCAAGAGACCCTCCGACTGAGTGCATAATTGAAAGGGCACACCGAGCAATTCAAAAAAATCAAGGCACCACAACCCCAAGATCCGTCTATGTAAAGCTCCTCAATTATCAAGACATGCAAGCTATCCTTTCTGCATACAAAAAACAAAAACACTATTCATGGAACTCTTACACAATTTCTATTTCCCAAGATCTCCCCCAAGAAATTAAGGAAAAGTGCCGCAAATTTTCTCCATATTGCACAGACCTTGTTTAAACACAAGATGAAGTTTCAGATGCGTTTTCCTAATAGTCTGTCTTTTTACCACAGTGAAACTAAATTTTCTATGACTTCGCCCAAGGAAGCTAATCCTATCTTTCTGAAGTGCTTTGGAAAAGCACCGGAATCATGAGATCAATGTATACAACAAATCTCCTCACCAGAGTTAGTTTTGGCTCTCCCGGTCACAAAAATTTGACCTTAACTCAGCCTCGTTTCATCCTTAATAAAGTAAGTGATATTTTAATATAAAGAAATAATCTGTGATGAAATCCAGCTCTCAGGAACGAATATACCAAAGTGAAGTACACAGGAGAACTCATGAATGGTGACATTGCTTGACCCTAACAGACAACAATAAATAGAAAAAAATAAAAGAAACTTCCTGCCGGCTTCGCTCACTCATCGAACATCGGAGGTGTTCTCTCTACAATAATTGTCTGTTTTAACAAACATGGTCCTCCCTAACTACAGAATAACGCAATCACAAAAGAAGAACTATTCACTGAGTAATCCCTCAGAAATCCAAAGGGGAGGAATACTTTTGGTCTACGAGTCTGTTCTACTTATGAACACACGAACCCTGCACTTCCTTAAGTTAAATTTACTCATTTAACTCATCCCTCCACTAAAGTTCACATTTGGTGATGTTATCATTGTAAACTTAGAGACATAGGCATAGTGACTTACTTGGCAGTTCAATGCAGTTTTGCTATATGCCTTCTTAAGTGTTATATGCCTTTATTTTTACCCAAGTCAGTCGACTCGACTGAAGTCTGCCCAACAAGTAAAAAGATGGAGAACCAAGGCACTTCTGACGGATGACCCTCAGCTAATAAACTTATTTAGGTAATATTTGATTCATTGGCTTGATTACTACGATCTAATTTGGTGGGGAAAGCATGACTTGGAAAACTAACTTTATTATTTTATGTGATGGAGGGGTATGAGATCCGGATACATCCTTACAAGAAAACACACTATAGTTACAGTTATCTAGTGTGCTCTGCAGTTATTTAATTAGATCATCTCTGCCTCTGCACTACAAATTAGTTTCTCTTAGCTCCTCCTCAGTTTCTATTAGACATTGTGGTGATAATTTTAAAAATATGAAATGTTTCACAGTAAAGGTGGAACTCTGAAATTTTGACTTTTAAACTTGATCACATATGTAAAAGTCTCTTACATTGTTCTGCATTTTTGTATCCTTGTTTTGAAATATTTAAATTTTCCAGAGATAACCTGAATATGTATCACAGATTTCTGTAGAAGCTCGATAGTCATTATTTTTTGTGCTGTTTAGCCTTTTTGACTACATCTTTTATGCAGCTACTTAAATGCACCTGCTTGCATGTTTTAGGCAGTAGCACAAGATCAGATGCGCACTGACGGTACCTGCTGTATATTGACTTCTTAAACAATAACCCATATGCTACAATAAAATCTACATATCTTCATACAGACTAAGAATGAGAATCTGAAGACGGTTATGATCCCTTGATGACTGTAGCCTGGAAAACTGCTAGTCACAGACCCTGGTAACTATAGAGCATTTGGTCTCAGCCTCAATCAAAGCTATGCAACGTTTTTATCTCATAACTCATTAATCTGGTCATTAAAATCACTTAATAATGGTCCATCATGTCTCTGTCATAGTCCGGAAAACTGCTTCTGGCTCATCTAATGTCCAAATATGTAAAAAGTCATAGTTTTCAGGACAGACTGTCTGTCCCCTCTCTACACTTAGTCTATTATAGCTACTTCCATGGAGAGCTGTACCTCGCCTTTTGTACTCTGAGTGGGGGCTAGAGACATGATCTAAGAAAGATAAGCTATATTGGGAACTCGTGTGTATAAATACTGCCTGTTTTTTGTGTCAACCTCGTCAGCATAACCAGTCTTAATCGATGTGAATGTTAGGTTGGATGAAACTTTACTGTTAACTGATATATGTTTAAGAACAAGGTGGGATAGCTACCTAAATCCATCTGTTCTGCGTAATATTTCGCTTAGCTGCTGCACACATCTTTATGCTTCATTCATACATAATGGATGCTACTTTTCCTTCCTGTTTTGTAATGAGACTCCGTTCTCATGTATCATCCAATTATATAAAATGCTTAATTACTACATTTAGATTGATACTTAGACAAAAGCATATACTCCATAACTGGCAATACCTCTAGTTAAGAGCTGGTTGTATATGCTAAGAAGGGTACCTGATGACATTTAGAATTGTATCAATGATGTACATAATATGTAAATATAGTTATCCTAATTTTGTTAACTACCTAATTGTTTCAATGACATGTTCTCTTCTTTCTCTTTCCGTTTTCTCTCTCTTAAAGTTAGGGGTTAAGTGGGTAGGCACAGGAATAGGTTTGAGAGAGTTTAGTGCTGCATTTTCATTAGATAATACAGATATACCTAACTTGAGAATAGCTCTTGAGACACTTAATAGTTCTCTGCTCCTTGTTCATCTCTTAATCATCATCATCTTAATCAATGGCCCTCATAAATATGGATAAGATATGGAAAATAATTTCCTGGAATGTCAGAGGGCACCAGGACAAAAGCAAAAGAAATCTTCTTATGCACCTTCTATTAAAATCAGAAGCAGATCTCTCTTATATCCAAGAATCACATATGATAGAAGAGGAATGGGTAAATGAGAAGAATAGGAAATGGATAAAAGACATTATTTCAGCAGGAAACAGCAGTAATTCTAAAGTGGTAGCAATCATTACTAAAAACTTATTTCAACCTTCTATTATAGACAAGGGTATGGACCAGGAGGGTAGATGGTGTTATTTCATGTGCCTAACCCCACTGCTCACTAAACCAGTATTGTTCTTAAACCTTTATGGACCATGCTCAGGACAACAGGAATTCATTTTGAAAGTCTATAACATCTTACTTAATTTCCCAAATCACTGGGGGATTGGAATACAGCAATTGACCCTAGCATTGACTGCTCTAACAAATCTAAATCATATAATACCCAAGCTTCCCTTGCCTTGATGGATCTAATATCGGACTTTGGACTGGTTGACCCAATATCCTTTGGAGACGACATTTGGGACAACAATAACTACACATACTTCTGTAGATGCCATAATTCTTGGTCGCACATAGATTTCTTCCTAATGTCAGAAATAGTAACAAATTGGCAAATAAAGTATGTAGCTGAACCAAGGTTTTTCTCAGATCACTCAAATATTGCTTTAATGATAAACTTTACACAAAACTCATCTTTAAGGCATAAAGGTGCTAACTGGTCCCTTAATAACAATGTTTTACATAACCCAACAGTCAATGTTTTACATAACCCAACAGTTATGGATAAGATAGCCACAACACTAAAGGATTACAGCAGTGACCCTCGAAACTCCGATATCCCATATGATGTACAATGGGTGGCGGGTAAAGCTGCTGTTAGGAATATTTATTCAAAAATCCACATAAAAAAAAGAGGAAAGAAAAAGAAAACTGCTTAATGTCAGAGATTAGAGAATTAGATGATAAGCTTCAAATGAACCATACTTTAGCAATGGAAAATGATATGATAGATAAGCGAAGAGAATTATTTGACCTACACCAATCCAGCTACTCCCTACAAGAACTAAGGTTTATTACAAAATACTCTTAATGGTTATAATCTCCCTCCAAAGCACTAGCTAGGCTAATTGACAATAAACAGGAATCAACCAAGATAGTCCTGATATATCACCAAGGCACACTCTATAAATCAGATTCCCAAATTATTCACTTATTCCATCAAGTACATTCAGGGATTTATGCTAGTAACAATCATCAGATCCCAATCTGAGAGATAAAAGACTATCTCAACAACATAATTTTCCCAAAGCTGAATGAAGAACAGAAAGGAATCTTATCTGCCCCACTGAATCAACAAGAAATTGTAAATGCCATTGGGAACTTTAAGTTAGGGAAAGCTCCAGGTCTAGACGGATACTCTCCAGATTTCTATAAAACCTGTAAAGATATCCTAGCTCCCATTCTACTTAAGCTCTTTAACTATATATCTATCAACAGCATATCAGACCTTCACATCAACCACTCAAAGACCATTCTAATTCCCAAAAATAACCTAGATAAATCAAACCTTAACTACAGGCAAATCTCCCTAATGAATGTTGACATCAAAATTTTATCATCTCTATTAGCTGAAAGGCTTGAAAAAGTAATCCCTTCTTTTATATCTAAAGAACAAGCAGATTTCATGTCCAACAGACACACCTGGGATAATACTCTTAATTGTGGAAACCATGATCAACCTTACCAAGAAAGATAAAAATCCAAGATATGCAATGATACTGGATGCGTGTAAGGCATTTGATAAGGTCAAATGGAACTTTCTCTTTACAGTACTATCTTATTTTGATATACCCCACAAGTTCATCAATATTATCAAAATTCTATACAGTAGCTCATATATATCAATAAGAAAGTCTCACAACTGATAAAAATCTCAAATGGCACCAGACAAAGGGTGCCCCCTATTTCCTCTTCTTTTTAATTTTTACCTGGAACCTTTCTTCTTATCTTTATTGCAAAAAACACACCATTCAATTCCAGAAATACTACGTACCTAGATAAGCTTGACTGCATTTGCAGACGACCTCAATATATATTTTGAATATCCCTAATCAGATACCAAGAAGTTAATCACTACCTTAAAAACATTTGCACATATCTCGGACTATACAATTAACCAAAACAAATCCTATATTTTCCTGATCAAGCCTACATCTCGTAGAGAAAACCTCTTTCCAGATTCTCCCTTTCATATGGTATATTCCTTCAAATATCTAGGGATTTCTTATGATCACTCTTCTTCTTTTACATTATATTTTAATTTAACTAAGATATGGTTGATACTTTCCCATGACATATCCAGATGGCAACAGATGAAATTGCCTATGCTATCTAAAATGTCTAGCATTAAAATGAACATCCGCCCAAAGCTTCTCTATCACTTTCATGCATCTCTCTCTCTTCCATCCCTAACGCATTCTTCACTAAAATTCACAAAGCCTTTGCGAAGTTCATCTGGCACCCAAAATCAGTAAGAGTGTCATATCAAAGACTTACATTTCCAAAAGTTAGGGGAGGCCTAGGTATGCCAGATTTCAACTTTATTACAGAATTCTGCATGCCAATAGACTAATTATAATTGCTAACTACCATCCAAACAACTTGGTATGGACTCCCCTTTGGGTAAAAATGTGGTATAATCATGCTCTAAACAATGATTTTAACCCGAAAGCTCTCCCCTTCTTAGGCCCTTTAATTCTTAAATTAAAGCTGCATCATATCTTAAAGGATAAAATCAAATCTTTTCAAGAACTATTTAAATCCCTGAAACTAGAAAAATCTCTCTTCTTATTCCAATCCACCATCTAAACCCTAATCTCAAATTGAATCTGGATGACTACCCTCTAATCAAAGATTACACACTGTGGGATATTCATAAACATAGAGACTCATCGCTCACAGAAGTACGTGATATTTTAAATGTATCCAAGACATATACACCATTATCCTGTGACAAATAAGGGAAATTACTGCATCACTTCCTCAAGATCTCAATATTTTTGAATCTGACCTCAACCAGGTTTCTAAATTCTTGGAAACTCTAGCTAATAAAAAAGTGTATGCTGTCTCTCGCTTATAAACACAATCCTATATCAAGATAAATTGGTATACGTGGACTAATGGAGTCATCAGGGGTTGAACCTATTAGAAAAACAAAAGGTATCAGCCATTAAATCCACCCTACTTTTCTCCCCATTTAAAAGACTTACTTATACATAATTTATGATTACCAATAACCTATACTTCACTCCTGATCATTTAAATAAATTTAACCCGAATGTTTCTACTGCATGCCCCTGTTGCACCTACCCCCATGCCGACATCCTACATATAATTTGGTTTTGTAGATATTCCCATAGGGATCTATATTAGAAGACTGAAGACGCATTCTTTCGAATGCATCTTGGTCGAGCTGAAAATGCAAAATATCAAAGCGGCTGTTAAGCGAATTATTTCCCTGGGAAAGAATTTGCTTGGCCGCTTCAGTACTTTGCTGTTTTTGGCACTGTAGTGTGGTCTCAGAGTTGGTATATTTAAGTAGGGGGGTGGGGGGCAAAGCCCCCCCACTTAACGTACTGTTTGAAATTCAGTTTTATTTATTTTTATTTTGTTGTTGGAACAGCAATTTTTTTTCCCTTGGAAATAAATCACTGTTCTAACACTTCGATATTGTAAGGTTTCACTTACAAAGGGTCAATCAATCACCGTTCGCTTTTTTTAAGCATTCAGTGATTTAATATAGACCCTCCCATAGCATTTGGTGTTCTCTCAAGGTGAGAATTGACGAGATGGGGTACCACAAATCAACCCTCTCGTGGGAGATGGCATTACATATCACTAATATTAAAACATCAAAATTAAGATCTCATATCTTAATAACGCTTTATTAGTCAAATTCTACATTACCAAACATTGGCTAGATCATACTAAGATGTCCTGGAGTGGGTTCAGGAACATGGTTGTTAAATACTTTACTTCACATAAACTTTTAATAACAAACCCCCATAAACGTATTTATTTCCAGAAATTCTGGAATACCTTATTTGAGCATCTATCTGACAACTAAAGTACTCAAGAACAGAGGTGGTTCATAACTACTAAAGGCCCTTCCTCTATATACTTCTTTAATTCTCTTCTTCCCCTTTCTTTCCTTGCCCTGCTTGTTTTTGGGCTCTGATAAGTGTTAAGCTCTCTCCTCTATTTGATCTTCATGTTCCAAATCAAGGGTAATACATTGTGTTCAGTTGCAATACTAACCTGCTTTCATATATGTTTCTCACTAAGTTTATTCTAGAGGTCATTATCCCTAAGCAGCATTATTGTACATACTGTATATAATTAGTTATTGTATGTTATCTTCTTTATTACTGCTCATTGTTAATCTGCAATTGTTTGTGATATATATGTGATGTAAACTCAATAAAATTTCTATTTGAAAAAAAAAAGGGGGGGGGGGGTTAACTGACAGTCAACTTGTATTCAATACCAAAAAAACTAAACTTCATTTATTTCTCCCAATATCTGTCACATTTTAAAACTTAATTCACTATCTCATCCCTTGACAACACTTTAATAAATGTAGAAAAATATACCAAGCTCCTGGGCATTATCATCAATGATCAATTAAAATTCAATCTACATGTCCAAAATTTCATAAAAATACCCATCAAAAAGTAGTCTTACTCTATAGAAACAAAACAATTCCTCACCAAGGACTCCAGACTCACCCTTGCCTATGCCTATCTTCTTCCCAGTCTACTTTGTGCCTCTCCAATCCTAACCAACCTACAATCTTCTCTAAAGTCTAAACTTGAACTCTCTTACAATAAAGTCACTAGGTTTGCAGCAAACCAACCTTACAATTCACACCATTGCCTTGCTCTCATATCCCTAAACTGGCTTGAGTTGAACTACCACAGCAGCTCCTCCTAGCTCAACTGCTCCTTACTCACTGCATTATTAACAAACCTATCTCCTGCCTCACCATCTCATCCTTCATCTCCTTCTATATACCCAGTCCCTCTCTCCAGAGCTCTGACCAGTTTCTCTTGGAAATCTACAAGCCCAAAAGAATAATTGGCGAACACCTATACAGCTAATCTGTTGCCTTGACCTGGAACAAACTTCCACTGTCCATCTGAACTATATCCAATACCCTCAACTTCAAAAAGGTATTAAAAAAGACTCTATTGAACTCATGGCTCTGTTCCTGCCAAAACCCAACATAACTGGCTTTCTTTTCCTCTTTTTATCTACTTCTTCAGTTCTTCATCTCTTTACTCAGTAGTAGTGTATTTCATGTCATCTTTATTGCAGGGCCTGTAGATTATCATATTATTTACTGTATATTGACATTTTTTATGTAACTAAACCCACTACTGTACTTAATTGCATGCAGATTGATTAATTCTGTATTGTATTTTGAGATTTTTTTTTCTATCTGTAGTTACTCCTGTATTTAGTGTCTGTCATGTACTTGAAGTTTTCTATACTTTGCATTACTTGTGCTTTAATAATTGTTCTGTATGGAGCTTTTTTTCATGGGCCTCCGCTGAAAAAGGGCACATGTTCAGTCGGACATACCTGGTTAACAAATGTCAAAATAAAAGAAATAGAATTATTCATTTATTGGTTGTTTTACATTATTGTGCTCTGGCTTTGTTTTGTAAAGTTCTTAAAAGTTAAGAACTTAAGATTGAAAAATAACAGTTGAGGTGACTGTTAGCAATGGAGTATCTAAATTTGAATAATAATAAACTAGATATGGTGATTAGCTTGTTGCATAGTACACAAATGTTCCAAATTATTCAGTTTGCAGTATGAATTTCATGACGGTTGAATTACAGTTTGTCTCAGTGTTACTTCCTAAACCTATAACATGACAAAGCCATTACACTACTCACTGCATAAGTGTCTAGCTTAAATTCGATAATTAATTCTGAGCTTTTCTTGCCAATTTCCCCAGCATGAGTCTCTGTATCTTCCCAGGATGCCACTGAAAATAAGGACTTCCCCTTTCGAAATTCCTAGTCAAAATGTAAACAAATATCGCTAGTGTCCTAATGTGTCTGTGTAGTTATTTAAATTGATATTGGAATAGTATTTGTTTCATCTGGATATTGAAATTTATTTATCACTACTGTGTGCTTCTTACATGTGGTGTTAGACTTCAATAAACATGTTGCAAAACTCAGGAATTTGGAAAACAGTGATATCTAATTGCTTTCAGATGTTCTGTACTGTTCACTTTATTTTTCTTTCCTATTCATTATTAAGAGTTTGGCATCAGAAGTGAACTGTGTTCTGTACGATGTGCTACATTTTTAGTCATATTTTTATTTTAAATTATTAAATTTTTAATTTTAAGGCATCAACATTTTTATATAACATTATTTATTAGTAACTAGTTAACTCTCTCTCTCTCTCTCTCTCTCTCTATATATATATATATATATATCAGCATCTTAGCAGTCTTTATTTAAGTTTGTTAGGTGGGTAGGTCATCCGGTCCTGAGATCCTTGTCAGTCACAACCTGGGCCATAAACATTTACAAACGTGAAGACATTAACACATGCAAAAGTCAACTGACAAAGGGTGAAATGTATCCATTAAAGTTTCATACATAGTGAATTTGCGCACAGTAATTGTACACACAAGTCAGCTGAATATAACAAAGGTTGAACTACAAAAAAGTTTTATGCAAAACTAAATTTGAAATTTAAAAAGTTTTACAGCAGCCGTGCACAGCTGAATATTAAATAATAAAGCAAAAGGATAGTGGTAAACACTTTTGTTCCAAACATAACCAATTAATTAACATATAAAATAATGCTTTAACCCTGTATATAACAAAGGTAGAAGTATAAAGTTTAAGCTAGATAGTAAGCTATATTTTAGCTGTTTTTTCCTAACTTTGGTGCAGAGTATCAGTTAAAAGGGTATAATCTTTTTGGCTTTAGGCTAGGCTTGCACTCCAGACATCATTGAAGAGACTGACCACGTTCCTGGTTGCCCCCAGGCAGTGTGTGATTAAGTGACTTGCTTAAGGTCACACAGTAGGCAAATGAGATTTGAGGGAAATGAACCGTGTACCACAGGAGCTACAGCTCATAGCCTTAACCTTCTGTGCCAACTATAGGACAACTCCTTGTTCACCATGATGGCCTTCAAAGGGTATTTCACTTTATGGTCATGAAGAGACTGAATCATATTGGCATTCTGGCTATCCCAGAGACGGATCTTTTTGAGCAGACTTACTCCACTACCAAGGCAGTTATGAGTGGGGTTCCATTGTGCTTTATTCTTGGTCTGTTTCTTTTTACACTTACCTACATTTGGACATACAAGAAATAAGAACATGCTTTATGCACATGACACGCTGCTTTGGTTTTCTCAGAAAATAGTGAAATTAACTGTAACACTAGTCTTTCTCTGGTTTGCAGTTGGCTACGAGAATTAGAGTAAATCATGAATAAAATTAGTTATGTTGTTTGGAACACACGCAAACTGAAAACCATCATCTGTTCTTTGACTAGACAAGTAGAAAGTGGTACAAACCTTAAAGTACACAAGAGTCTAGCTAGAGCATGCTGCTACTCTCACCTTGGCCAAAAATATACAAAATTTAGCAAATAAAGTTAATGTTATCTGTTCATATTGTACAGATTTTATAGCCTTCTAAACAAAGTGGCCATAGAGACGTATTCTTGACCAGTTTTATCAGCCATGTCTGCTAACAGTTAAACAGTTACATAGGTTCTTAGGTTAATACTAGACTGTTGATCTGGTGGACCATTTATAGTCTAGCCACAAGATCCCATAAAATCTGTAGGTTTAGTACTGGTTTCTCTAAATGTCAGCACTGTTGTGCTTGCTGATGCAGATTGTCTGCACATATGTGTTCTGCCCAGAAGTGAAAGTATTTTGCAAACAAGTTAGAGCAAGTACCTGTCCTATCAACTTTTATAAAAAAAAAATAAAACTTTTGCTTACTGCTAAATCTGCCTGCAAATGCAAAGAAGCTGCGACATAAATCTTTTGTGGTCACTGTGGATGAATAAGTACAGACTTAGTGGCATTAGCTTATAATTATAAACTTAAAGCAACCTAATAATTTATTGTTACATTTTTTTATTAATTCATTGTTTTTTTGTTTTTTTTTTCATTTTTACTGTAGCTCTAACAAGGTGGTGTTTGAGAGAAAGGGACCCTGGTGGTGTTGACACTCCTGTGAAATATTTATTTATTTGTATTTGTTAGTTTCAGTTTTATTGGTTTTGTAGAATACATTGCAATAAAGCTTTGTAATAAAAGTTGTACTGTGCTGATTTATGTCTGTGGACGCTCCGTGTTTATTGCTAGACTGCAGAACTCTACACATTTTCTGTCATTGGTGCGTGTAATTTTAGCAGTGCTTCAATCACCCACAGCAAGTGGAAGTCAGCAACTTAATAACATACTATCACCTCTATGAAAATCTCAAATTATATTTCAAGGAAGGCAGGGATGGTGACTTCAGATTAGTGTGAAGTTAAATGTATTATTTAAAAGAATGTAAAGCTTATGAGGTACTGTGTAACTCGCATACAAAGTAGTTTCTGCAATGATGTTTGCCTGAATTTTACTTGGAAAATGGTCAACTAAGTTAAGCAAGAGCAAAGCATAGTGGCAAAAATGAACATCCTTTCACACAGCCCTCTTAGATTTTGCCATGCTTGTTAATGCTATTAGAGTTAAGTGAGAGGCTTTGGCTTAGTTGAATCAGGTTTGTATTTAGGCATGCTTAGTAAATCTATCAATCTTATTTTAACACAATGTTGGATACCTGCAGAATATCTGTTATGTACCCTGAATTACTAGATAACCATTATCCCAATCAGAAAATTATATGGGAGAGTATTTTTCTGTTATCATGCAGCTTCCAACTCTCAGCTATGATGCCTTACTTAGGATGAAGTTTGACAGTTTAGATATAGCTCTAAAATATTGCATGCTTGCCTCTGCAAACCTGTAAAACTCATAATAATCCATCCACGTTTTCCTCATTTTTTGCATGGTGTTAGAATGTCACTTCCACTGTTGCCATCTCGAGTCAATTCTACTCTCCTACCTTCCTTGACAGTCATACCTGACTGTTGTAGGTCTTCTCTCACACAGTCTATACATCTGTTTGCTGGATGCCTTCATTTCCTCTTGCTTTCTTCCCTTTTATCACACATTTTCTTTACCAGATTGTCTTCTACATTCCTGCACATGTTCCTGAATCATCATAGTCTAGTTTCTTTGACCTTGTCTGCATCTGAAGATACTTGGGCTTCTGTTCTGATGTTCTTTCTTTGTCCCACAGTCTGCATCCTACCAGGTGTCTCAAACACTTCATCTCCATCACCTCTAGCTTTCTCAAATGCTCTGTTTTCACCACCCAGATTTCTGTACCATACAGTAGTACTGGTTGCATCACTGTTTTGAACACCTTACTTTTCAGCTTCTTTAGAATTTTTCTGTCATCTTCCATCTTACTTTCTACTACTCTGATTTTATCAGTCACCTTCTCCAGAACTTTCATGTTGTGTGGAAGGGGTTTAATACCTTTATGTTGTCCACAGTAGTTCTTGTGCCCAAGCACTCTGTACCAGTTGGCTGCAGCCCCTCTAATTCTAGCTTTGATTTCCTCATTCAGATTTTCCTTCTGTTCAGCCACCCTTCCCAGATACTTGAAGCTCTTAACCTGTTCCACTGTTTTCCGTCTATCTCAATTCTCAGCTTCTTCTGATTTTCTCCATTTGCTGTTATTACAACCAGGGTTGCCAGGCATCCATATTTGTGTGGGACTGTCCAGAGTTAGCAAACCAATCCCGAGTCCCGCATTGCCTGTAACAAATCCTAGTTGAAGTTAGCAAATCCACTGTTCCACATTGAATAGAAGTGGCTCTGCTTTGCAATTTTTGATTGGTTGGCATACAAAACATTTGCAAAGCAGAGCCACTTCTATTCATTATTCTGCTGTTCCATATTGAATAGAAGTGGCTCCACTTTTAGATTTTTGATTGGCTGGTTTACCGGTATACAAGCCAATCAAAAATTGCAAAGTGGAGCCACGTCTATTCAATGTGGAACAGCCAAACAGACTTTTTTTTTTGGTCGCTGAGTTATGGTGGCTGTCCCAGCCTACAGTTTTGGAAACCTGGCAACCCTGATTACAACCATCTTATTTAAATTCAGTTTCATCCTGTGTGCCTCTAGCCTTGCATTCCATTTCCCTTCATTTTCTGAAGTTCTTTTCAGACCCTGCATGCATTTAGTGCTACGCCATCTGCATACTGCAACTTTGTTGATCTGTCCTCTTTGTTGATGTATTCCATCACTGTTATGAATTGTAGCGGGCTTAGAGTTGAGCCGTGATGCACACCCACTCCTACTTTGAACCCCTTGTGAGTCTGAACACTGTTCTTACTGTTGTAATTTGGTCCTTGTACATAATCTGCACTAATTCTATCAATACTTCTGGGATTTTGAACCATCAAAGGACTGTCCAAATATGCTTTCTTAGTCTAGGAATGCCCAGTTGGACTCTTTCTTTATCTCTAGTTTCTTCTGAACAGTCTGCATCACTGCATACATTGAGTCAGTTGTGCTGCATCCTGATCTGAATCTAAACTGCTCATCTTCCATCTTACTTTCTACTACTCTGATTTTATCAGTCACCTTATCCAGAACTTTCATGTTGTGTGAAAGGGGTTTAATACCTTTATGTTGTCCACAGTAGTTCTTGTACACTGGTATTGGTATGCTTATTCTCCAGTCATCTGGGATACACCTTTGTCTCAATGCTGCTATGACTACCCTCTAGAGTAATTTTTTCACCCTAACTCACATAATATCTTGATTGTATCTGCTGTCACATGATCTGGGCATGTTGCTTTCCCTGGCTTCATCTTTCTTAGTGCTGTTCTTACTTCTTTTGGGCTCCTTTTCCTTTTTTATTGTAGGCTGTAACTGAGGCAGTGTAGCTTCTATGAGGTTTTTGTCATTCAAAAGTTGCTGAAAGTACTCCTTCCATCTGCCTTTGATTTACTGTGGACTGTTGAGCGAATTGTTGCTTTAATCCCATATGCAGGGTGTCTGTTGACTATCTTCTTTAGCACTGTCTTTGCTTTGCAACCAAATAGTTTCTTTATATCATCTGCTTAGTCCCTTTCCATAACTGATAGGGTGCATCTGATGCCTTGTTCTCTGTTATTGCAACTGCTCTCTCAGCCTTTTTGTTAGCCAACCTGTATTCCTTCTTAGCCTGGTCCATCTTTTCTGTCTCCCACTTCTTTCATTCCTTTCTTGTGATGACTTCCTGAACTTCTGCTTTTCACAACCAACTTTCCTTATGTACCTTATTTCCATACCCCACTCAGATGCTTATCTGTTCTGTAGTCCTCACACACTTTGTTTTGAGGTTCTGCTGCTTTTCTTCACCTCCACCTATTTCCTCTTCTTCCTGAGGTGCTAGAGCCGTAATTATTTCTTTGAACTCTTGTGCTCTGTCTTCAACTTGCATTTCTTTAGCTTAGTCTCTGTTGACCCTAAGAGCCTTCGCTGACCAGTGCTTGCAGCTGTTCGTGGCAACCATTGGTTTATGCTGCAGGTTGACTGTTTCACTGGAGATGGATGAATTTGCAGTATCTGATTCTGTCCTAGTGACCTTTCCTTATAAAGAGGATGTTTGCATGTTAGTAGTTCTTGTACATGATCTTGTGACTGTCTGTCTTGCTGAACCATGGGTTGGCCTTCCTCAGGCCACTTTTGCCAGACATAAAAGTCTAGAATGGATTCTTCTTTATTCCTGTTTCCCCACCCATGTAGTCCCAGACAGTCCTCATATCCTTTTCTGTCTATCCCAATATGTGCATTCAGGTTCCAGTTATCAACACCAACTCATTGTCTGCTTTATCTAGCAGGTCTTGCAAATGATGCCTGAATGCATGCTTTTTCTCACTATTACAATGCTTCTGTGGGGGCATAGGCTGAGATTTTGAATAGTGCCCGATCCTTACACCGGAGTCTAATTGCCATGAGTCTGTCTCTAATTCTGATGACATCCCTTACTGTCGTCTGAAGCCTTTCCCTCACCACATTTCCCACACCATTCCTAGTCTGTCCTAATCCTGAATAGTAGACTGTGGATCCCAGGCTGAATGGTTTTGATATACTACGCTTCCATCTTGTCTTCTGTATACAGAACATTTCCAACATCCTCCTTACAATTATGTCATCCACTTCCAAGCTGCATCCTGTCAGTGAACCTATATTGAGTGTAACAATCCTTACTTAATGTTTTACTTAGCAGAGTTATCCCATGTAACCCAAACTGGGCAACTGGACAATGTCTGGTTAGTAGCTTATTGACCTGGGGCTGCTGGACTTTATGGCAGGCAGACCTTTAAAACTGATGCTAGGAAATGCAGAAGTTTTTACTAAGAATTTTGTGCAATCTGATGAATAGTGTTTTGTAATAAGGATTCCTTCTGCAAACCTTAAAAATGCTGATACTGTGGTACACAGATGTTTTAACTGAGAACTTATCGGATGAATAGTGCTGTAGAAGTAAGTATATTTTATTGTATTTTTTCAGGATGGTTTGGTGGGAGTTAAGGCACTGATAATGAAGAAAAAACTTTCAGCTGCTGATTTCTACAATGGATACCTCCACCAATATGTTTCATTTAAATCATCAGACAATGCTGCATGGCAGTTTCAAACACCTAAACTTGAAGTCAAAGAAAAGACATCAGTACAAAAGAAGGAGATTGGTGTATAGCTTTTATAACTGTAATGTACTCATAAAAGACTGCACTAAAATGTATGTGCAACTCTCTTGTAACTAAATGTTTGCTTTATATAAATTATATTAAAATTATTTTTGATAACACAAGTGTACGATCTTCATTATGTGAAAGAGACTGTGCTGATTAGCACATTTTCCAGTATTATTATTATGTTTATTACAGACTGGTAACTGAGTAGTCCTTCCCTAGATATTTAAGTTTGTTTTAGAGAAAAGACCTGAAAGTGCATTTAATCATTTCCACTATGTATGTTTAGTTATCTCAGCGCCAGAAGACTAGGTGATGGCGATAAATATTTAGTACGACTAATGTACTAATGAAATAATTAAAAAAAATAAAAAAAAAAAACGTTTTAAAAAAATCCCCAAAGTGAATGTAACATCCCACATCTGTCATTCGTACATAGTTGGCAATGGCTTAGTAATCTGTGATCTGTTACCATGGAAGGTAGGCACTGACATCAGTTACTTAGATGAAACTGCATGATTCCCAGTGATCATCTCAAGATTTTGTGGGCAGATGTTTTGATCTCTAGGGTCTACTTTTTCTCTCAGCTTTTTAGTAGAAAATACTGGCAGAATGCCATATAAGCTTTTGGGTAGTGTAACAGGATATACAGCCCCCAGCAACAGTTATGTATTTTTTTTTAATACTTTGCAGCAATATGGAGAGGAGTAGAATATGTACAAATGCTGCTTCTGGCACAAGGGCATATTATATTTACAGTAAAACGTCACAGATGTCCTCAATGAGACTGTGATTATTTTGGGGGAAGGGGGGCAGTTTATCTGAGGGCAGTCAGTCAACATCCTGACTTGTCAGGAGCCATGTGTGTATAAACATTTGTAAGACAATTTGCAGTATGTAACTATGGCCATTATTTCTGTCATTTGATCACATCCAGACTTCAAAAACATACATATTCACAAAGGTTTTTTTTTTTTTTTTGAGGAATGAAAAGTCAGGTTCCATATGAAGCAAATTTATTGAGGGTGGTGCTACATTCCTGATTGGCCTGTCTGTGGCAGTATATGTAAGAGCGAGAGACAGCACATGGAAATGCATTACTGTGGTCAGTGTTTCTTCCACTTTGTGATATTGAATTATCGTAAGTGATTCCCAATCAGAAACTGTCCTGTTTTTGAGAGCTGGGTGATGGGGAGGGGACTGATTATTGATCTGATGTGCAAGTGGCACTGTGTATGTGTTCATGCTTGTACATTTGTGTGTAACATGGCTGAAATACAAGTGTAGCCAGAAGTTCTTTCTCTCGATTAAAGTCACATATCAGAGGTGCATCAAGACAGAAAATAATAATTGGGAGGGGTAGCTGTATGTTAAAGCAGTTTGTGTGTATTATTCCACAAAACTCTATATAGAGAACAGAGTAAAGTAAAACACAACATACTCCAGCACCCAAGCTGTAGAGACATGCAAATTGAATTCCCTACACTAGCAGTCAGGAACGATACTGATTTCACTTGCAAAGTGTCCTCAGTGTTATAACTTTACTGCTTTCAAATCTGCTTCCATTATCAAACCAGACTTGAACCTTAAAGAGCAAGAAGAGGAATTCCTTTAATCAATGAAATAAAACAGAAATAGCAGAAAACATTTTGAACAAGAAAAAATATTTAGTCATTAAAAATGCACACTATTGGAACTGCAAAACCATCCCTGCCTAGAAGAAAAGGCCAAGTTATATAACCTACTATGGGATGAACTAAACTAAAATAAAGCATGTGACACAAATCATTGTACCATAATGTCAGTAAATGAGTTAACATAGTTAGTGGATACATATGCTCCCTTACCTAAATTCAGATTCTCCTATTCATTTAACATTTGTTTACTGGGACAAAGTCCATTTTCAGCTGAGACCTGGGGAGAAATGCTCCATATGCATATCTTTGGAATTTGGGAGGAAACCTACTCGAATGCAGGGAGAACATGCAGACTCGCACAGAAGGCACCACAGCTGAGAATCGAACCAGAGAACCTCTTGCTGTGAGGCGACAACTCTAACCGCTGCACCACTGTGTCACTCTATTACTAACATATTCACCATACAGTGTGCAAATCATGCCATATGCTTACTCATAGTTAGCAGAATGAAGTCTCAGTACTTTTCATTTAACACTGAGGGTCACAAAAACTTGTGTGTGGGGGGTTCACTACTTAACACAATGAGCTTCTCAGTGGTGTTCTACAGGCCTCTAAATTGGAGATATTTATTTTTGGATTGCATTTGATGTTGGAAGTTCCAAAGACTGTAGATTCCATCCCCCATATCAGTTGTGTGTGTTCATTTCCAGTACTAAAGCTACTGCGTGGTATTTGGCATTGGGGGGGGGGGGTGCTGCATTCCTCCAGTGTCTAAATTTGAATAAGACATTAAACCAAGGTCACATCTGCCTGAACTGGTGGTAGTTCAAGTAAATGTGATCTCACTGTTGTTTTTGTTTGTCTTTCGGCTTTTCCCGGTTAGAGGTCGCCACAGCGGAACTCCGGTCCGCTAATGATTGGCAGTTGGTTTTTATGGTGTCGAGTTGCCAGCTCGACGCCCAACCTTCAACAAAGGCATGCCCATTCAACACATGTCTTTCGAACGCCCACTCAACCGCGGAGAGGACATGCAGACTCCACACAGAAGGCACTCCCAACCCAAGCCGAGAACCTCTTGCTGTGAGGCAACAATGCTACTGCTGCACCACCGCGGAAGTACAAGTGTGATCTCACTGTACTTATTGAAAAAAAATGTGTTTTACAGTTATGTCACTGTTTTTACTTTCAAGCATATACAAGCAAAACATATTAATCTGTAGAACAAATCAAAAATATTTCTCAGCTTTCAACTAGCAACCCTCTTTGCTCCAGCAAAAATATTATTTTTTGTAATATCACCCATGCCTGTTTTCTTATTATATAATTATTCACAGGTATCACAGACACGAAAACCAAAAAAAAAAAAAAAAAAAATATATATATATATATATATATATATATATATAGTTTCTTCAAATCTTATTCCCATGCATGATCTTATCTATACCACCAGTGTAGGCTATGCACAAAAATTCCTCTCTTACTGAAATGTCAAATCTACAGTTCTTAGTGTTAACCTTGATCAGCTGCACACTTCTAGGATTATTCTGCTTCAAGAAAATCTGGCACAAAAAAATGGAAACTGAACCCAGAAATTTGACATATTCCTCAGTGCAGGTTGATTCACTGAAAAGTCTAAAGAGATACTTTATGCCTTTTGTGGTTGAAGAAGCAACAAAGGTTATTTAACTCTCTTGTTTTTCTTGAAGATGAAGTAGACATGCCAGCAACACAGAAGATAAAAAAAAAAAATCAGTGATTGTCAGTCTAGAAGGAATTTACTAGAGCCCAAGGTTCGACAGAAGAGATGTTTATGTTACACAGCCAAATAATAGAACCAAAAACAAAGGATTTGCTAAGCCGTGTGATTCTCTAATAAGTATAAAAATGATGAAGCAAAGAGTAGGCTGTTAAAAGAAATGCAGCTGACAACACAGAAGATAAAAAAAAAAATCAGTGATTGTCAGTCTAGAAGGAATTTACTAGCGCCTAAGGATCGACAGAAGAGATGTTTGTTACACAGCCAAATAATAGAACCAAAAACAAAGGATTTGCTAAGCCATGTGATTCTCTAATAAGTATAAAAATGATGAAGCAAAGAGTACGCTGTTAAAAGAAATGCAGCTGACTTTATTGGAAGTTGTGGCTGAAGTGAAATTGCTACTGTATGTTTAAGAGAACTGAGGAAAATTAAGTGTGCAAAGGTTCATAGGTTGTTACTAGGCTACCGGCCCTAGGGCCTATACAAGCCTAGCCATAACAATTCCCTGGAAATTTCTTCCCACAATATTTACTTCCCTGGACCCCTGTCTAGCAAAGCGACTGACAAGATCCCTGGGGTGAATTTCCTATCTCCCATCCTATCGTCAAGGTTCCTTTTGAAGAGGGCCAAGGAGGTGCTCTGCTTAACATGTATGGGGAGTCTCTGGGTCAGGAACCTATCCCTCCAGCGTGTTTTGTTCATTGTGATGACAAGGTTTAGATCCCTGGAGCGTGTGGCTCTGAGGGATTGGGATTTCTTTAAGTGAAGCATGTCCAACAGCTCAGGGTTTGACATGGCTTTGTATGTTAAGCAGAGATTGCCTCTGAGTAGACGATATGCCACAGAGTATAGCTAGAGTTTTTTTAGACTGTCAGCATACGGCATCTGCTTTAGGCCTGTGATTCTTTTAGTAAGTTATTTCTGCTGCCTTTCCAGCTGTTGCAGATGTCTTGAGGTACATACCAAGTGGGGCGTTGCACTCTATAATGGGTCTAATGAGGGATGAATACAGTGGGACAATGACCTTCTTTTTTCTGGATGAAAAGCCCTTAGTGATGAGGTGTGCCACATAGAAGGATTTCCTGACTGTTGTGGCGATGTGGTTATCGAAGGTGAGACCACTGTCCATCTGTGTCCCTAAGTCTCTCATCACACTTTCGGTGTTTAGTGTACAGCCACCTATGTGGTAATTCATGGGTACATGGTTTTTCCCATAGGGGATAACTATATATTTTTTGGCATTAAGCTTGAGCCCATGGCTCTGGCATCGAGCATCTGTTTCTGTAAGGCCCTTTTGTAGAATATCCACATAATTTGGGAATTCAGTAATGACTCCCAGTTTGCAGTCATCTGCGAACTTTGTTAGCCAGAGTCCCTTAGTGTTGGCCTGTACTTTAGAGAAGTAGATGCCAAACAAGAGCGGTCCCAGGACTGAACCCTGAGGTACTCCACTTGTCAGTAGCTGGATTTGGAGTTGGCTACTTTTACAGTCTGGGTTCTGTCAGTAAGCCAGTTGGCAACCCATCGAGTGACGTAGGGATTTATGCCCAGCTTAGTAAGTTTATCTATGATTCCAGAGTGGGGGATGGTGTCGAAGGCCTTGGCGAGGTCCAGATAGGCTGTGTGGACCACCTTACCCTCGTCCACAGCTATGGAGACTGATTTGAAGAAGTCAGTCAGGTTCAGGAGACAAGATCAGCCATTCACGAACCCAAACTGGGTGGGGTCCAGTGTTTGAAGGTTGCCAATGTATTTGTTTATAAGTTCCATGATAATGCGTTCCATGCCCTTGCAGATTAGGCTCGTCAGACTGATGGGACGGTAGTTCCCAGGATCCAAGGTAGATCCCCCTTTGTGGAGTGGGTAACTGTAGCTGTGTGCCACTCAGTGGGCACGAAGCCTGAGGTGAGGCTATGATTAAACATGACACTTGGGTGAGGTGCCAGTTCATTTTGTAGTTCATTTAGTACACAGCCTGGGATGTCATCTGGTCCCATTGATGCTGTATTCTTAGCTTTGGAGAGTGCGGTTTCTACCTGTGTGGCTGTGATTACCAGAATTTGGCAATCTTTTGGTATTGAGATGGGCCCTTTAGGGGGTGAGAGGGGGGTGAAAGCACTAAATCGATCTGCCAGGACATTGGCAATATCCTTGGGATCAGTATATTTGATGCCATTCTGTTGTAGCTCAGAGCAGATCTGAGCATTGCCATTTAGATTCTTGACATAACTATAGAATGCCTTGTAGTTGCCTTTGGAATCTTTGGCAGTTTTATTTTCGTAACTAGCTTTGGAGGGTTTTATGATGGATCTCAGCTTCTTACTGAGGCTTGTAAGGGAGTTTTTTGCATCCTGAGATTTTCTCTTTTCTGCAGCAGTTTCTTCCTTCTGTTGTATAGTTTGTTTATGGCAGGGGACCACCAGATTGGCTTCCCTATTTTGGAGGACAGCGTCTTTGTTCTATCTGGGATGGAACAATTCATGCACGAGTGGATGTGCTCATACAGTGTCTTAGTGTACGGCAGTCGAACTTTCACCTCCTGTCTGCATGGGTGTCATGAAGTTTGTCACTTCTGACTTGCGTATCATGAAGTTGGCTTTGGAGAAGTTTTTTTACGGAGGCTTCCTTACTGGGGTGGGGGGTGGGATGTGGATGTCAAGGATGATTTGCTTATAGTCAGATCTGACCGATGAGGGGGTGACCACTGGTGTGGAGCATCTATCTCCCATGTTGGTAATGACCAGGTCTAGGATATTGGAGCCCCTAGTGGGACAATGGATTAGTTGATCCAGGGCATTGGAATTTATGAATTCCAAGAACCGTTGGGAAAAGGTGTTTGTACCCAAGTAGTCTTCCCAGTTAATGGCAGGGTAGTTGAAATCACCCCGTATTAGGGTGTTTGATTGTATCTTAATATTTTCCATTATGTTTAGAAAGGTGTAGTGAGAATCTTGGGGCATGGTGGAGGATCTGTAGCAAGCTACAATTTGGATTACAGTCTTACATGTTAGTTTCACCTGGAGAACTTCAGATGAATTTTGTTGGGCAACTAGCCTGGAGGTGTGAATATCCTTGGTGAATATGGACACTCCTCCACCTTTAGTGTTTTGGTTTTGGTTTGGTAGCCGAAAAGTGTGGTAAGAGTTGTAGCCTGGTATTGCAGGGGTGCTCTCTGGAGCCTTGAACCAGATCTCAGTTACTGCACAGATATCGATGTTCTCCATTTTCAGGAGTGCCTCGAGAGAGTGCATTTTGAGGTTTAGACTTCTAGCAGTGAGTAGCATTACCTTCAGATTTTGCATGCTTGTATCTGTTATGGTGGTGGTTTTGTCCTTTGAACCTTGCCTAAAAAAGGCACTATAAGGGTGGCAAGAGCTTTAGCCAGTAACCTGAATCCCAGGGATGACAGGTGCAGACCATCTCTGGTAAAGCATCATGGTTTGTCGATCATGTTGTCTCAGGCAGATACTGGATCCCCTTTGAATAACACCAGCAGCTTAGCCAGTTGTTGAAGTCAATCATTTTGTCCTTATACTGTAGTATCATTCTAGGTGAAGGCAAGATGCTACTCCGGGCTAGGGTCATACCTGCCTGGGCCACATAATCCGAGAGCTCTTCCATGTCTCTTTTCATGTAGTCCAGGGAGGTACATCTCCAGTCATTCACTCCAACATGGACAATGATAGAGTCGTATTTGTACTTGTTGTGGAGGGACTTGAGTGCATGCGATATGTGGCAGATCCTGGCACCCATCAGACAGCTGACTGTAATTTTCTCCTTGTTCAGCCTGGTGAGTGGGACATCAGTGTGCCTGACTATAGAGTCACCTATGACTAAAGTGTTGGGTATGTTGTCTTGCCTTAGGTTGTTGGGTGCCACACTGGTGTTGTGAGCTATGTGTCACTTTGGTTGTGACTGGTGTTTGTGTTTCAGCTTCGGAGGTCCTTGTTGCTTGGGCAGGTTAATGTTAAGGGCCTCCGCATATGTGGGTTTAATGTTGCTATGTGTGGGTGTTGATGGTGTGGGTTTTGAAGGGCTATGTGTTGCTTGAGGTGAAGGGCAGGTGTTAACCTTCTCCTCTTGACTGTCTAGCACAATCTTGACTGGAGAGAGGTTTGCTTCCAGTTTGGCTATGTAAGTGTATCTCTCACAGGTTGTAGTGTTGGGTGCTAGGAGGAGAGGATTGTCTGTGTACATGAGGCAGTTGCTGCATTGCCCCAGATTCACCAGGTGGACAGGAGAAATCACCAGAAGCTGACCCTTGGAGATGGCTGTTTAGGTGTTTTTTTTTGTAAAGTACAATAGCTGTTTTCCCTTACCTTTGCAAGGTACTTTGCAATTATAGGCTGTTTAGTGCCTATGATTAATTTCTCCTTATTAACAAGTAAAAATGATCAACTACTTAGACAAAAATAAAAAAAAAACTGTAGCATGTGTCATAGCATTAATGGACAAGAAAAACAGTAATGTGAGGACTCATGAAAAACTACAGACTGACTGCATCATTAGCAGTACATGTAGCTATAATTCTGGCAGCTAGCACTGCCCTATATTTTATCTTTTCTTGAGAATCTATGCTAAAAGAATATTTGTCTATTATGTGTAAAAGCAAAACACATTTTCAAAAAGAATGTGCATTTTATTGAGCAGAAACAGGAAATAAGCAGTACCAGCCGCAAGCAATTCTGGTTGGTACTACTGAAATTAAATGTTTTCAGACAGTGGTGTCTGAAAATATATCTACAGGCACTGACACAAATGCAGGTCAGATTATAGTAAACATACACCAATAATGGATAAAATGTACACTGTAAACTAGATACAAATGCACAGTGCAAATTTAAAATAGTTTTAAATACCTGGGACTAGATGGCTCTGAAGAGAGAGCTATGTATTCATTATTAACCTATTATTGTTACTGTAAAACACCATTAGGTCAAAAATTATTACAGTACAGAAGTCTGACATACAGATTTATTTTCATATTGTTGCATGGACGGCCTTTATTCAATTGGTGCTCTAGGCAAAAGGTCTCCACAGTGCCCCCCACAAACACCACTCGGTACCCCCATTCTAGTCTACCTACACCATCCAGATTACTGCAAAAGTGCCCATGCCAGACCTGCGCCCTACAGAGCCACCTAGTTGGCCTATGCTATGCCTAAGGCAGGCTATGGACTTGCACTTAAAGGAAAATTCCACCCTAGAACTAAAAAAAAAAATCTGTTTTTTTTCACTCTCTTTGTTTCCTGACTTACTTTAATAGTACAACATCATCAGCATCTAAGTGCTTTATTTGTAATTTTAGCCTATTTTCCACAACATGGCTACCAATGGGGCTTGATGTATCAACTTCATCTTGTTCTCCCTCAACGCTTTGTTTCCCATACTGCTTTGTATGACTCATGCCAGGCATAAGGATGTAACTGTAAATTCCTATGCCATTGACATATAATGGGATTTGTGAGAGCCACTGTTAACTTCTTTACCTTCTGTAAAAGGACTGTTTTTTTTCTGTCTCTAATCACCCTCGTTTATGTTTGGCTCAGACTTTGTTTTACACTATACTTAGTTATCCAGCTACAGTCAAAAAAGTAGCTAAATTGCAGGCCATTGTTCAGGGTTTTCTTTTGTAGTCTAAGAGGAATTGACAGCCCCCCCCCCCCCACACTATTGCAGAGGTGTTAAAACTGTCACTGCACTGAGAGACCCTTGCAGAATCAATTCCTCTTAAACTAAATGAAAACCCTGAACAAAGGCCTGCAATTTAGTTACTTTTCTGGCTGTAGCTGGATAATTTGTAAGTATAGTATAAAACAACGTCTGACCCAAACATAAATGAGGGTGATTAGAGACAGAAAGAAGCAGCCCTTTTACAGAAGGTAAAAAAAGATAATAGTGAGTCACACAACTCCCATTATATGTCATTGGCATGGGAATTCACAGTTACTTCCTTATCTCTGGCAGGAGTCATACAGCGCATTATGGGAAAGAGAAGGGGTTGAGGGAGAACAAGATCACATTGATACATCAAGCTCCATTGGTAGCCATGTTGTGGAAAACAGGCTGAAATTACAAATAAGGCACTTGGAGTGCTTTTCCGGTGTTAAAATAGGTCCTGAAACAAAGATAGAGTTCATAGGTGTGTACTAGGCTAATGGACTTAGGCTAATGGCCTTTACAAGCCTAGCCCATAGGATTACCCTGGCATTGTGCCACCCGACCTTAGTTCCCAGTGCCTCTGTCGACTAGAGTCACTGGAGTGATCCCTGGGGTGAATTTTCTATTTCCCATCCACTCATCAAGATTTCTCTTGAAGAGGGCAAGTGAGGTGCTCTGCTTGACATGTATGGGAAGTCTGTTCTATAGCATGAGCAGCTTCGGGGTTATGAACCTGTCCCTCCAGCTTGTTCTGTTGATTGTGGTAATGAGGTTGAGGTTTCTGGAGCGTGTAGTGTGGAAGGATTGGCATTTCTTTAGATGTAGCATTTCTAACAGAGCTGGGTTAGACATAGCTTTGTAAGTCAAGCAGAGATCACCTCTAAGTAGGTAATATGAGACAGAGAATAGTTGGAGTTTTTTGAATCTTTCCATATAGGACAAGTGTTTAAGGCCTAGGATCCTCTTTGTGAGGTACTTCTGTGGCCTCTCCAGTTGTTGCAGGTGTCTAGTGAGGTACATGCCTAATGTAGCATTGTACTGAATGATTGGCCTAATGAGGGAAGAGTAGAGGGAGACAATGACCTCTTTCTTCCAGGATGCAAAACCCTTAGTAATGAGATGTAACACACAGAAAAAGTTTCTGTCCACAGTAGCAATATGGTGGTCAAAAAGAGGTTGCTGTCAACCTGTGTTCCCAGATCTCTTATAACACCTTCTGTGTTCAGTGGACTACCATCGATGTGGTAATTCATGTGAACCGGGTTTTTCCCAAAGAGGATAACACATTTTTTGGCACTGAGCTTAAGGCCATGGTTCTGACACCAGTCGTCGGTCTCAGTGAGGCCTTTCTGTAGGGTGTCAGCATCACTTGGGGAGTTAATTATGGCACCCAACTTGCAATTGTCTGCAAACTTTGTCAGCCAGAGTCCCTTTGTTTTGGCCTGGACTTCAGAGAAGCAGATACCAAACAGGAGAGGACTCAAGACCAAACCCTGTGGGACTCCACTCATGACTGGTCGGCAGTCTGACTTGGAGTCAGCTACATTCACACTGTGGGTTTTATCTGTGAGCCAGTTTGCAACCCACCTAGTGATATAGGGGTTGTTGCCTAGCTTAGTGAGTTTTTCTATGATTCCTGAGAGGGGAATGGTATCAAAGGCCTTGGCCAGATCAAGGTAGGCTGTATGAACCACCTTGCCTTCAACCAGAGCTGTGGTGACTGACTCAAAGAAGTCAACAAGGTTGAGCTACACTTCACAAAACCAAACTGTGTAGGATACAAAGTTTGGAGATTCCCTATATCCTTGTTTAGTAGGTCCATAATGATGCATTCCATAACTTTGCATATCAGACTCGTCAGGCTAATGGGGCGATAGTTCCCAGGGTCTGTAGTCACTCTTCCTTTTTGGAGAGGGATGACTGTAGCAGTGTGCCATTCAGTAGGGACAAAGCCTGAGGTGAGGCTGTGATTGAACAGGGCACATAGGTGAAGTGCCAGTTCACTCTGTAGTTCATGTAGAACACAGCCAGGGATATTGTCAGGTCCCATAGAAGCTGTATTCTTGGCCTTGAACAGTGCTGTTTTAACATGTGCAGCAGTAATACTGGGTGCCTGGAAATCTACTGGTATTATGAGTGGCCCTTTGGTGGGGGAGAGAGGGGTAAAGTTGGCAGTGAATCCGTCAGCCAGTATATTGGCAGTATCTGTTGGCTCAATATAGGAGGTGCCATTGTGCAAGAGCTCCAAGCAAATCTGGGTATTGCCATGGAGATTCTTTACATAACTATAGAAGGTCTTGTGGTTGTCTTTACTGTTTGCTAGAATTCTGTTTTCATAGCTAGCTTTAGTGGATTCGATGAGGGATCTCAACTTTTTGTTGAGACTGATAAGGGAGTTTTTCCAGTCTTGGGACTTCACCTTGTTCCGCATCAGTTTCTTCCTCCTGTTGTAGTTTGTTTATAGCAGGGGATCACCAGATTAGCTTCCTTTTTTGGGGGAAGAGTGTCTTGGTTCTATTGGGCATGGCAAGATCCAAGCATTTGTGTACACGTTTGTACAGGGCATTGGTGTATGATTCTGTGGTCATGCAGCTGTTCTCCAATTGCATGGGTGCCATGAAGATAGCCACCTCTGTTTTTAGCAGTCCAAAGTTAGCTTTGGAGAAGTTTTTCATGGTGGTTACCTTTGGGGAGGGGGGGTGTGTGGATTTCTAAGGTGATTAGTTTGTGGTCTGATCTAACCAGGGAGGAGTTGAGTATTGGTATAACGCAATGGTCGCCCATTTTACTAATGACCAGATCAAGGATGTTTCTACATCTAGTGGGGGTAAGAATGACCTAGTCCAGGGCATTGGAATTAATGAATTCCAGGAAATGTTGGGCAAGTGAATTGGTACATGAGTAGTTTTCCCAGTTAATGGAGGGGTAGTTGATGTCGCCCAGTATGAGAGTATTAGGATGGACCCTGATATTCTCCAGGGTGCTTAAGAACGTGGAGTGCAAGTCTTGGGACATGGTTGGGGACCTATAGCAGGATATGACCTGAATTGCTGTCTTACCCAATGTTAGCTGCACCTTAAGTATCTCTGATGTGTTATGTTGGGCTACCAGTCTGGAGGTGTGCGCATCCCTTATGAATATGGAAACACCACCGCCTTTGGAGCTTCGGTCCAAGTTCTGGGGCCGAAAGGTGTGGAACGAGTTATAGCCTGGTAGTGCAGGGGTGCTTTCTGCTGCCTTGAACCAGGTCGCTGTTACAGCATAAATGTCGATGTTCTACATTTTAAGGAGTGCTTCGAGCGAGTCCATTTTGAGATTTAGACTTCTAGCATTGAGCAACATGACCCTCAGATTGCATTAGTTTGTAGCTGTTATGGTGGTAATTTAAACCACCTAAAAAAGGCACTATAGGGGTGGAAAGAGTCTTGGCCAGTATCCGGAAGCCCAGGGGTGACAGATGCAGGGCCACCTCTGGCAAAGCATTGAGGTCCATCAATTATGTTATCCCAGGCAGACAGATACTGGATCCCCTTAGAATGACACAAGAATCTTAGCCAATTATTGAAATCAATCATTTTTTGCTTGTACTGTGGTATCATTCTGAGAGATGGTAGGAGGCTGCTCACGGCTAGGGTCATACCCGCCTGAGCTACATAATCTGAGACCTCCTCCATGTCTCTTTTCATGTAGTCCAGGGAGGTATGTCTCCGGTTATTTACACCCACATGTACAATGACAGAGTGAAAAAAAATTTTTTTTTTAGTTCTTGGGTGGAGTTTTTTTTCCAATATTTTGGATCATGTGGCTGATGAGAGGCTTAGAATGTTAAAAAGAATTCACAGCATAAAAAAATAAGACAAAAGTTCACATAGTAAACATTAAGACTGTATCTCTATATATTTTTTTATCTTTATCTTGTTTGTACCTCCATGCCTGGTGACCACTGAGCTGCTTATTCATTTAGCACAGGGGTAGAAATTCTGCAGCCAACTCATTTACGGCCAGGGTGAGAGGCAGACGAACCTATTTATTCCCCTAACAGGTGAATGTTATCAGAGCACAAACATTACACAGGCAATCATTAGGGGGCTCTGTATAATTTCCTATCCCCCTCCCCCTTGATGGTAACATGAGCACCTGCATTACCATGTCGGCTACCTATTTTATACGAAATAGCATGCATGCTCCAACAAACTCACCCAGCAAGGGCTACTTTTATCAGATCCAATTAGGCATCAATGTTCATGTTCTTCCTCAACCAACTATTTGCTTCTTGTAATGGCATGATACCTCCAACCACAGTTGTCATATCAATCAGCTGGGAGTAACCAAAGCCCCCCTTTCAGATGGGCACACTTACAAGGCACAGCACATATCACCTGCTCAAGCCACTATTCAAACTCAATTCATCTGGGTCCCAGTCAGGGCATTATAGAAATATTCACAGAGCTTCACATTTATTTTAGCACTTAAATCTAATCAATCAAAAAGTTTTATTGAAATATGACTAATTTACTTAAAATACATAAAAACAAATACTGCAACATGAATGATTATCTGATGGAAAAATGCTCTTAGTAAATACAAAAAAAAAACACAACAGTAAAACAAAAAAAAAAGCAATGTCCAGTGAGAACCAAGAATGTCAAGCAAATATTTAAAGAAATAATATTCAGGACTTCCAAGATTGATCAACAGGTTCATTAGACCTCTCCCAATATGAAGAACTGCAATTATGTAAAAAAGATACCCCTGAAGTAATTAAACTGGAAAAATATGGTTTGTAACTACATCATCTAGATGCCAGTGAAGAATAACTTTGGGGAAGGTAGCAGTAAATCAATTAGAAGAGAAGATTCTGCCTGACAAGAATCTTTCAGCTATTTAGCATAAAGCAGTTAAAGTTTCAGCTTTGCTATAAGAGATGGCTTTCAGTAATTCTGTGGAAAAATAAATCAAATGAACTCAGGGGTGCTCAAAGTATGTGAAACGCTGAAGGAATATATAGATTCAAATAACAGAAGGCAGGAAAAAGGAACCCTTAACTAGCTATTCAGATGAGCTGATAAAACTAAAAAAAAAAAAAAAAAATCAGAGGCCAAAATGAATAACAGGCTGATTGAGCATGAGGCTTTTCAAGGACTATTTACAAAAAATAAAAGACAGACCTTACACGACAAACTGAGATTTTCTGTTTACGGTATTTTCCTTCCAGTTTCTCTTGTATACCATTTTATGAAAATACAAATAGTCAACTGGACTGATACTCCACAGCAGAATTTGTTAATAGAATGGGTACCTTATGTACATTCTTCAAACCTAGCTAAGATATTAGTAAAGATGAAATCATACGAGCAGAAAGAACTGTATTGACAGAATTGTGGCAGAAAGGAAAGTATTAAAAGTGGAAACAGAGTGGCTGTGGAAAATGATTATTTACTGTATGCTAGGCAGAAGAGCAGAAATTTTATCCCAGCAAACATGGAATGTTAAGTGGCAGGTGTGATATTAAAACTGTATTCAGCTGTCTTCAGAAATTTTTTTTCCTGGAAGAACAAAGACATTTTTGGATGCAGAGCAGGTTGAAGTGGAAATAAAATAGTTTAGCCCTCAGTGTGCGAGTCAGCACACTGAAGATGACTCATTATGCTTCTCATTCTTCTGATAGTAACAAAGTCCATAGAGAGACTTTGCTAGTAAAACATTTTCCAATCTTCCAAAGGAAAATGTATGACTGCCAGAAAAAGCACAGAAGCTGACTAGACAAATTAGTAATACTTTGGATTTAAAGCAAAGACTGTTGTTTTGAAGATGGATGTGACCATCAAGAAGATCAACAATATGTAATTGGGGAATACCCAGAACACTGTAAAACATCAATCCCATTTTGTGACTTTTGAAGAAGTGGCCAAGAAGGACTGGACTTTTGATGACTGTGTTAAATTAGTGGGTGAACTACAAACCATATACTCTACTTTGTCATTAATGTTTAGAAGGACACTGAAGGGACTGAAGAAGTAATTGTAATTTATATTATGAACTTTCATACAAATATTAACAAGAGCAAAAAATATTTTACTTGTTATATTGTATACGGTGCTTAGGGGTATTTTATATGTGAGGTGGGGGGAGTCTTAGTGACTGCTGTGCATGTTAAAGATGGCAAAGCAAAAATATTTTTTCTTAGTTGTAATGCATCTAGACTTGTAGCAGGGAGAGAGTGGAGGGAAGAAAATTAAAGTTAATATAATGTTATCTTGGGCTATTAGGGTGGGGGATGCAGAAGTGTATCATTATATGTGGAATTAAAATAATTTTACAGGGATGGATGACAATGTCAGTAGTTTAACCTGTAGATGATTATTTTAAGCAAATTCGGGTGACATATACGACAGAATGATGAAAGTCATGGAAATGGTAGTTTTCTCACGTTTGCCAAATCACTAGCTATTGCTCTCAGTGGGAGTCAAGAAATCTAAAGGCGCCAGCAATTAACTTTGAGAAGTCTGTACAGTGCGTTTGAGTGAAATTTACAAAGAATCTATCATGTATCTATAAAATTACCATCTGTTTTTTCCCCTTTTGCCAACTATTTTACTTGGAGATGAGCTTTCTGATGATGCAAGCAATTAATCTTTAGACCTAACACTTTGTACTTTATACAGTATAGTATATTTGTAAGTAGTTCAGTGAAAAATAAATGAAGTTTGAAATTGTGGAAGTTAATGAGATATGCAAGTATTTACCTCCCAAGCAGCTTATGCACTTTAATGCATTTAGTACAACAGTGCACAGATTATATTTATTTAAATGTAGCCAGTGCAATTTTTTCTTAGGGTTAAACGTTAATGTTTATAGAAAGCATATGGGAGGTGTAGAATAACAGGTGTGTTGTACCTTTAAGAAGCATTTCCAAGATCGGTTTGTGTGTATATAAATAATAAGCACATGTTAGCTTCAGTGCCATTCTAAAGGTGCAGCCAGAATGTTAACATCCATGTGCATGATCGCTAGTTTGTTTATAAGTTAAAGTTACTTAACCGCATTTATAATGTGTTTGCATACAATAAAGCTGCTTGAACAAGAACCCACAATGCTCACTTGTTTTATACTGACCTGGTGGGTGACATGGTGTCAGAACCAGGATGGCAGACTATTAAGAGCCACAAAGTGCAGAGGTAATGGTGAAGGCAAACTAAAAGAACTGAGAGCAGAAAAAAAAAAGGGGCCAGGAACAAGTTAAAGGTACAGAGAACACACACAAATGATGTATTTATTGAAAAAGGTTAAATGGACCATGACAAGAGTACAAAACATATTGTTAAGCAAACTAATAGCATAGAAACATTTATTAAACAAATAATTAGAAAAGAGCTCATTAATCAGATGAAATGTTTGAAACCAAGTTATTTGATAAAACAAGCATTAAAAAGTATATAAAGGGTTCATAATTACGTCAGAATGGTAAAACAAGCATGTTTAGAGTTTAAACGAGTACAGGAAAGTATAATGGGCATGAAAAAAGATTAACTGAGCAAAACAAATATAACACAAGGGCATAAAAAGGCACATTAAGAGATTCAATGAGTGAAACTACTATAATAGAAAGTACAGAAAAGTGCACATTGAGTATAAATAAAGCAAAGGCTACTGCACGTGTTTTGTGCAAATTACTGAGTTTGGTACATATTACTACTACTTATTGATTGAAGCCTTGAATAGCATAACTAGAGTTTTTCAAAGTGTGTAAAAGTGCTTACAATGTGTGCTTATTGCTGTGCATTTATTCCAAAGAGTTTGTTGTGTGCAAAGTGCTACTATTCTGTGAAGTTCAACCATTTTGACAAGTTTCTTGTGCCTGGGAGTGTCTGTTCACCGAGTGTCTCTTGCACTATACAGAGTTCATAGGTGTTTACTAGACTAATGACCAAAATGGCATTTTTAAGCCTAGCCATGCACCCCAAATCTCAGATACCCTTGATAAGTGTAAGCATGGACCTGGGAGATGAACCATTTACAGGTTACCTGTTTGCATTAGAGACATAGGTGCCAAACCAGGGAAGACATTCTGGTTTCCCATCCAATTGTCCAAGTTGCACTTGATTTGGGTGAGGGAGGAACGCTGCTTCATATGGATGGGAAGCCTGTTCCATAGACAGGGTAGTCTCTGGAATACATACCTCTCTCTCCAGCAGGTCCTATTTATATCACAAGTAAGGTTTAAGTCTTTAGAATGGGTAATTCTGGTACTGTTTGTTTTGTGGATATGCAGGAGGTCCATCAAAGTGGGGTCTGACACTGCCCTGTATGCCAGGCATAGATCTCCCCTCAAAAGCCTGTAGGAGACAGAATACAGGGATTTCAGGCAGTCTGTATAGGACATATTACTTACGCCCTGTATTCTTTTAGTGAGGAACCGCTGTGGACATTCCAGTTGTTGGGTATGCCTGATTAAGTATATACTAAAGGGGGCATTGTACTCAATGATAGGTCTGATGAATGCCAAATACAGTGGAACAATAGCTTCCTTGGACTTAGATGCCATACTTATGTTTATAAGTTGTGCAACATAGAATGATTTCCTCACCACTGTAGACACATGATGATCAAAGGCTAGATTACTGTGTGTGTCCCTAAGACCCTGACTACTGGGTCAACTCTAAGGGGTGTGTTGTCAATACAATAGTTACCAGGGATGGATGACTTCCCAAAGAATACTATTATGCATTTCTTGGCATTTAGTTTTAGTCCATACCTCTGACACCAGTTGTTTGTCTGTGTTTGGCAAAGTGCAGCCATTTTGGGGAAATTCCAGTGTGCTGTGTACTGTTTATTCATAAAGTGCCATTACTTCGAAACAGTTTATTTGCAAAGTGCCATTACTTCAAAACAGTTCATTCATAAAGTGCCATTACTTCGAGATAGTTATTCACAAAGTACAGTTACTTCTAAATGTTTCTTGCCCTCAGCTTCTATTGCTCAGTTTATTCACACCGTGCAGCTGTTCAAAATGATGGTGAATGACTGTGGCAGTAAAATGTTGATAAATGGCTCTGGCATTAAAACGATTACAAGATAAAGGCTTGTACAGTAAAATGATGATAAATAACTTTAGCATTATTTCCTTTACAAGATAAAACAATTTCAAGGCAAGTTGCTTTACAGTAAAGAGATTTCAAAGTGTTGCAGTGCCCAGGAAACATTTCATGTAATTCAGTTATACAAAGGCTCATTGTGTTGTTACAAGTACTGGCATAAATTTCAAGCATATGTGTACATGTATGTTCGTGCACATTTGCAAGAGTTTTCACTGAGACGTCAATATGGCAGATGGATTTTGCAAGCCACAACCACTTGTGTTTGATCAGAATATTGCAGACAATTGGAGAACATTTCAGCAAAAATACAATATATTTATACAAGCAGCTTATTCTGATAAATATGCATGTACCAAGGCATTCATTTTGCTGAACCTAGCAGGGTCAGAAGCCATTGAAAGGGAGCATTCTTTTGTCTATGCACTAGCAGTGAAGGAGAAACTCGTGTTGTTGTGCAGGCTGAATCAAGGGAAGACCTGGAGTGTTTAAAGCGCAACGTCAAAGAAATGTGTAACCCCCAGACTAGAGGGGCATTTGTTTTACACAAGGGATCAAAAGCAAGGGGAAACTTTCGCAGCTTATATTACTGACCTGAGAAACAAAGCTAAAATATGTAGGTTTAGTGATTTAAAGGCTGAATTGATAAAGGACAGACTCGTGTGTGTGGTATTAGTAATACTGCTGTGAGAAGATTTTACTTCATGACAGAGAAATATTTAACACTGAGTAAAGCCATTAAGATTTATCAGACTAATGAAGTTACAGAAAGGCACACAAATATGCTTGCTAGTAATAAGAGCATGGTTTCAGTTGGCTTCAGAGCTCATCCAGATAAAACCTGTAGTCTTCCAGCACATTCCAAGAACAGTTCAAGTTAAAGGAGCATGCTCAGTACAGAACCAAGGGAGTCTAGTATGAAACAGACTTACTCAGTACACCATAAGAGTGAATCAGTAAAATCCAAATCAAGCTTTGTTAACTGTCACAATTGTGATGCTAACCATGAATCCAGAAGAGAAAAGTGCATGGCATTTGGCCAGCGATGTCATGTGTAAGAAATGAAAACATTTTTGAAAAATTTTGTAAATCGAGTAAGCCTCACACAGGGTCACTCCAAAAAGCAAGTTAATGAAATAGACCAGTTCAAGATGTAATGTCATGTCTGCAGATACTTTTGCAAAGGTGAGAGCTTGTGAACTAAATGTGACTAATTCTGTGAAACTTGCTTTCATGTTATGTGGCTAAGAGCTGTTACAGCCTATTGTTCTATGTGATTCGAAGACCTGTGCAATCATTATTGGGACACAGAGACAGTTTGAAAATGAAACTGCTTTCTTTTAGCAAAGAAGTTCATCAGATAAGCACATGTCCTAGTTCCAGCTTCACCAATACTAATTTTTTCAGAGTATGCTGATGTTTACAATGACAGATTAGGCAAACTTCCAGTTGTATATTCCATGAAATTAGACCCAGGAACAAGGTGTAATTTGTCCAATTACAGAACCTACCAAATGGGTGTCGTCCATGGTAGCAACTCATAAAAAAAAGGCTCAGATGAAATCAGAATATGTACTGACCCAAGAGATTTGAACAAAGCATTGAAGAGACTGCATCATCCCATGCATACAGTTAAAGAGGTTGCAGCCCTGATACCGAATGGCACTTTTTTCTGTCTTAGATGCAAAGAGTTCATTTTAGCAAGTGCTGCTTGATTGCAAATCTTTATTACTGATTACATTCAGTAACCCGTTTGCAAGATATAGATTCCTCAGAATGCCATTTGAAATAAATTCTGCAACTGAAGTCGTTCATAGATTAGTACTAGGCTAACTGCCCTTGCGAGCCATTTTAAGTCTAGCCAATTATCCCTTGGGAGACTCGAATCCTGCACCTTAACAATTAGGCCACCCTCCCAACCCCACAATGCAATGGAGCAATTTTTGTTGTGTTATCCTTGTGCCATAATAGTAGGTGATATATTGGTCAGTGGCAATGGTGACACAGCAATCTTAAGAGAGTTCTAGGCAGGGCATGTGAAATGAACTTCAAGCTCAACCCTCTGAAGTGCAAATTCAGACTACCAGAAGTTACATATGTAGGTCATTTACAAATTTGGGCTTGAGACCAGACCCTTCCAAGCAAGCAGCCATTCTTGAAATGCCAGCAACAGATAATGTGCAAGCTCTACAACGTTTTCTTGGTATGGTAAATTACTTAGGCAAGTTTATACCAGACTTCAGTGAGTTGACAGTGCCTTTGAGAGAGCTCACATGTAAAAATGTTACTTGGTCATGGCTAGACCAGCACTAGAGAGCATTTGATGTTAAGCAGAAGATTGCCACCCCACCAACATTAAGATACTATGATGCCAACAAACCAGTAACTCCTGCAATGCTTCAAAATTTGGTTTAGGTAAAGTTAGTCTTCAACAAGGCAAGCCAGTAGCCTACCTATCTAGAACACTTACCCAGACTGAGATGCAGTATGGTGAAACTGAGAAAGAAAATTTGACAATAGTGTTTGCATGTTTCATGATTATGTCTGGTCAAGAAATCCAGATTGAAACTGATCATCAGCCTTTAGTTACTATTTTAATGAAGCCTATGCATTCGGCTCCAGTGAGATTACAAAGAATGATGCTCAAATTGCAAAAGTACAACTGCAAAATGGTCTATAGGAAAGGTAAACTTCTTTGTCTGGCTGATAACTTATCCAGGGCACCTAGAAATACAATGGAACAGCTTCAAGCAGAAAATTTGACTTTGATGTCAGGGAAAAGTGTAATTTTTGTACCACAAGACTTGATGAGCTATGAGATCATACAATGACTAATCCAGTTTTGCAGAAGCTCAATTACTATATTAGTGTTGGATGGCCTTCAGAGCAATCAAGTGTACCACCAGAAGTGTAATCTTACCTTCCTTACAGAGATGAGTTATTGATGGCATTATTTTCAAAGGTCCTACAAATTGTTGTTCCTGCTTCCTTACAACAAGAATATATCCAGATTTTGCATCATGGTCACCCAGGTTCTGAATCTAAGAGAAGAGCGAAAGGACTAGTATTTTGGCCTTTTCTAGCAAAAGACATTGATAGAGTACTTTCTTCCTGTACAGTATGTAATAGTACTAAAGCACATTTGCAAAGAGCGCCACTTCAGCTAAGTCAAATTCCTGATCTACCTTGGTCAATTGTAGCTACTGACATATTTGAGTGGAACAATCAACATTACATACTACTGCTAGACTCTTATTCAGATTGGTTCAAAATCGCTCTAATACCTTATTTAACTTCTACTACAGTCATTATTAAGTTGAAGCACCATTTCTCCGTCCATGGCAGCCCACAGAATTAATCTCCAACAATGGTATGCAATTCACCAGTCAATTGTTTCAGAAAATTGCCGGAAAATGTGACTTTGTACATGTTACTAGTAGTTCAGAGTATCCACAATCAAATGGACTTGCTGAACATGCAGTGCAGAGTGCAAAGCAATTACTTGAAAGGTCAAAGTGTGATAATACCGATTTTTTTTAATTTACTCAATCTAAGAAACATATCCTGTGACTATATACTTGGTTCACCTGCTCAGAGACTTCTGTCTAGGCAAACCAGAACAACATTGCCTATTAGTTCTAGTTTATTGAGGCCTAAAGCTAAGAACAACCAAGCAATCAAAGCCTAGTTATCTAGAAAGCATTCTTTCAAAAATTCCAGCTATGACACGTCAAGCAGATTTCTTCATCCATTGAAAAAAGGAGACAGTGAGGATACAAACAGTGAAAGGTTTCAACCAGATTGGTCAAGTAAGTAGTATTTGTGCAGAGCCAAGATCATATTTTGTTAAATCCGAGGGTGTGGAGTACAGGAGAAATCACAGATATATTCTTGCTGTAGCAGAACTGATATTGCAGCATCATACCTGTGATAAAGACAACAACTCTAAAAGCTATCCAATGATATTCCTGTTTCAGAACGTGTCTTAACTCTTGATACTGTTCTGGCAGATGATTCCAGTGTTCCTAAAATTGAACAGTCAGCAGAGACAATCCCAATTGCTAAACCAGATCCCAAATTTTATGTCACATGATATAGTCGCATTTCATAGCCTAGTGTGAAATACACAGTTACTTGGACATAGTTGTATATATGTATCCAGCTCTGTATAATTGCATGATGAAAATCATTTCTATGTAAATTGCATATTCATTAGTTTCAGTGACAATGTCTAACTTATTTTCTCAAAGAGGGAGGATGTAGAATAACAGGTGTATTGTATCTTTAAGAGATTTATTTCCAAGATCTGTGTGTGCTCATAAATACCAAGCATGTGTTGGCTTCAGTGCCATTTTGAAGGTGCAGCCAGAATGTTAACATCCATGTCCATGATAGCAAGACTGTTTATAAGTTAAAGTAACAACCTCATTTATATGTTTGCATACAGTAAAGCTGCCTAACTGCTTAACAAGAACCCACAATGCTCACTTGTTTAATCCTGATCTGGCATGTGACAGGAAAGAATTATAGAGAAAAGAAAAAAAAAGCAGAAATCAGTGTAAGTAGGCACACTGACACTAACATGTGCTTTAGCATGAGTAAGCTTAATTTTAGAATACATAATACATGTGGGTGAAGTCAACAAGTTGGGGCAACTGCTTCTGTGTGGAGGAGTAAACTTCTTTTTTTTTTTGAAAGTGTATTTGTGTGTATTTGTGTGTTTGTTGTAAGTTAAAAGGGGACAGTGGAGTCTGAAAATCTACTCAATGTTTTATGAGTGTTCTCATTAAAGTAAAATGTTTTAGAAAATGTGACAGGTTCAAACAGAAGTAATATAAGGAACTACATAAGAATTCAGCCTGTCAAACATTAGTGGATGCATGTAAGCTGAGAGTGGGAAATACACACTCAAAACTGTCCTGTATGAAAGGGGGGGGGGGCAACAGCCTTCTATCATAATGGCTACTTTGTCCACATTATCATGAGATGTAAATGGCCTTACACATACAGACAAAATCAGGGTATTGAATTATTAACTGTAGAGTTTGCAAAGAGCAATACTACATGAGACACAGTTGGATAGAATTGAGCAAGTGAATTTTTCAGAGAAAGGATTTCAGAGTAGACATTCAGCAGCATATCAAGAGCAAAGGAAACTTGGGAGCAATAATACAGACTACTGCAAGGGGTCCAGTAACTGAAGGGAAAAAAGACAATAATGGCAAGTTTGTATCAGTAAGTTGTTATTGACAGTGGAGAAGGATGACACTGACATGTATCTATATTCCACCGAAAGAATCAGGAGAGAAAATCAATTTTCAGCAGATAATACTTTTTATGGGTTGGGGCTTAAACTCGGTTTGCAATAGTGAAGTTGTGAGGGTATATTTCTGAAGAAATATATGAAAATATTTGATATGGAAGATGTAAATTCACTAGTAGGAGCTCAGAATTTACATAGTATCCTCTAAGCTACAATAATGGGGCTAGGTTGGCTATAAATTATGTTTCACAAGAACGTGTGTAGTTTAATGGTCAGATATCCAATAATGACTGCAGGTCATACACCGTCAAAAACTAAGATAAATATGCAAGATAATGAAAACAAAATGTAGACACTGGCACTTTTTATTACCAACTTGCCAAAAAGAGGAATTTATAAAATTGGTAGTAGACATAATCTGACAATTACTATAGATAACAGAAATTTCTTCAGAAGGGGTAACTACTGAGTAGGATAAAAAAGAGAGTTTAAAAACAGGGCAGAATAAAAGGGAAAGAGATAAGGAAAAGAAGTAATATGAATTATTTAGAGGGGTTGGCCACGGTTAAAGTACTGCAGAATAAAAGGAATATCACAGAAAAGGAAGAGGAGCAATTGCAGAGAGCTGAAGGGAAATTAAGAGAGTATGTGTATAATTTGCATGCGTTTAGAAAGGTTGGTAGTAAGCAACTTTTTTTTTTTGATAATTTCAGAGCACACAATTATTTTAGCATGACTTAGGTAACAGAAGGGGTTGTTGTCAAACTTAGGGCAATAACCAGAGATCCCACAGACATAAGAAATATTCCAGAAATTTTATGAAAAATTATAGAAAACAGAAGAATACAGAAACTAAGGAAAAAGCACAAATGGAAATATTCATGGAAGACAGTTATGTCAAGGTTAAAGGGAGGTGAGGCTCAACAGTTAATAGTTAGGACATGAAGATGGGATAAAAAGGGCGATATATAATAAATCAACATGAAAGTCTTTAGGTACAGTATCCCTGTAGAAGTTGGGGGGAGTAAAAAGATATGGAAGGTTTTAATATTATTTTAAAGGGTGGGGAAATAGCATGTTTTCAGAAAGTAAAGACCCAGATTCATATGGACCATTTTCAATTTATTTCTGTATATGCCATCTAAGGGAATGGCAAAGATGATGAAAAAATTAACAGACACGCATCAGGATGGTTTTCTTCAGGGGATGCAAACATTTGACAATATTAACAGAAAGTTCTGTTGTGTAAGAACTTACCATAAGAGTAGCTGTCCTACTGATCATTGTTGCAGCATTCTAATAGCATTGGGTTGTCTCACCCAGAAGCATAAGCTCCTCAGATTATCTAAGCCAGGAGACTCTAATAAGGTCTGAATACTACAGCAAAGAAAAGACAACGTAAGCCAAGCAGAGGGGAGGAGGATTTGAACATCCCCATGCCCTCAGTTCACAGGTTGTAGACCGATAAGTACAAACAACAAGGGGAAAGGAGAGAGGGGTGCAATATTACAACAGTGATCAGTAGGACATCTGCTCTTGCAGTACATTCTTACACAACTGACCTTCCTTAGATCACTGTTGCAGTATTTCAATATTACTGGGTGATTCCCAAAGCTTAGACATTGGAAAGGGTGGACTGACCAGAGACAGCAGAGCTGTTAACTAATCCAAGGAGTACAGATCTTGCAAAAGAACTCCTTGAGCTAGAGAAAGCATCTATTCTGTAGTGTTTAATGAAGGTGTGTTGCTGCTTCCAGAATGGAACTGAAATCAACACGCCTGATGACAAGGACCTTCCTTTGTAGGAATGATAGAATGACATGGATTTTTGAGATCCAATTGAAATTGTATGTTTTGAGACAGGACTGTCCATGATAAGATGGACAAGGTAGTCATTATGTTATCCTTCCTGAAATAAGACAAAAAATATGTCTGTTTTCCTAATGTCTAGTCTTCTCAAGGTGGAATCTTAGTTTTTTGTGCACATCAATGGAGTCTTGAAGCCTCTCACCTCTGTTTTGTATATTTGGAAAGAAGGTAGGCAAATGTATAGCCTGACTGAGAGACAATGCATTGACCGCCTTGGACATGAAAGAAGGATTAGCCCTCAGGGAGACACTATCTTTATGGAAGTTAAGGAAGCAAGGCACAGTCATAAGGATTTGAAGCAAAGAAACTCTTCTGGCAGAAGTAAGGGCCATCAGTAAAATAGTTTTCCAAGTATAAAAAGTTCTTCCAAAATGAAACGGACATCCTGGTGTGGAATAGTTCTCCTAGGTGGGTTCAAGGTATTACACATTTTAGAAACTGCTTGACTTCGATTCTTGACAGCATGGGGATTAAATGGCATGCAGGCTGAAATGGCATAAAATGTGCATTTATGGAATAATAATAGGCAAGTCCAGTATTGAGTAGCTCCTACCGGAAAGAGTTTCTGTTTCCTGGAAAATATTTCCCATTTGGCGATGTAAGACTTTCTAGTAGCAGGTTCTCGCACCTCCTGGAGCACTTGAAGCATGTCCTCAGAAAATTGGTGTTATTTTTTCTTTTAGTGAATGATTTTGTTTAGTAGACACCGATGTAAATACTTTAGTTGTTATACTTATTTGTATAATTATTTTCTTCTTCATACACAATTTCTTTAATGTACTTCTGAGTGTGGATTTTGTATTGTTAAAACTTAATAAAAATTGTTTTAAAAAAAGAAAATTGGTGTTTGAAAGGGATTAAAATTCTATCACCCACAGTATCAGGTTGAAAGCCTGTTAAGTTGGGATGCAGCAGAGAGCTCTTATTCTGAGTGAGGCAGTCCATTTTATAGGGTAAATTGTGTTGATGGCCCCTGACAAGGTGAAGAAGAAGGGGGGGACCAGTGCTGCCTTGGCTAGAAGGGAGTTGCCAGCATGACTTTTGGTTTGTCCCTTTAGATCTTCAGTGAAATTGGGATTAGAGATAGCGGGGGAAGGCAGAGTAGTACTTCCCCTTCAAGTTGAAAGACATGGCATCCATGCTTCAAGCCTGGCATAAAGAATCCTGGAGCAAAACAGCTTGAGCTGTCTGTTCTGAGTGGAGGCAAACAGATCTAGCTGCTAAACATACTTCTCAAATGTCCAGATTTTTGACTTATCATTTTGGCCTGCTCCTCATAAAGTTTGGGTCTCCTGGCACAGCACTGATGATCGATGTCACTGAATGACATGGTCATTTGAGTTTCAGATTTGATATCCTTCAGAAAATGCATGCTAACACAACCTTTTTTTCTAACAACTTTCTAAGTTTATAAGAGTAATATCTAAAATGTGTCCCTATTTTTGTGCCTTCGTCCCCCCACATTATTTTCAGCTTTTTCAAGATTTCTTGTGCTGAGAAGTTGAGAGCTATGCTGGAGAATACCCCATCTATGGGACATGTCGAGGAAGACTGCCCTGTTAAGCACGCATGTGTGACAGTCTTCCATAGACCTGCTTAGAGACAAGATTTGCCTTTACAGACTAATGCATAATCAGAAGAGCTAGACTGTTCATTGGGTAGGACTTGGTTCTCCCCTTTTGTTGATATACCACATCACTGTGGTGGTGCCCATGAAAATCCTGAGAGGGCCTGTGTTCCAAACATGAGAAAACACTTGAAGGGCTGGAATAAGATCTCTCATTTCTTTGACACTGATGTTCTGTCTGTTTGTCTCTCTCTGTGGTGTACTGGAACTAACAAAGAGCCTGGCACCCCAAGCCAGGTCTGATACAACTGTGTGCAGTTCCTGGTTGAAATTGGGTGGGTGAAAAGGAAGACCCAGTTTTAGTTGGATCTGAGCTATCCACCACTGAAAGTCTTTCTTCAGAATGGGAGGAGTGGTATTTTGGAAGTCCAGTGCTGTGACCACACGGATTTCAGGAACCACTGCATCTTTCTCATGTGTAGCTTGGTAAAAGGTACCACTGGAATGGCTGATGCCATTTATCCCAGGGTTCTCAGAATCTCTCTTGCAGTAGTACACTGAAAGAGAGAAAGGACTTGAGAGAAGTGGAGAGGGACTGTACTTTCTCTTGTGGAAGAAAGGCAGTCATCAGCTGTGTATTCAGTCTGCAATCAAGAAAACTAGATCCTGGGAAGGTGTTAGGGCAGATTTTTGGAGAATGAATTCCATTCTCTCCAGAAATGAAACTGTGAAAGTGGAATGTTACATAGGGTATCCAGAGAGACAGCCTAGATAAGAAAGTTGTTCAGATAAGGACAATGTTGAACTTGAGTTTTGCAAAAGGCAATGACAAGGATGAGGCACTTTGTGAAAACCCAGGAAATGGTAGATAAAGGACAAGAAAGGGCTGAGGAAGGATAAAAGGAGTGATAGCAACTTGAAAGATGGTACTTTCAAAAAGGTGTTGAGGTGAGAAACATTCAGGATGGGTCTCCAATTGCCTTCTTTACTGGGGACCAGAAAAAAGTCTTGAATAAAGGACTCTTTCTAGATGCTAGTGTGACACTGGTTCTATGGTAGACTGGTTGAGGAGACCCTGTAGAATCATTGGAAATAGATGCACTTGATTAGAAAGGGAAAAGGAATGCCCACAATGATGGAACATTCCCTCCAAGACATCTTGCAACCTTGCCAAATGAGTGGCGACACCTTTTTTCCTGTTGTGATGAATTCCCAGGCTGGAAGGGACAAGGTTAGCCTTTTTTTGAAAATGAAATTCCTGGACCAAGGAGAGCGGAAGGTGTCAGCAGAGAAGCTGACTTGTCTGGAAAATAAGGTTTTCCAGACTTGGAGCCTCTGGTAGGTTTATAATAAAATCTTTTCATGGGCCATTTCTTACACTTGAGGACAAGGGAAGTGGGCTTAGCTGGGTAATTTCTTTGATATCTAAGCACTAAAATGCGAAAAAGTCCATCATTTTGCCCTTTTCTAGTAGTCTTCAAAAGTTCTGCTGCAGAGGATCCAAATAAAATATCCATGTGAATGGAAGAATCCAAAGGCTTGCCTTAATATCCTCAGGGAGAGGCTATAGGCAAAGCCAAGCAAATCTAATATATGATCCAGTAATAGTAGTAGCAACTCTGAAAGAAGTTTGCAGTCTCGGTTGTATTTCTATGGAATTGTAGCTTGCCCAAGCACTGAAATTGCTTGTTGCTTAGAATCAGAAGTCCCAGTGTTAGCTATGGTCTTACTTAGATCCCCCTAAAATGGACATTTGGTAATTTAAAGCTCTGGTAACAAGTGTGGCAGAAGTATAAACCTTCTTCCAACACCTGTCCATGGTCCTACTATCTCAGTCAGATGGCAACATATTAGCTGCTGGCAGAAGCTTAGTTGGTTTAATAGTAGAAATGGAGAAAGCAGAGGGCTCTGCTACCAGATTTTTTAGAAGAAACTTAAGGTTCTCAGGTACTTTATAAAACCTATAAGGCTTTTTAGGTGCTGGAGGCTGTAAATCAGGAGAAGTAGAAGTGGATGCAAATACATCCAAACAGGCCTCCAACACTGGAGGAAAAGGAGAAAGTATAGGAGCACCTACTTCCAGCAATTTATAGTATTGTCTTTGTACATCACACATCTGCTTGAATTCCCAAAGTGCTGCATCATTTTATAGTTTCCCCAAAGATTTCCTCAATGGGGGAATCAAGAGACAGTGTCCTCATTATCAGAGGAAGCTGACCTAGAGAATAGATCTGTGATGAATATGCTAAGGAATCTTTGTCAGAATCAGACTTTTCCTCCTCCTCAGATGAGGCTTCATGCTGTCTCTTTCTTCTTGGGGGAGTGAAGGTGCTGAAAGGAACGAAGGGGGTTTCAGAAACAAGATGGCTTTATACAGGTCCTGTGAAACCTCCACCCATTCATTTTCTTGAGATGTCTAAACATGAGAAGCATTTTTAGTTTTCTGTTTCTTTTTCTGAGGGGTGACATCTACCCTCACAAAGTGTGGCAGGTTGGAACCCTGGTAGACCTCAATCAAAGTTCTGGGCACCTCTTCCTGCACAAGAATTGGAGGGATGTTCTCTAGTCCCTCTGAAATGATCATCAATTCCTTTTTCTCAAATGTATAGGTATAAACAGTATAATTGGATGTACAAGAGACAGACACCATACAGGCCTCTGACAGGCTCACTGTAGTGGGTACCTGAAAAGTGGTTCAATGTACCGTGGACTCCTGCAGTATCCCAGCAGATATGTACAAATCAGAATGGGCAGCAGACGGTTCAGGCCTAGTCTTTTTGAACTTCTTTTGTTTTGAGAGTGGGATAACTGAGGCTGAGTATTCTGTCATCTTGTTTCAGATGGGTCTATATTAAGATCAACAAACGCTTAAAAAGCAAATGGTGATTAATCGACCCTATATAAATGAAAGCTTACAATTTCGAGCTGTCAGAACAGCGATTTTTTTTCCTAGGGAAAAAAATCACTGTTCCAACAACAACAAAAAAATACTTTAAACATTACATGAAATGGGGGGCTTCTCCCCCCTATTTAAATATACCAACTGCGAGACCTGCACTACAGTGCTGAAAATGGCAAAGTAACGAAGCGGCCAAGCGAATTCTTTCCCAGGGAAAGAATTCGCTTAAAAGCCACTTTGATATTTTGCCGTTTCAGGCTTTTGAGTTCAACCAAGATGCATTCGAAAGGATGCATCTTCGGTCTTCTAATAGGGAACCGCTTCAGACACTGGATTTCTAAGTATAGATAAAGTCAAGTACAGAGCATTTTTGGAACGAAAGATTGACAGATCTGAGTTTTTGTAATTGTGTTTGGCCCCTAGACATAAGAAGCACTGGGAGTGGAGGTCCTTATAAGATACCTGCCTATCACAAGCACACTTGCCTTTCTTAGATGACAAACATTTTTCAATGAAAAAATATAAGAAAAAGAAGGCTAGCAAATTAGACACATCTAAATACGTGTAGGCAATGGTAGCAGTTAACAACATGCAGAAAACTGACCAAGAGCAGCAAAGAGCCTGCATTTGAACTGGCAGCAAGATGGTCTGAAGCTCTTATGCTCCAGCTTCCACCTACTCTCATGGACTTAAGTTATGCAATAGGCGTATGTTTGTATGGAAGGTTTATAGCTTTGCTATACTAGCCAGACATTAGGTTACCTCAGACATATAACTCAATTATATTGCAATACTGTAACCATGATCTTTGGAAGGCCATCAATGATGACCCAGAGAGTAGCAGAATTTAAGACGACACTGCTGTGATTGGTGGGGCTTGATGAAGAGAAAGCATTCAGTAGCACCAGATGGGATCCTATGATGAGGGTAATGGAAGCATTTGCATTTCCTGAAAGACTAATATGGTTAATTAGGAGGATATATGAATGGTCAGAGGAAAGAATGATGGGAGGGTTCCACTCCAATAAGCTGTGTTTGAACAGTGGGACCAGGTAGGGGTGTCCTCTTTTCCCTTTGTTATTTGCTTTAAATTTAGAGCCACTGGCAAAGAAAAAGAGGCTCATTAATTCAATGATACAACTGGTATAGTACTTAAGAAAACTTAGCCTTACTTGGAGATGCTATCATTTTGTATTTGATAAGTCAAGAAAAGCACATTTGTGCTGTGGAACATTTTGAGACAGTTTCAGGTAATTTCTGGATATAAAAGTATTGAAGATAAAACAAAGGCTAAAGCAGTAAACTATGTACCCACACACAAATTGATTCAGCATTTATTTATGGGGATATGCTAAAAATCCACTGCACATAATAATACACACAACAGTGTTTCAGCCAATAAGCCCTCAAGGCAAAACACCTCAAAACTAAATGTCTTGGGCAGAGGCGACTCCACAGTGAAACATACAGATGACCCCTCACCAGACTAGACAAGGAGAAGGTCACAGTCAGCTGCCTGTCAGGTGCCAGGATCTGTCAGATCATGCACATACTCAGGTCTCTTAACAAGTACCATTATGGCTCTGTCATAGTCCATATTGGAGTGAATGACTTGAGATGTACCTCACTGGACTATATGAAGACAGACATGATTGAGCTCTCAGATTGTGTTCCAGGCAGTATGTTAGTAACCCTAAGCAGCATTTTATCTTCACCAGAATAATGCCTCAATATAAACAAAAAATGGCTGACTTCAACAACCGGCTTACCTTCTGCTGTCAATCCAGGGGTCCAGTATCTGTCAGCCTGGGAATATATGATGGTGTTTACCTGTCACCTCTTGGCTTTCGGCTCCTGTCAAAAGTACTTGCCTCCCCCATAGTGCCTTTTTTAGGCAATGTCATAACAAAATTCCCGACATAAAAAAATTCATTAGTGACAAAAAGGGGTCTATATTAGAACATCGAATATTTAACAGTTCGAATCACTAAAGGTCGACCTTTAGTGATCTAACTTTTAAAACATCGAATGTTCAGAAAAAAAAAAAAAAAGTAAACTGTATTGGCACGGGGGGGGGGGGCAAGCCCCCAACACCCCCCCGCTACTTAAATATACCAACTCCGAAACCGCACTACATTGAAGTAAACGGAAATCTCTCCTTACAGAGATTTATGTTTACTTGTTCGATGTTTGGCAGTTTCGCTGTTCTCGTGTCGACAATGTCAGATTCGACATTGTCAGCTTTCGAGAAACTAATATAATCCTGACAAAAAGTACAGTTGTGTACACTTAGTACACATGTAGATGTTCGAGTGTATTCACTATTGCAGTCATAACATTTGGGTTATCCCTACCTGGGTAGCCTTGGCCGGCCCAAATACCAGAGGCTTAGTAGTTCTGTGTCGGTTGCTGTCACTCCAGGACTGACGTCAGGTTGTCAGTAGTATAAAGTAAGGCAGCTGACACCATTACATCAGTTTTTCTTGCCCTAACCTGTCAGGAGCCCCCAAGTGGGAACCAGGTTCTGGTGGAAGAACCCCACCAGTAAAAAGTAAAATGTCCACTGTAAGGAGAGAGAAGAAAGAAGAGGGGGATGGAGGGAGGGAAACTAGCACTGCAACAGTGAATAGACTCGAACATCTACATTTATGGTAAGTGTACACAATGGTACTATGTTCTTTGTGTTTCACTGTTGCAGTCATCACATTTGGGTTGATTCCCAAAGCTGAGGAAAAGGGTGGAGGCAGTCAAGGAGACTAGGGGCTGGCTAGGATGTCCTGCAAGACTGCAGAGGCAAACCCTGCCCTGGATTTGGAGAAGATAAGCAGGTGGTAATGTTTGGTAAAAGTGTGAACAGATGTCCAGGAGGCAGCCTCCAGGATGTCTCTGGTGTGGATTCCTCTAAGGAAAGCTGCAGAGGTGGAGGCTGCTCTGGTGGAGTGAGTCCTGACCCCCTTGGGGGGGGGGGAGGCTTTCTATGTTGCTTGTAGCAGAAATGGATGCAGTGTGCTATCCATTTGGAAATTGTTTGGAGATGGCTTTGCCCTCTGCCCCTGCAGTAAAGCTAACCAGCAATTGATCAGACTTTCTGAAGGATTTAGTCCTGTCTAGATAGAATCTGAGCTGTCTGTGCACATCTAGAGAGTGCAGGATTATTTCCCCCTTGTTCTGTGGGTTAGGGAAAAAGGTGGGCAAATGAATAGATTGGTTGAGAGCCACACTGGACACCACTTTGGGCATGAAGGATGGGTTAGGCCTGAGGGAAACCCTGTCAGCATGGAAGATTATGAAGAGCTCCACAGCCACGAGTGCTTGTAGCTCGGAGACCCTTCTGCCTGAAGTGATGGCCAGAAGGAAAGCTGTCTTCCAGGAGAGAAATTTTAGCTCTGCTGAAGCTGCTGGTTTGAAGGGGCAGGGTGATCTTTTCCAACACAAAATTAAGGTCCCAAGCTGGGGTTGGTGCCTTTCTGGGTGGCCTCAAGTTGCTAGCCCCCTCTTAGGAATTGTTTGATTAGAGGGTGTGAGAATAGGGGCTGCTCAGTGGGAAAATGAGCAGAGATAGCAGAGGCATGATTTTTAATAGAGGAAAAAAAAGACCACTGTGTAGCAGGTCAGCTAAGTAATCCTGGATGATAGGGAGGGCGGGCTGTGCCATATTGGCTCCCTTAGACTGAATCCAGGTGCAGAACCTTTTCCATTTGTTACCATAAGACTTTCTAGTGCTAGGGTGTCTGGCCTCACGTATAACATCTAGAACCTGTTTACTGAGGTTGGCAGATTGATTGGTGGTTAGGGAATAAGCCAAGCTGCCAAACTGAGGGTCTGAAATTGGGGATGCATGAATTCTGCTTCCCTCTGGGTCAGGAGGGTTGGGGTCTGAGTGAGATGCAATGGTGGTAGTGGGGACAGGCTGCGCAGTAGTGGGTACTAGTGCTGGTGAGGCCAGTCTGGAGCAATAAGAATTGCCCTTGGTTTTTCCTCCCTTATTTTGAGTAGTACCATGGGGATGAGAGGTAGTGGAGGAAAAGCATAGACCGATAGATTGACCCAGGGGAAGGACAGGGTATCCAATTTCCAAGCCATGCAGTGATGCTCCCTGGTGCAGAACTTGCTGAGCTGATGGTTGGTGTGGGAGACAAAGAGGTCGACCTTCAGGGTGCCCCATTTCTGAGTTATTAGGGTGAAGGTTCTTTAGTCTAGCTGCCATTCATGTGGGTCCGGAAGATTTCTGCTTAAGTGGTCTAGCAGAGAATTTAGAGAACCTGGCAGGAATTGTGCTAACAGGTGGAGCTGCATGGCAGAGGTTGTGTTCCAAAGGGTCATGGACAGCCTGCTTAGAGAATAGGAGTCAGTCCCTCCCTGCTTAGAGGATAGGAGTGAGTCCCTCCCTGCTTGTTGATATACCACATCACAGTGCTGTTGTCTATTTTGATCAGGAGAGCCCCTGGGGACAGAAGGGGCTTGAAAGCTATCAAGGCATGCTGAACAACTATCATCTCTTTTTGGTTGATGTGCAGATGGATTTGCTGTGGGCTCCATTGGCCCTGTATGCACCTGCTGTCCAGGTTTGCACTCCAGGCATAGTCTGGTGTATCTGTGGTGAGGGTCTGGGTGGTGGGGGGTGGTAAGAAAGGTAGTCCCTTGTTGTGGGAGCATGCTGCTGCCCACCAAAGAAAATATTTTCTGAGGCAAGGTATCATGGGTATAAGAGTTTCCAGGTCTTGAGTGTGTTGACACCAAAGGCTTTTTAGGTACCATTGAAGTTTCCTCATATGAAGTCTGGCATATGAAATGAGTAGCATGCAAGATGCCATGAACCCCACAGCCTGCAGGATTTTCATTGCAGATAACTGGGGTCTGGTGGCTAGTTGAGAGAAATAGGCTGTCAGCTAAGTTTGCTTCTCTGGTGTAAGGAATGCCATCTGGGATGCTGTGTCCAGGCTTGCTCCCAGGAATATAATCCTTTGGGTGGGTACTTGTTGGATTTCTTTTCATTGACTGTGTACCCTAGGGAGGTTAGTAGGGACTTTACAAAGGCCAGGTGCTTGAGCAGCTTTTCCTGGCTGTCTACCTGAATTAGGCAGTCATCTAACTATGGGTAAATCTGGATATTCCTTTGCCTGCAAAAGGCAATGGCCGGAGCCAGACATTTTGTGAAAACTCTGGAAGCAGTAGATAAGCCAAAGGGAAGTGCAGAGATCCTGCCCTGAAACATAGATATTTCCTGCATGATTTCCTGATAGGAATGTGGAGGTAGGTCTCTTTTAGTTCTTGGGTGGCTAGCCAAGCATCCTTGTAGAGCATGAGTAGCAGCTGCTGGAGGGTGAGCATTTTGAATTTTGGTATCACTAGGAAGGTGTTTAGAATGGATAGATCGAGGATGGAGTGTCAGGTGCCCTCTTTTCTGGGTACCAGAAAAAGTCTTGAGTAGACACCTTGGCCTTTCTGTTATGCAGGAACGTGCTCTACTGCCCTCATAGAGAGCAGGGAAAGGACTTGCATTTGCACTTCTGCCCACTGGTTTGGAGGCAGATCTGGGAACCCTTTTGGAGTTGGAAGGGTGTGGAAAGAAAATTTGTATCCCTGGGACACTATGTTGAGGACCCAGTGGTCATTGGTAATGGTGGCCCAGGTGCTTGCGTGAAAGGAGAGTTTTCCTCCTAGGGGTAACGGAAGGTGGGCAGAGGGAGGGGGTGGGGGAGGAGAGTCATTGTGAGTTATTACCATGAGGGGGTGGCTTAGAACTCCCTGATGTTCTTCGTGTTTCACTGTTGCAGTCATTACATTTGGGTAATCTGCTGGCAGGTTGCCCTCATTCGGCCTGATTAACAAAGTCTTGGGTCCTGCGTCGGTTGCTGTCCCTTCTTCCATGACGTCAGGTCATCAGGGGTATAAAACATGCAGACGATGCCATTACCCCAGTCTTTCTTGCTGCACTGTGCCCAAGGCAGAAGTAAAAGCAGTTCGCAAGTGACGGTCGGCTGACCTCTGAAATTTTCGTTTTCGAGTTTCAGTACCGAAGTCTTCAACTAAAAGCTAAGTACCCCGTTGGGGAAACATTTTCTTGCTCCTTACCGATGTCAGTAAAAGCTAATAATTGCATTACTTGTGGGAAGAAAATACCTCATAAGGATTTTCATTTGTACTGTATTCCTTGCCTAGGCCCTGACCACAATGTGCCTTGCTGTCAGTTTTATGCTAAATTTAATCAACGCACGATTAAACGTCAGTATATTTTTGCTTCGACATATTTTGGCTCAAGATTTAACTATCCAGAAATGTAGTCGGTTAGCAATCCGACTACCAGAATACCTAAAAAATGCAAAGAAAAAGACAGGACCGTCAAGGTCCAAAACCGGCGACACTTCTAAGCCAATCGCCGGTTCGCCGGTACTCAGCGAGGTGCTTTCACAGCCCCTGATACCCGCTACTTTTGATTCGCAGGCCTTTACTGAGACCCATTCGGAGTCTGGTATGCCACAAGATGCTTTAAGTATTGAACCCGCGGATGTCTCTACCTTAGATGGGTCCGGAGCCACTGTGCAGGCACCGGCTTCAGAGGGTGTTTTCAGGCCTAAAGATTTGCATATTAAAACGACGCCATCTTCAAAACTAAGGCCAAAATCTACTTCTATGTCTAAAAAACTGACGTTTGGGCCACGTGTGCAGGCCCCAATGCCTAAAAAACATATGATCAAGGGTAGCCATCCCCCTCCTGCTAAGAGGCCTAGGCAAGGCACTGACTATGAATCTTCAGATCAAGTTTCTATTTCTTCTGATTCTTCTTCTGAACAGGATTTATCTATACCTACTTATGAGGACTCTGATGCAGAAGATTCCATCCCTTCTGCTTCTCCCCCTGAGGATTTCTCTTTTGGAGAAACTTTACATACCTTAAGGGAGCACTTCCACTAGGAAAGTCAGGATTTCTCTGAATCTAAAAAGAGACTTAGGGATTTTCTTCTTCTTCCTCAGCATAGGCCTTTGGCTATACCTCCTGTTCTAGACATTGTTAATGATGTTTTTTCAGAATCTAGTATGACTCCTGATTCTCTGCCTCCGGCTCCTAGTAAGCCAGACAGATACTACAGGGTTCCTGACTCCCACAAATTCCTTTTCAAAAACCCTACTGCTGATCCTGAAACCATTTCTCAGGGTCCCAAGGGCGTTAAGGCCTCTTCTGCTAAAATTCCTACCCCTTCTGACAGAGATTCCAGGGTGCTGGATAGATGGGGTAAGAAGGTTTACACGTCTGCAATCTTGGCAATCAGGGCTTTAAACTGTCAATTTCATATGCTTAAATATCAACAGCATGTCATGGGACTACTTAAAAAGAAAAGTATGTTGACTTCTGACTGTGTGGAAAATAAAGAGTTGCAGGACTTATTACACTCAGCTGAACAAGTTGGAAAACATACTTTGCAATGTGGTTTTGATTCTTTGGAGGCCTCTTGCAGGGCTGCTTGTAACTGGATCTGTGATAAGAAGGCATGCTTGGCTCAAAGAGCAAAATCTGCCCGACCATGTTAAAGCAAAATTGTTGGATGCTCCTTTACAACAGGACAGTCTCTTTGCTAATAAGGCTGAAGAAGTTTTTAAAAAGATGGAAGATAAAGCCAAATCTATACAAACTGTGAAAATTTTCTTACAAGTGCAGCCACCCAGATTTAGTAGGCCTTCTGGCTTCTAAAATGACATTCATCACAGCTTTACTGAGAGGAGTGGTTTGTATGGCTACATTGTCTGCCATGCTGCCATGTTTAGGGTCCTGAGTTGGCTGTGCAGAATCTGATTGTTTTGCTGGGACAGTATATGAGGTATTTGAGGTAAGGTCCAGGCTGGGCATTGGGACAAGTTCCTTAAGATTGGATATCAGTACTGGCGTGGCCAGTCTGGGGCAATCAGAATCATTTTTGTTTTTTCCTGCCTGACCTTTAGAAGTACCTTGGGGAGGAAAGGCATATACTGATAGGTTTGTCCAGTTGAAAGATAAGGCGTCCACATTCCAAGCTCGTCTGTGATAAGACCATGTGCAGAATCTTTTTAGTTGATTGTTTTGAGGGGAGGCAAACAGATCTATGTCCGGGCATCCCCATTTCTTTGTTATCATGCTGAAGACTTGTGGATCCAGGTGCCACTCGTGGGGATCCATGAGGTTTCTGCTTAGTTCGTCTCCCAGAGTATTTTCCTTTCCTGGCAGGAATTGTGCCTGCAGATGAACTTGGTAAGTCAATGCTGTGTCCCATAAAGCCATGGCTAGTCTGCAAAGGGGATAAGAATGAGTGCCCCACTTCTTGTTTATGTACCACATGACCGTGGTGTTGTCTGTTTTTATCAGTAGTTGTTCTGGATGAAGTAGGTCCTTGAAGGCTGTCAGGGCATTTTGAACAGCTAGCATCTCTTTTTGATTGATATGCAGATGCTTTTGGTTTGTGGACCAGGTACCCTGAATGCCTCTTCCTGCCATGTGTGCCCCCCAGGCATAATCTGATGCATCTGTCGTTAGGCTCTGCCTGGCTGGGGGTAGTGAGAATGGTTTCCCTTGTTTTCGTGACAAGCCTTTGCCCACCATCGAAACTCCTGTTGCGGGTAGGGAATTAGAGTAATCATTGTTTCCAGGCTGTGGCAATGTTGTGCCCAGACACTTTTTAGGTACCATTGAATTTTCCTCATATGCAGTCTTGCATATAGAATTAGTAAGATGCAGGATGCCATGAAGCCCAAAGCCTGCAGAATTTTTCTTGCAGACAACTCGGCCTTTGTTACCATTTCCTTGAAATAGGTAGTCAGTTGCCTTTGTTTGTCTGGAGTGAGATAAGCCATCTGGGCAGTTGTATTTAAGCTTGCACCCAGGAATATTATCTCGAGAGGGTACTAGTTTTGATTTCTTTTTGTTGACTGTGTACCCTAGGCATGTTAAAAGTCTTTTCACAAATGTCAGATGCTGTAGTAGAATGTCCTTGTTCTCTGCTTGTATGAGGCAGTTGTCCAAGTAAGGACACATTTGTATTCCTCTTTGTCTGCAGTAAGCAATTACTGGTGCCACGCACTTTGTGAAGACCCTGGGCGCAGTAGATAAGCCAAAGGGCAGTGCAGAGAATTGGTAATGCTTTGAGCCAGCCTTGAATCTGAGGTATCTTCTGCATGATTGTCTGATTGGGACATGCAGGTATGCCTTTTTTAGGTCTAAAGTCACGAGCCAAGCCTTGCTCCCCAGCATGGGCAGAAGCTGCTGCAAGGTCAGCATCTTGAATTTTGGAATATCCAGGAAAGTGTTTAGAATAGATAGGTCCAGTATTGGTCTCCATGATTTGTCCTTTCTGGGTACCAAGAACAGGCTTGAGTAAAATCCTTGTCCCTGCTCTTGCTGTGGCACTTGTTGAATAGCCCTCATGTCCAGGAGAGTTGCAATGAGTTTTTGAGCCCATTGATTTTTTTTCAGGTCTGGCCAACCATTTGCCCTTGGCAGGGTATGAAAATGAAACTTGTAGGCTTGTAACAGTATGTCTAGAACCCATTTGTCCTGGGTTATAATGTGCCAATTTTGGGCAAAAAGTGCTAGTTTTCCCCCTAAGGGTGCCACCAGAAGATAAGTGCTTGGTGCAGGCAGGGGGAAGTCATTGGGACTGTTTCCTGTATGGTTGTGATTTGTCTTCACCTAAGGAGGTAGAAGCACTCCATTGCTTAGGCCTGTAGGAACCTTGCGGCTGCGATCTGCCTCTAGGGCATCTGGATCTGCCCCTTTGAGGTCTGTCTGAGACTGGAAAGGACCAATTCTTTGTAGGCCAGTGTCTGCTAAATCTAGGTGGCTGTACCTGTAAGAAATCCTTGACCGTTTGCATAGATTTAGCTTTGTCCTCCATTTTCTTTTACACCTCTTCTGCCTTAACACCAAACAAGGTATCATGTTGTAATGGAGCAGCTAATAATTTTTCTTTAACATGGTCAGGCAGATTTTGTTCCTTTAACCAAGCATGCCTCCTAATGACAGAACCCGTAACAGCGGCCCTGCAGGAGGCCTCCAGAGAATCAAAACCACATTGCAAAGAATGATTTCCAACCTGTTCAGCTGCATGCAATAAATCCTGCATTTCTTTGTTTTCTGCACATTCAGAATTTGCCATCATTTTCTGTTTAAGCAGTGTCTTGATATATTGCTGATATTTGAGCATATGAAACTGGCAATTTAAGGCCCTTATAGCCAAGGTAGCAGATGTGTAAATCTTTTTTCCCCATCTATCCAGTGCCCTAGAATCCCTGTCAGAGGGGGTAGGGTATTTTGCAGTGGAAGCCTTGACCCCTTTGGGACCCTGAGGAAATAGTTTCTGGGTCTGCAATAGGGTTTTTGAAAAGGAATTTATGAGAGTCAGGGACCCTGTAGTATCTGTCCGGCTTAACAGGAGCTGGAGATAAGGAGTCAGGGGTCAGACTAGACTGCGAGAACACATCATCTACAATGTCTAACACAGGTGGAATAGCTAGAGGCCTGTGTTGTGGTAGTAAAAGGAACTCTCTGAGCCTCCTCTTAGATTCTGAAAAATCTTGGCTCTCCCAGTGCAAGTGCTCCCTCATGGTATGCAAGGTTTCCCCGAAAGAGTAGTCCTCGGGAGGAGAAGCTGAAGGAATTGATTCTTCAGCATCAGAATCCTCATGGGGGAAAGAGAATATTCCTGATCAGAAGAAATGGAAACCTGATCTGAAGATTCATAGTCTGACTCTTGCCTAGGCCTCTTATCAGGAGGGGGATGGGAACCCCTGATCAAGGTAATTAAATCTTCGGCCATTTTGAGCATCTGTGTTTTGGGCATGGAGGCCTGTCCATGTGGCTGGTGAACTTGTTTCTTTACCTTTAAAGGTGTTTTAGTCTTTGCCTTTAAAGTCAGTTTAATATATAATTGTTTAGGTCTGAATACACCCTCAGAAGCCGATGCCTGCTCAGCGGCTCCGGACCCATCTGAGGGAATAATGTCCGAGGCTCCAATACCTTGAGTTTCCAGCGGCCTGGCCGAATCCATGTGGGAGTCGGTAGTGGCCTGTGACTCTAAAGTAGCAGGTGTCATGGGCTGCAAAAGCACCTCACTGCGAACCGGCGACTTGCTTCGGAGAAGCTTCATCGTCGGTTTTGGACCTCGGGTGCCTGTCTTTTTCTTTGCATTTTTTGTGAACTCTGGTAGTCAGATGGCTATCCGACGACATTGTATAATTAAATCTTCGCCCAAAATAGCTTAATGCAAAATCGTACCGACGCTTAATAGTGCATTGGTTAAATCTGGCACAAAACCTGACAACTAGAAACATTGTGGTCAGGGCCTAGGCAAGAAATACAGTAAGAATGAAAGTCCTTATGAGGTATTTGCTTCTCACAAGAAATACAATTATTAACTTTTTCTGACATCAGTCTGGAGCAAGAAAAAAGTTTCCACAATGGGGTACTTAGCTTTTAATGAAGACTTTGGATCTGAAAACTCGAATACGAAAATCTCAGGAGTCGGCCGACTGGCACTTGCGAACTGCTTCTGCTTCGGGCACCGCACGGCAAGAAAGACTATAGAAAATGGCGTCGGCTGCATCTTTTATACCCCTGACGAACTGACGTCAGGGAAGAGGCAACAGCAACCGATGCAGGACCCAAGACTTTGGAATTCAGGCCGACTGAGGGCAACCTGCCAGCAGGATAACCCAAATGTAATGACTGCAACAGTGAGACACGAAGAACATCTGGTCATTTCCAGTTCCCGCGAGAGCTGCTCAAGTCAAATCCAGACATTCCAAAGGCTCCAGGTTTCAGTCACAAGGAACTTTTAGAACAAAACAATGGGGTGACTCCACCTCCAAACCTGGAAGCAACAAGGCACCTCCCTATGGTAAACAGTCTCAATGACTTTCCTCTACAATCACCAAGCACTTACCTTTTGGCTGCCCCTTTGGGGGAAAACTGGCACTTCATGCACGGAACTGGCAACTGATTACCCAGGACAAATGGGTTTTAAATATAGTATCCCAGGGATACAGATTTCATCCCCACACATTGCCAATCCCAAAGGGATGGCCAGATCTGCCTCCAAATCAGTGGGCAGAGGCCCAGAATCAAGTTCTGTCCCTCATGAATATGGGGGCTATTCAACCAGTACCAGAAGAGGAAAGGGGACAAGGTTTCTATTCAAGACTTTTCCTGGTACCCAGAAAAGACAAATCATGGCGTCCAATTCTGTACTTATCCATTCTAAATACATTTCTGGACATTCCAAAATTTAAGATGCTGACTCTTCAACAGTTACTACCTATGCTAGGCAAGGATGCCTGGTTGGTAACTCTAGACTTAAAAGAGGCTTACCTGCATATTCCAATCAGGGAATCTTGCAGAAGATACCTCCGCTTCCAAGCAGGCTACTTGCATTACCAGTTCTCTACACTGCCCTTTGGCTTATCTACTGCACCCAGGGTCTTCACAAAGTGCCTGGCTCCAGTAATCGCATTTTGCAGGCAAAGAAATATTCAAATATATCCATACCTGGACGATTGTCTAATTCAGGCAGAAAACAAGGACATTCTTCTAAAGCATCTGGCTTTTGTAAAAAGGGTTCTAACCTGTCTAGGGTACACCATAAACGAAAAGAAATCACAACTGCTACCCTCTCAAAAGATTACATTCCTGGGTGCAAGCTTGAATACAACTGCCCAGATTACCTACCTTACGCCAGAAAAACAAATTCAATTGGTGACTTACTTCAAACAGGTGGCCGCAAAAACCCTGTTATCTGCAAGGCAAATTCTGCAAGCCTTGGGGTTGATGGCCTCCTGTATTCTTCTAATTCCATACGTAAGACTGCATATGAGGAAACTTCAATGGTACTTAAAAAGTTTATGGAGTCAACATTGTCACAGCCTGGAAACAATGATTCCTATTATACCTTGCCTGCAACTAGAGTTCCTATGGTGAGCAGAAGCCTGCCACCAAAACAAGGGACTGTCATTCACTCCACTTCCTGCCGCCCAAGCCCTAACTACAGACACATCGGACTATGCTTGGGGGGGCTCATCTGGCGAGGAAATGCATTCAGGGCAAATGTAGCCCAAATCAAATGCCCCTACATATCAATCAGAAAGAGATGCTAGCTGTACAGAATGCTCTGACAGCCTTCAATGACTACCTTCATCCAGGACAACTACTGATAAAGACAGACAACACCACAGTCATGTGGTACATAAACAAGCGGGAGGGGGGTACACATTCCTACCCCCCCTTTGCAGACTAGCCATGGCATTGTGGAACACGGCCCTGACTTATCAGATACATCTACAAGCTCAATTCCTGCCAAGAAAGCTAAATACTCTGGCAGATGAACTAAGCAGAAATCTTATGGACCCACACACGAATGGAAACTGGAACCACAAGTTTTCAACATGTTGACACACAAATGGGGGAGCCAAGACATAGATCTTTTTGCCTCACCCCAAAACTATCAGTTGGACAAATTATGAACAAGGATTCATCACAAAAAAGCTTGGAAAGTGGATGCTCTGTCATTCAGCTGGAAAAACCTATCAGTCTATGCTTTTCCCCCTCTGCCTCTGCTCTCCAAAGTCCTACTAAAAGTCAGACAAGACAAACCAAAAATGATTCTGATTACTCCAGACTGGCCTCGCCAACACTGGTACCCACTCCTGCGCAATGTGTCACACCTTCCTCCATGACACCTGCCTCAGACACCTTACCTATTGTCTCAGCAGAACTACCAAATTCTGCACACTCCGCTCCAAACTCTGAATCTTGCAGCGTGGCTAATCAACTAATTTCACCCTTGACATCTCTCAGCAAACCTGTGATGGATGTTATTTTGGAGGCTAGAAGGCCTAGTACTAGAAAATCTTATGCTGACAAATGGAAAAGATTCTGTGCCTGGAACCAATCACAAGGAATAAGCACAGCAATGCGCAATATTCCTCAGATTCTGCAATACTTAACTGAGATACTTCACAAGGGCCTATCTTTTTCTTCCATAAAAATCCATGCCTCTGTCATTTTAGCTCATTACAACACAGAACCTCCCCTCTTCTCTCATCCTCTACTAAAGCAGTATCTCAAAGGGGCCAAAATTTTAAAACCGCCCAGGAGAGCACCAACTCCTGCATGGGACCTCAATTTTGTTTTTAAAAAACTCACTCTCTCTCCTTTTGAGCCAGCTGCTACTGCAGACCTAAAATTTGTCTTTGCAGAGTGGAAAACAACAACAGTAATTTCCTTGCACAAAGGGGGTTCATCGACAGACTCTGGGAACTACAGACCCATAAACCTAACCAGCCTTACCTGCAAGAGAATCATCATGGACTTTATCAACAAAGACATAGGTAACCTTCAAACTCTTGACCCAACCCAATTTGGCTTTGTTAAGGTAGATCATGCTTAATAAACCTGGTGGACTTCAAGAATGTCAGTAAAGTCCTGAATGAAGGCAAAACAGTATATACAGCCTATCTTGACTCAGCCAAGGCTTTTGCCACAATCCCACTCTCAGGTATCATCGAGAAACTCACCCAGCTGGGAATTAACCCATATGCCAGTAAATGGGTAGCCAACTGGCTCACAGACAGCACACATACAGTCAAAATCAGGGATTCCACCTCTACCAGCAGACCAGTTACCAGGGGTGTGCTACAAGGATCTGTGCCGGTCCCCCTATTGTTTGGAATTTGTGATCAGAAGTCCAGGCGAAAATAGATGGCCTGTGGCTTACCAAGTTCGACGATGACTGCAAACTGGTTGCAATCACTAAGTACCCTAATGATGCTGACATACTACAAAAAGGGCTTACACAGAAAAATGATTGATGCCAAAGCCATGGACAAACTAAATGCCAAAACATGTGTTATCCCTTTTTATCAAAGGGGAAGTCCCTGCAAATTACAATATTAACAGCACCTCCCCTTAGCTCAAACCCTGTGATGAGAGATTTGGGAACACAGGTTGATAGCAACTTTAACTTTGATCACCATGTGTCCACAGTAGTAAGGAAGGCCTTCTATGTTGCACATTTCAAAAGTAATGGCATCGCATCCAGAGATAAGGATGTGATAACTTCCCTGTACTCACTCCTCATCAGACCACTAATAGAGTACAATGCTCCCTTCTGTATGTACCTCAACCAGACACCTGCAGCAGCTGGAGAGATCTCAGAGGTTTCTCACCAAGAAAATTCAAGGCCTTCAACACATGACTTACATGGACAGACTGAAAGCCCTGTCACTGTAATCTGTATCTTATAGGCTGCTGAGAGATGACTTGTGTCTGGCCTACAGAACAGTCTCAGACCCTGCCTAATAGAAATGAAGCACATCCACAAGTCAAATGGTACAAGATTCACTTGCTCTAGGAATCTTAGCCTAGCCAGCGACATTAACAGGACATGCTCTCAGAGATTGCCACTCCTCTGGAACAAACTCCCAATTCATGTAAAATAGAGCTCCTCAATGACCCTATTTAAGCGTAACTTAGACAACTGGATGGAACACTGTAAATTTACCCGAGGGTTGTCACATATGTCTCTCTTGGATAAGGGCAGTCGGTGCTGATCATAGACTTGCGTTGCAAATATAGACCATACAACTTGGTCAATAAGGGAACAAGGGTATAACATGGCTAGACATATAAATGCCCTAGGGTCAGTAGCCTAGTAACCTAACCTCCTGTGAACCTATTAAGATGAAGTATTTAGGTTTACAAATTAAAAAAAGGTTTCTGTTATGGCAACTAGGGATATGTGGGAAGAGATTAAACAAAATATAATACAAAAATTGAGAAACTGGTGGAAGCTCTTGATTATGGACATGGATATCCAGAAAGTAGTGAACATGTTTTAGTTCCTTTAATTTAATATACAGGTCAGGCACACATATCAACCAGTGCAGAAAAGGATGGTTATTAAGAGCTGAAGGAATTCATTTGGGAGGGGGAGAAGGCAAGAGTTAAATGGGATAAGATGAGTCTCCACATAGAATAAGGTGGATTAAGATATGCCAGATTTGAAGGGATACTTTCAAGCTATGCATTTAAGGCTCATATAAACATCACAAGCTGATGGCTATAAATCAAAATGGAAGGGAATGATGAAATGGTGGGGGGGGGGGGATAGAGTGTAATTTTGATGCAGGTCTTTAAGGAGAATAATAACCATACACAGAGAGATTTGATATGGTGCAATACTGATGCAAAGGAGAAAGCCAAATTAATCAACAGAAAAAGGCAGCCCCCAAGACATTTGAAAAGAAATACAGGCAAAGGCATCCAGATATAGAAAAAGTTCACAATAAAGAAAACAGTATCACAAAGAGGGAATGCAGAACTGAAGATCATTCAAGTAAATGTTAAAAAAAAAAAAATAAGCGGAAGTTATGGAATATTTGCAAAGTGAAGGATTCAGTGTAGAAAGTCTAAAGAGGTTATAGCACAGCAACATGGAACAAGTCCCCACAGAAAGGCAAAACAGGAGGAGCAGGAAACATATGAAGAAATATGGACATGGGAAAGAAAAGGAGATTTAATATGGTGCAATATTTATTCAAAGGAGAAAGCAAAACCAATCAAAACAAAGAGAGGAGCACCAAAGATATCCGAAGAGAAATATAGGCAAAGGCAGCCAAACATGGAACATTTCACAATACAAAAAATAAGAAAACAAAGAGGAAAAGTGTTAAAGAGGATTAGTAATGAAGAAGTTAAAGAAATAGAACCTGAGGTTATGGATTACCTGCGAAGTGCAGGATTTAGTGTAGAAAATCTAATTTAGAATCACTGCGGGATAGAGCAATGGATCCCCAAATTATGGTGAAACCAGTGGAGTGGGAAACAGCTTTATCAGCTGGCAGATGAAAATACTTTGGAGCCTTCCATAAGATCCCCAAATTAAGGTGAAACCAGTGGAGTGGGAAACAGCTTTATCAGCTGGCAGATGAAAATACTTTGGAGCCTTCCATAAGAAATCAGTATAAACATCCAGTTGGAGTTGCACAGCAAGGGGGAAACAGGAAACTATGGTAACTCTGATGCAGCCAATGTTGTGGGGTGACAGACCGATGAGTTCCCATATGAAAGACCAATGGATGGCACAGGAAGTTACTGTGAAACTACTTATAGAAAGTCCACAGGAATTGGAGAATAAAGAATATGACCTCAGTTTAGAGGAAAATGACGTAAGAGAAGAATTGCTTGATTTAACAGAGATGGAGAGATATATTAAGATCAGTGAAAGAAACAGACCATAGAAAGTCAATAAAACCCCAAAAGTTAGAAGTTTGATAAAACAAAGTAATTAGGACTGTCCACAGAGATTAGTGCAATATAACAGAAGTAAACAGGATATATTACTGTGCAGCTAAATTAATAACAGATAAAGACTTGCCACAAAAACACAGGATAATACAGGAAAAGAAGGGGGAAAATTGAATGCCACCATGGAAGTATCAAATAGAGAAAACTATAAAGCAATTAAGACAAGAAGTGTCTGTTAGAAGAGTACAGAAGAGGGAGCAGATCAACAAAAATACTCAGAAAGATAGATGTGATAAAAGCAATGCAAAGTCTCAGAACAGATCAGGCTTTATCATGCACTATCACAAATAATAAACGAAACATATCAGCATAGCAGAAAACTTAGAAGATATGAAGATGAATATAAAGGAAAAGTAAAAAATAAGCAATTTATTGATGACCCAAAAAAGTTTTATAGATAACTGGCAAAAAAGGTAAAAGGGGTCGAAACACCATCAAAAAAAGAAGAAAGAGATACATTTTGGAGAAATAATTATGAAGACCCTGTGGAACATAACAAAAAATGCTAAATGGATAGAAGAAGGAAAAGAAAGAATAACAAGTTCAAATGTACAGGATATGCAATGGGATAAAACAATGGCCACAGAGATTGAAACAAAGTTAAGAAAAGCTCCTAAATGGAAAACCCCAGGCCCAGATGTAGCACCTAACTTCTGGTTAGTATTAGTATCTTTATATGAAGATTTAGTCATGAATAACAACTATTTATATGCGCACCCCAAACATCAGCCTGGTTAACAACATGAAAAACAATGCTCCTACTTAAGGGCAAACCTGCAAGCTACCCTAAAAACTACAGACCAGTAACTTGCCATCTGACAACATATAAACTATACACTGGAATTGATGCCGACAGAGGTTATAGTCATTCAGAAGAAAACTCAATCATGGCAACAGAGCAAAAGGGTAATAAAAGAAAGTCATATGGAACAAAGGATCATTTGATATTAAATAAAATCATAATGGAGAACTGTAAAAAGGGGAAGAATCTTAATATAACATGGATAGACTACAAAAAAGCATTTGACAGTATCCCACATTCATGGATAAAAGAGTGCTTAAAACTGTGTAAGATACACCCTACATTAATAAATTACATCACCGTGGCAAACCACTTTGCAGTTAAGCCATGATAAAGGACAAATTATTATTCCAGGGTTAAAAATTAAAAGGGGGACATTACAGGGTGACTCTCTTGTCACCACTTCTCTTTTGTCTTGCCCTTACCCATTAAGCCGTCCACTTAACAGATTAGGTCATGGCTATAGTATGGCTCCTAGAAAACAATTAAGTGTAAAGAGTTATCTTCTTTTTGTAGATGATTTAAAACTGTATAGCTCATCAGAAGAGGAATTGAAAGCAAAAATACAAGTAGTCAAAACGTTTTAGAAGATAATAAGAATGTCATTAATTGCATAGCTCATCAGATGAGGAATTGAAAGCAAAAATACAAGTAGTCAAAACGTTTTAGAAGATAATAAGAATGTCATTTGGTTTTGATAAATGTGCAAAAGCAACTTTAAAGCAGGAAAGCTGCAGGACTAAGAAAAATGTGACATAAAAGAACTTGAGCAAGAAGGAGTGTAATAAATATTTGGGAATTGATGATGGATCAACAATAAAACATGAACAAATGAGAATAAAACTTAGGAATATTTTGGAAGACTTAAGTTAATCCTGAAAACACCATTTGCATCTAAGAACAACATCCAAGCTATAAACCAAGTTGCTCTTCCTGTTCTAATTTACAGTTTTGGAGTGACTGACTGACACCAAAAGGTGTTGGATAGCTTGGACAGGAAAACAAGAAGAATGCTTTATGCTCATCAAATGATTTATAAAATTCAATGCATACCAAGACTATATATCCTTGTTCTGAAGGAGGTATGGACCTCCTCAAAACTGATTACCTGTACAGATCTGCAATAGTGGGACTGCATACATATCTGCTGACTTTGCAAAACCAAAATGTAGTGAAAGTTTTGAAACATAAGGAGAACAAGTCTAAGATGACTTCCCTGCTTAGTTTAGCAGAAGCATATCAGCATCAAGTGGGAATGGAAATCAAACCAGAAGTAGATAAAAATCAGGTAGCAACTGAATGTACTAAGAAACAAAAGAAATAATATAAGGTGAAGGATCAGATGAGAAGGCAAGAGATGTGGAAAATGCATAAATACAGTTGCAAATGTAGGACATTCTTGGAATAACCTCATGTTGATCAAGATCAAATGCAGGAATAGTTAAGGAGAAGTGAATTGAAATCAAAAGATGAAAGGTTAATATTGGTGGCCCAAGAGAGTAGACTATGTATTTGTTGGTTCACAAAGTCCATTGAACATGTGGGAAACAGACAAATGTAGGCTTTGTAAAACAGAATTGTAAACAGTTGCACATTTGTTGCTGGGTGACCTATACTAATGGCAGAAGGACTCTATACTGAAAGGCATAATAATGTGGCAAGACTGTTGCATTGGGGATTGTGCAAATATAATTCTGAAGTAGCTGAAAAGCACTGGAAACATGAGCCACAAGCATCATAGAAAATTATGAAGTTTATATTACATGGGAATCATCCATTACCAACAGTTCAAAAAATAGATGCAAGAAAACCAGATATAGTAATCCAGGAAAAGAAGAGAAAAGTAGCATTGATTATTGAAATCACTACACCAGTGACTACAGTGTCTTACATAAAGAGACACACAAGGTCACAAAGTACCAGAAACGAAGGCAATGTTGAAGAAAGATACCCAGACCGTTCTAGTAATAGAAGGAGCAACAGGTCTTATAAAAAACTATTTACAATCATACCTAGATGTGTTACAGATACATGTGACTCCATACGAATTGCAAAAGGAGTCTGGGCACTCTGTGGGTACTGCGAAGAGTACTCTTGGCTAACATCAAAGACTGAAACAATACTAATTTCATGAACTTCGATCATACTTTGACTTAAGAATGGGGTCCATTCCCATCATGGTATTGGAAATCCAAAACATTTGGAGAAATTAAAAAGAGAGAACATTATATTCATAAAGTAGCAGATAGTATTCTAAGAACTAAGCCAGCACGTGGGAATGGTAAAAGGAGGTTTTACCAATAGGGATGAGTGCAAGAAAGGGTACAGAAAATAGGGAACAGGGGAGCTGTAAATTATAGGAGAAAATTAGCAAGGGGACCAAGGTACTGGGTGGAAATATTTGGGAAGGGAAAGTTAACAGGGTGGGATAAGTCCAAGCAGATTGTGGACTGCAGATTAGAGACTGCCTTCCATAGCAGGGATTGATAACAGAATGCAAAGAGTTAAGAGAAAGGGGTAAGTCTTGAAGTACCCCTGAAAGCTGTCTATGTTTTCCATCCTGGTCAAACCTCATCCTAGTCATGGGGAAAAAAATGGGCTAACTGGCCAGGAGAGGGATTATGACTGGAATACAGTAGGGAATAAAAATGATACCTTTAAACCAGTAAAGCACAATTAGTAGTAGATGCAACAACTGTAAACAGCCTCTCAGGTTCACACTTACCTGTTGGTGGGGGGGGGGGGTCAAAGAAGGTGCTCCTTGATGGCATCTCTAGCTAGTTTGTGGCATAGCAGTTTTGGGCTCTACAGTGAAATGTAAACAAATAACAAGGATGTGACTGACAAAAACGTAAAGACAACATCTGGAAAAGTGCATATGAGAAAGACTACTGATACTTTTGTACCAATATTCTGATTCATATTCCTCTGACAAGTGATAATCTGTGCATTTCTTCAAGTAATGCCTTCTTCCAATCAACCCAGCAAACCAACTCACACAAGGAAGATCTTAGAAAATCTAGAGCCAACAGCAGTTAGAGATGAGGGTTTCAGGCAGAAAGCCCACAATGGTCTTGTTTTGAGGTCTGATGATAACATGAGCAACTTTGATGGTCTGGGTTGCTTGGCCCCAGTCTTAGTTATTGCATGAAAAATAGGAAACTGAGAAGTAGAGCTGTCTAAGTTAAAAGCCCAAAGAGCAGGATTACCTACAACTGTCAAGATGACAACATTTTGGATTGCTTTTCTTCTTTTACCCCCAAGGCGCTGATTACACTAAAATTTACACCCATGGTACAGTGACTCAGTATTGATTACCGTAAGTTGATGGGTATGTTTATGGAACCTTGTGTGTCCTTCTAGTTTAGGGTAGGATTATTGTCAGTCCATCTGCTTTTTGAATGAATGTCTTGAAATCTAACGGGAAGTAACGTGAGCTTGCTCATTAATCCAGGCACAAAAATGATAGCAATGTTAGCATTTGTTAAGAAGGTGTGATTCCTGTGGATGCAACTTTTTTAACACTAGACAAAAGAACTGAAGAAAAAAGAACCTTCTAGTTGGAGCAAATTCCCAGTTCCTCTCAAAGTACAATCTCCTCCAACACAACGAGTCAAGTGAGATATGGACACACATACACTTCTGAAAATATCCTACAAGTAGGACAAAATAATTACTTAAAAAAATGTTATCTGTTTCAGTCTGCAAAGCCATTCACAGCGGTTACAGCAACATAATTTTGTTAGCATCAGGATGATTATTTAAAGCACAAGTTCTGTACTTACCAGAACAACAGATGTATCTATTCTTTGTCCAGGCTCTGTAAAGCACAGTTGTTACATTTACCATAAATGTAAATGTTTGAGTGTATTCACTGTTGCAGTCATCACATTTGGGTTATCCCTGCCAGGGTAGCCCTCAGCCAGCCCGAATACCAGAGACTTAGTATTTCTGCGTCAGTTGGTGTCGCTCGAGGAATGACGCCAGGTCGTCAGTGGTATAAAGTAAGGAAGCCGACGCCATTACATCAGTTTTTCTTGCCTTAACCTTTCAGGAGCCCCCAAAGTAGGAGGTCAGGTTCTGGTGGAAGAACCTCACCAATGGAAAATAAATACCAGTATGCCACTTGTAAGCAAAGGAGAACAACAAGGAAGAATGGTAACACAAGGAGAAAGAGGAAAAAAGGGGGAGGGAGGGAGGGTGGGAAACCAGGACAGCAACAGTGAATACACTTGAACATCTACATTTATGGTAAGTGTACACAACTGTACTATGTTCATGTTTCACTGTTGCAATCATCAAAGCTGAGGAAATGGATGGAGTCAGTCAAGGAAGCTAGGGGCTGGCTAGGATGCCCTGCAAGACTGCAGAAGAAAACTCTGCCCTGGATTTGGAGAAGACAGGCAGGTAGTAATGCTTGGTGGAAGTGTGAATAGATGTTCAGGTGGCAGCCTCTAGGATGTCCCTGGTGGGGACTCCTCTTAAGAAAGCTGCAGAGTTGGAGGCTGCTCTGGTGGTGTGTGTCCTGACCCCCTTGAGGGGAGGCTTACCATGCTGATTGTAACAGAAATGGATGCAGTGTGCTATCCATTTGGAAATGATTTGCTTGTAGATGGCTTTGCCTTCTGCCCCTGTAGCAAAGCTAACCAGCAATTGATCAGACTTTCTGAAGGATTTAGTCCTGTCCACATAGAATCTGGGCTGTCTGTGCACATCTAGAGGGTGAAGAATCCTTCCCCCCTTGTTCTGGGGATTAGGAAATAAGGTGGGCAAATTAATGGATTGGTTGACAGCCACACTGGACACCACCTTGGGCATGAAGGATGGGTTAGTTCTGAGGGATACCCGGTCTGCATGGAAGATGATGAAGGGTTCCACAGCCATGAGTGCCTGCAGCTCAGAGACTCTTCTGGCTGAAGTAATGGCCAGAAGGAAGGCTGTCTTCTAGGAGAGAAATTTTAGCTCTGCAGAAGAAGCTGGTTCAAAAGGAGGCAGGATGAGCTTTTCCAAGACAAAGTTAATGTCCCAAGCCGGTGTTGGTGCCCTTCTGGGGGGCCTCATGTTGATAGCCCCTCTGAGGAACTGCTTGATCAAAGGGTGTCAGAAAAGGGGCTGCTCAGTGGGAAAATGAGCAGAAATAGCAGAGACATGAATTTTGATAGAGGAGAGAGACCACTGTGTAGTAGATCAGTTAAGTAATCCAGGATGAGAGGAATAGAGGGCTGTGCTATACTGGCCCCCTTAGCCAGGGTCCAGGTGCAGAACCTTTTTTATTTATCTGCATAAGACTTTCTGGTGCTAGGGTGTCTGGCTTCACGGACAACATCCAGAACCTGTTTACTGAGAATGGCATATTGGTTCAGGGTTAAGGAATAAGCCAAGCTGCCAAATTGAGTGTCTGCAATTGGGGATGCATGAATTTCCCTTCCCTCTGGGTTAGGAAGCTTGGAATCTGAGGAAGATGCCATGGAGGCAGTGGGGACAGGCTGTGCAGCAAGGGGTACCAGTGCTGTCTGGGCCAGCCTGGAGCTATAAGAATGGTCCTTGGTTTTTCAGCCTTTATTTTGAGCAGCACCCTGTGGATGAGAGGAAGGTGAGGAAAGACAGACTGACTGAGAGGTCTACCCAGGGGAAGGACAGGGCATCCACTTTCCAAGCCATCTAGTGATGCTCCCTGGTGCAGAATTTGATGAGTTGATGGTTGGTGTGGGAGGCAAAGAGGTCGACCTTTGGGGTTCCCCATTTCTGAGTTGTTAGGGTGAAGGTACTTCTGTTGAGCTGCCACTCGTGTGGGTACAGAAGGTTTCTGCTTAATTGGTCTGCCAGGGAGTTGATGGTAGGTATTGTGCTAACAGGTGTAGTTGCATGGAAGAGGCTGTGAGCCAAAGGGTCATGGCCAACGTGCATAGAGGGTAGCAGTGAGTCTCTCCCTGCTTGTTGATGTACCACATCACAGTGGTGTTGTCTGGTTTGATCAAGAGAACCTCTGGAGAGAGAAGGGGTTTGAAAGCTATCAAGGCGTGCTGCACAGTCATCATCTCTTTTTGACTGGTGTGCAGGGGGATTTGCTGTGGGCTCCATTGGCCCTGTAAGCACTTGCCATCCCAGTGTGTACCCCAAATGTAGTCTGATGCATTTGTGGTGAGGGTTTGGGTGGCGGGGTGTGGGGAAAAGGGCAGTCCCTTGTTGTGGGGAGCATGCTGTTGCCCACCAAAGAAATGCCTTGCTGACGCAAGGAATTATAGGTAGAAGAGTTTCCAGGTGTTGAGAGTGTTGACACCAAAGGGTCTTTAGGTACCACTTGAAGTTTCCTCATATGCAGTCTGGCATATGGAATGAGGAGTATGCAATATGCCATGAACCTCAGAGCTTGCAGGATTTTCCTTGCAGAAAGCTGGGGCCTGGTGGCCAGTTGAGAGAAGTAGGCTCACAGGAAATTTGTTTCTCTGGTGTAACGAATGCCATCTGGGATGCTGTGTCCGGTCTTGCTCCCAGGAATATTATCCTTTGGGTGAGCACCTTTTTTGATTTCTTTTCGTTGATTGTGTACCCTAGGGAGGTTAGTAGGTTCTTTACAAAGGCCAGGTGCTTGAGCAACTTTTCCTGTCTGCTTGAATAAGGCAGTCATCTAAGTTGGGATAAATTTGAATATTTCTTTGTCTGCAAAGAGCAATGGCTGGAGCCAGGCATTTTGTGAAAACTCTGGGAGCAGTAGATAAGACAAAGGCAAGCGCGGAGAAATGAAAGTGTTGAGATTCTGCCCTGAAGCGAAGATTGTTTTCTGCATGATTCGCTGATAGGAATGTGGAGGTAGGCCTCTTTTAGATCCAGGGTGGCTAGCCAGGTGTCCTTGGAGATCAGGAGTAGCAGCTGCTGGAGGGTGAGCATTTTTAGATCACCAGGAAGGTGTTAAGAATGGATAGATCGAGGATGGGGTGCCAGGTGCCCTCTTTTCTTTGCACCAGAAAGTCTGGAGTAGAAGCCTTGGCCTATCTGTTCTGCACGAATGTGCTCTACTGCCCTCAAAGAGAGCAGGCAATGGATTTCCTTTTGAGCCTCTGCCCACTGACTTGGTGGCAGATCTGGGAACCCTTGTGGGATTGGAAGGGTGTGGAAGGAGAATTTGTATCCCGGAGACACAATGTTCAAAACCCATTGGTCCTTGGTAATGGGGGCCCAGGTGCTTGAGAGAAAGGAGAGTTTTCCTTCTAGGGGCAAGTGAAGGTGGGCAGAGGGCAGGTGGGGAGGAGGTGAGTCATTGTGCGTTCTTACCATAAGGTGGTGGCTTAGAACTCCCTGGTTTTGAAGTGGAGGTAGTCCACTGCTTAGATCTCTGCATTCCCTGAGGCTGCTGTCTGGAGGGTCTGCTTCCACAGGGCCTAGGCTGGGCCTGTTTACTCGGAGCAGGAAAGGACCAGTGCTTGGAGGGACAATGCCTGTTGGACCTGTAAGAAATCTTTAACTGCTTGCATAGATTTTGCTTTTTCTTCCATCTTTTTTAAGACCTCTTCTGCCTTAGTGTCAAATAAGTTATCTTTGTGCAAGGGGGCATCCAACAATTTAGATTTGACATGGTCTGGCAGGGGTTGTTCCTTAAGCCATGCATGTCTTTTAATGACAGATCCAGTGACTGCTGCCCTGCAAAAAGCTTCTAGGGCATCAAAACCACAGTGCAAAGTGTGTTTAGTTACTTGACTTGCAGAATGCATTAAGTCTTGTAAATCTTTAGATTCTGCCCAAGCAGGAAAGGAAGACATTTTTTATTTAAGGAGTTCTAAGGCATGTTGCTGATATTTAAGCATATGTGACTGACAATTTAGTGCCCTGATAGCAAGAGTAGCTGAGGTGTAGACTGTTTTCCCCCATCTGTCTAATGCTCGGGAATCCCTGTCTGAGGGGGTGGGATTCTTAGCAGAGGTTGCTTTAATCCCTTTAGGTCCTTGAGAAATGACCTCAGGGTCAGCTGTAGGATTTTTAAAAAAGATATTTGTGTGAGTCAGGGTTTCTGTAGTACCTGTCTGTTTTTTTGGGAGCAGGAGGTAGGGTGTCAGGAGTCAAGCTGGAGTCAAGGAAAACATCATCTACCACATCCAGGACTGGGGGGGGGGGGGGGTGGCCAAGGGTCTGTGTTGCGGAAGGTCTACGAATCCAGAGTCTCTTTTCAGACTGAGGGTAGTCCTGACTCTCCCATTGGAAATACTCCCTTAAAGTATGCTGGGTTTCCCCAAAGGAAAACTCCTCTGGGGGAGAGGCTGAAGGAATGAATTCCTCTGCATCAGAATCCTCATAAGTGGAGAGGGGTTGCATGTCTTCCTAGTCATATGTATTAGAGTCATCTGACTCTTGTTTAGACAAAACTACTGGGGACAGATCTCTTTTCCTTTTTGATGGGGTAAGCTTGGCTTCCCCTGATCAACATGATAAGGTTTTCTGCCATTTTAAGCATTTGAGACTGAGGCAAGGTAGCAGGCACCTGAGAGTGGGTAGTCAGTTTCTTGGGTGTGGTTCGAACCCTGGGCCTAAGGAACTCGGTTGTTTTGGAAAGAACGGTAGTTGCAAAAGTAGACGGTTTGTGTCGAGATTCGGTTGTGCGAAGGACTTCCTTGGAAGCCGATGCCTGCTCAGCGGCTCCGGACCCATCCAAGGTAGAGACGACCGCAGGATCCTTAGACGAAGAAGAGTTTTGCGGCATACTGGACTCCGAAAGGGTCTTGGTAGCAGCCTGCAAATCAACTGAAGCGGGCATCAGGGGCTGCGAAAGCACCTCACTGAGTATCAGAGGACTGACGACTAGCTTAACGGAGGTGTCATCAGTAGGTTTGGACCTGTGCGGTCTGTCTCTGTCTTTACATTTTTTTCAGAAGATCTGCTGTTGGATGGATTACCGAAGTCATATTGGAATTCGAGGACTGTAAACGAAAATATCTGGCTATAGTAAGGGCCCGACGATGGATAGTTCTGGTGTTAAACAAAGCATAGAAGCGACAATGGGACAACATCGTGGGCTGGGCCTAGACCACTGAAGCAGTAAGAGTGGAAGCCTTGGTGTGGTATTTGCTTTCCACAGGTGAGACAATTATTAACTTTTTCTGACATTGGTTAGTGCAAGAAAAAAGGATCCCCAATGGGGTACATAGCTTTAGAAGACTTCAACTTCAATTCGGAAATGAAAACCCAGGTAGTGGCCGACCAGCACTCGTGCAAACTGCTTCTGCTTCGGGCTCCACGGCAAGAAAGACAGATGGAATGGCGTTGGCTGCCTTACTTTATACCACTGACGACCTGACGTCAGTCCTGGAGCCTCAGCATCCGATGCAGAAATACTAAGTCTCTGGTATTTGTGCCGGCCAAGGGCTACCTTGGCAGGGATAACCCAAATGTGATGACTGCAACAGTGAAACATGAAGAACATCAACTGGACTTGTCATCCTGTCACCTTTTTTTTTTCTGGCAACATGTTTCCTTCATAAGCTTGAGCTCCTCCCGTCTCATAAACCCGTAATATAAGGACAGAACTCCAGATCAAGTAAAGGAATTACTTTAGCCCAGGGGTCTGCAACCTGCAGCTCTGGAGCCGCATGTGGCTCTTTCACCCCTCTGCAGTGGCTCCCTGTAGCTTTGAAAAGTGATGGCCACTCCTACACACACACACACAAAGCGATGGACTTGAAATATTGCTCTTATCTATTATCCAATTATGTATTTTATCTATTAAGTAGTTCTTGTATAAATAGTCCGTGGAGAGGTGTGGTAGGCATCTGAAGAAGTTGTTTTAACAACGAAAACGTGACTACAGTTGTGATACGTTAATAAAAAGTTTCATTTTAAGGAGTGCGGCTTTGTTGCTTTGCCTGTGGGTTTGTTCTCCTTATAGTCAGTTGGCGTCTTCCTGCTGGTTTCCCTGCCTGCTTGCTGGTTCGTTTGTGGAGTTTTGTTTGCTCTTATAATCTTGCTAGTATAACACGATTTCTGTTGCCATGCATTCCACACACATTGAGAGCAATTGAGCGATCCTCTGGCATAAGCAGCATCTCCTAAAAGGTTTCCATACTTCTCATACCTCTCAAAGTCTTACCACAAGAAATCTGGACAGAGCCACAAATAAAGTGGAACAATGGAACAAAAATAGGGACGGACTTTAAATATTGCTGTTATAAACTTAGAAACTTGCTAGAATAACCTGGTTTCTGTTAACATGCATTTTCCACACATGCACACAGTTAGCTCTCAATTATGCAGATTTTTCTCAGAATTTCCTGACTTTTGCCTCATATTTTTGGTCTGTTTCTCATAAAATTGTGGTTTTCTGGAAAATCATTGAGGGCTAAAGTCAGAAAAAAATTATACAGAAGTTTCAGACTTCATATACTTCAGAAAATTCATGGTAATGCAAAATATGTTGTTCTGTTATCCTTCTAAGTTTGTAAGAGCAATATTTAAAACGTGTCCCTATTTTCGGGGGCTTTGTGCCCCATTAGTTATGGCTTTGTCCAGATTTCTTATTCTAAGAGGTCAAGAGATATGATACACACACACTGAGAGCAATCGAGTAATTCCAACAAAGGAACAAAAATAGGGACAGATTTTAAATATTGCTCTTATAAACTTAGTCCTTTTATATTTAGTATAATAATTATATATAAAACTTTATACGCTGTGTTATCTTCATTTTAGGGGTCAAATAGGTTTTGTTGCTCCTGATGAATTTTATTTGGTGGGAGAGGGGCCAAAATGGCTCTTTTGATAGTGAAGGTTGCAGATCCCTTCTTTAGCCATATTTCATTCTATGGGTAAAGGACAACATAATGCCATAAGAACCATGGACAGAATAACCAGGTCTGAGGAATTCCTACAAGTCCCTTGGAAATGATAATCTGGAGGGAGAAAGGTGGGTGGGTTGTTCCAGTGTCTGGACAGAGACCAGATAAATCCATCTTTCTGGTAAGTACATAACTAATGTATTTAATCTAGTCCTGGACACCCTACAGTCTAGTCCTGTATAGTCGCTGGAAAGAGTCCCAAACTAACCTTCGATAGCCTAATCCAGGAAACCCTTGAGAAAGGTGGCTCCAAAGAAAACACAAGCCCTAGAAAGGGTGCTCAAACTATAATGCTATGAAAATGTGTGCAAGGTTGAGCATGTAGCAGCTGCTGCAATGTCCTCCAAAAGTAAATTTAGAAGAAAAGCAGACAATGTAGCCTGAGCTCTGACAGAGTATGCTTTTCATCTGGTGGTCAGTGATTTCAGTGCAGAAGTCTAACAGCAGGAAATATCTCCACATAGCCATTTAGAAAGGGTAATTTTAGACATATTTTGACTTTTCTTGACAGAAGAGGAGGTCACAAACTGCTTATCTTTCCAGAATTCTTTTGTATGATGGAGATAAAAAGCAGTGTAATTAATACTCCCCTTTGTTTGCACACCTTGGAAAAAATACTGGCAGTTAATAGATTAGTTCAAACTAGTTTGAGTGATTACATTAGCCATAAAAGTCAGGTTAATTATAAGCATAATTCTGTCTGAATGAAAGACCAAGTACTGTTATCCTGAAGATAAGGCATGAACTTCTGAAATCCTTATTGAGGGAAAATAGGTACCAGGAAGTTCTTCACACAGTCAAATATTTCATCTTGATGGAATTAGCTGGTTCAAAGGTTTAGTTAGTCTTTCCAGTGTGGAATTTAAGTCCCAGGCTGGTGTAAGCCTAATCAATGGGTCTGGAATGAAAAACTCATTTTAAAAATGCTTTACACAAATTTTGTGGAACAGTACGGAGCATGTCAAATAAAGAGAGTGAAAGAATGAAACAGCTGCCAAAATGTATCTTATTTGAGGAATAACCTTCCTTTGAGGAGATGTGTCAAAAATGTAAGCACTTGTGGAAGGGATGCTAAAGTAAGATCTGTGCCTTTACTTGATGACCAGTGGATAAATATTTTCTGTTTGCCTTTGTATAGTTTCTATGTTGAAAGGTTTTAAGAGGTAGACAGTAACTTGAGGAACATTGGATTTCTGACAATCACTGGAACAGCAGAAACCATGTGGTTAGATGGAAGGACAGAATGTCACAATGAGGAGACCCAGATGGATGAGACAGTAGATAAGGGCACTGCAGAAGGTCTTCTCTTTAAATGAGGCCACAACAAAGGGAAACCATGTCTAGCACAGTCAGAACAAGGCTAAGAGAATGACCTTCACTTTGCTCATTTTGACTTTTTGGAGGAATCTAGTTATCAAAGAAAATGTGAAAAACGCATATAGGAAATCTGGGCTGTAGTCATGGGAGAACGTATCTCCTGGTGACTGCCCTCCTGAGGAATGATGCTGAAAAAATCTCTGAATTTAGTGTTGCATAGTGAAGTAGAGAGATCAAAACAGGGTCTTCCCTATCTCTGAAATATCTCCATTGTTGTTTTCTTGCCAAGAGACCATTTGTGTGGGAGCAAGAATTGCCTGCTCATACTGTCCGCATTCACATTGGATGTTCTTGCTATGTATTATGTTATCTTAAAGCCCATTCCCATACCCTCATGGCTCTTCTGCGAAAAGGCTAAGATCTTGTCCCACTTTGTTTATGTACCTTACCCACTAACATATTGTCTTTGTGGAAGGCAATTGCACCCTGGGTGAAGCAAATCTTGAAATGTCTGCAAAGCCAGGATTGCTCTCATCTCCAGCACACTGACGTGCAAGTTGACCTCCTGTTGTGGCCATGTGCTCTAGATCATCCTGTGCAGATAATGTCCCCTAGTCCACAATGGAAATGTCTGTCATTAGCAAGAGAGTGAGGGAAGGCTGAACAAAAGGTTTGATACTGTAGGTTTGTACACCACATTATATTCTTTACACATGTGTTTGAAAACTTGATTATATCTGTCATGGGATGTAATGTTTGGTCATCCTCAGTCCTAAGCAGTAGTGTAGCTAGGGCGTGGCAAGACAGGCCTGCTCTGGCCACAAATTGTTGGGGGATGCAGTCGGCATATCCTGATCGCTCATTAATATGTACTGTTTTTTAAAAACCACTAATGCATTTTCAATCAAACCTGAGCAATGTAACACTCTATTTGTGGTTTAAACTATGCAACTGCTTGCTACAGTGCAGCAAGCATTACGTTTTATTTTTTTTTTCAAAAATAAAACCTAACAGCTGTCGCGCTCTGTGTTGGATATAAACTGTAGAAACTGCTTTCTATATTTTCTAGCAAGCAGTTAACTACAACTTAAAATGAAAAAAAAAATATTTCAGGGCACAGACACAGGAATTGATTGTTTCCTGCATTTCTGCAGCTCCAGGTATCTCAAAGTGTACCCCCCCCCCCTTTCTATCTCTTTCCCTCTTTTATTGAAGGAGCAGATGCTTTTTTTTTTGCTCTTCACTGGAAGAGCTGTATGGGTGGGGTACTATTTTGTAGGACTGGCAAAGGGTGTTGGCTGAGCCAGCTATGCCTCTGGTCCTGAGCATCCACTGAAGAATTCTCATATTCAATCTAGTGAAAGGAACTGTCTGAATAGATGCAGTCATGAGAGGCAATGCTTTTAGGATCACAAATGTCAAAGGTCATGGAGTCTGAGAAAGACTTTTTACTTTATTAACAATGGGGGTAATTTTGCTTTTTGAGTGACCCCGTCCAATTGACAGTTAATGTAAACTAAAGACTGTTAGGTGTGGTTGAGACTGATTGCAATCCCAAAGACAAATACAGCTGGAGTAAGTGTTGTCTTTTCATTAGGCGTAGCTGTGTTGTGGGGGACACTATGAACTAGTCATGCAGGTAAGGAGAAAATACTTCTACAAGTGCATGTGGGCTACAACTGCAGCCATGCATGTGGTAAACATCTGAGGGTATCTGTGATGAGTTCAAACGTCAGAGGTCAGAACTGATAATGTCTGTCTGCCACCTGGAAGCACAGGGACTTCCTTGATACTTTTTGCTATTTTGATGTGTAGGTATGCATCTTGGTAGTCCAAAGAGCACATCCAATTGCCTGTCTGCAAGCATGGCAGGATGGACTGCACCATGGTGATCCCGAATTATACTTTCTTCACATACAGGTTTAGTTGAATTAAGTCAAGAATTGGTCTACAGTTCCGAATTTTTGGGGCACCAAGAAGAACCTGGAGTAGAATTTGCACCCTTTCTGATGTGAAGGAAGTTTGCGATTGATTCTTTTCTCCAAGAAGGCTCTTACTTCCTGAACTGCTGCCATCTTCTGATGGGGTAGAACTAAAGGGAGGAATGAGGGCAAGCTTTTGGGTATCTCCAAAAAAGGGAAAGTACAGTTGTGTACACTTACCATAAATGTAGATGTTCGAATATATTCACTGTTGCAGTCATTACATTTGGGTAATCTGCTGGCAGGTTGCCCTCAGTCGGCCTGATTAACAAAGTCTTGGGTCCTGCGTCGGTTGCTGTCCCTTCTTCCATGTCAGGTTGTCAGGGGTATAAAACATGCAGCCGACACCATTACATCAGTTTTTCTTGCCCCAGATGTCAGGTACGCCCCAAATGGGGAGCCAAATATTTAAGTAATTTAAAAAACACAAAAATATACCACCAAACAAAAGCAAATACACCAACAAGGCTTTTAAGCATAGTAAGCAGAGGTATAGTAAGAGAAAAACAGGGGGTTGGAGGGAGGGTAACCAGGACTGCAACAGTGAATACACTCGAACATCTACATTTACGGTAAGTGTACACCACTGTACTATGTTCTTCGTCTTTCACTGTTGCAGTCATTACATTTGGGTAGAATCCCAAAGCTATGGTTGGGAGGATGGATTTATACAGCATTAGGACCAGATATAAGGCCGTGCAGGACAGCAGTGGCAAAGCCAGCTCTGGATTTAGAGAAGAAAGATAAATGGTAATGTTTGGTGACTGTATGAACTGAGCTACAGGTAGCAGCTTCTAGAATGTCTCTGGTAGGAATACCTCTGAGAAAGGCTGTAGAAGTAGATATAGCCGTGGTGGAATGAGATCTGATCCCCTGGGGGATAGTTTTACCATGGTGCATATAGCAGAAACAAATACAATGGCTTATCCATTTGGAAGCAGCCTGCTTTGAAATAGTCTTTCCCTCTGCCCCTGCAGCAAATGCCACCAGTAGTTCAGATTTTCTTAGAGATTTTGTCCCGTTTAACTAAAATCTAAGTTGTCTGTGTACATCCAATGAAGGCAGAATCCGCTCCCCCTTGTTCTGTGGATTGGGAAAGAAAGTTGGCAAATGAATGGTCTGATTAAGAGCCACACTGGATACCACCTTACGCATGAAGGATGGATTGGTCCTGAGGGACACCCTGTCGGCATGAAAAATAATGAAAGGTTCCACTGCCATAAGAGCCTGTAATTCCAAAATCCTTCTAGCTGAAGTGACTGCTAAAAGGAAAGCCGTTTTCCAGGAGAGAAATTTTAAGTCTGCAGTAGCAGCTGGCTCAAAAGGAGGGAGAGTGAGTTTTTCCAATATAAAATTGAGGTCCCAGGCAGGTGTTGGAGCTCTCCTGGGTGGTCTTAAGTTTTTGGCCCCTCTGAGGTACTGTTTTAGCAGAGTATGAGAGAAGAGGGGAGGGTCTGTGTTGTAATGAGCTGAAATGGCTGAGGCATGGATTTTTATAGAAGAAAAGGACAGGCCCTTGTGAAGCATCTCAGTTAAGTATTGTAAAATCTGAGGAATATTGGGCACTGCTGTGCTTATTCCTTGTGATTGATTCCAGGCACAGAATCTTTTCCATTTGTCAGCATAAGATTTTCTAGTACTAGGCCTTCTCACCTCTAAAAATGACATCCATCACAGGTTTGCTGAGGGATGCTAAGGGAGAATTTAGATGATTAGCCACGCTGCAAGGTTCAAAGTTTGGAGCTGAGTGTGCAGAATTTGGTTGTTCTGCTGAGACAGTAAGTAATGTGTCTGAAGCAGGTGCCACGGTGGAAGGTGTGACACATTGTGCAGGACTGGGTACCAGTGTTGGCGAGGCCAGTCTGGAGCAATCAGAATCATTTTTGGTTTGTCCTGTCTGCCTTTTAGTAGAACTTTGGAGAGCAGAGGTAGAGGGGGAAAAACATAGACTGATAGGTTTTTCCAGCTAAATGATAGAGCATCCACTTCCAGGCTTTTTTGTGATGAGTTCTTGTGCAGAATTTGTCCAACTGATAGTTCTGGGATGAGGCAAATAGATCCATGTCTGGACTCCTCCATTTGCATGTCAACATGTTGAAAATCCGTGGTTCTAGTTTCCATTCGTGTGGATCCATGAGATTTCTGCTTAGTTCGTTTGCCAGAGTATTCAGCTTTCCTGGCAGGAATTGAGCTTGTAGTTGTATATTGTAGGTCAAGGCTGTGTTACACAATGCCATGGCTAGTCTGCAAAGGGGGTAGGAGTGTGTACCCTCCTGCTTGTTTATGTACCACATAACTGTGGTGTTGTCTGTCTTTATCATTAATTTTCCTGGATGAAGGTAGTCCTTGAAGGCTGTCAGTGCATTCTGTACAGCTAGCATCTTTTTCTGATTGATATGAAGGTGCATTTGATTTGGGCTCCATTTGCTCTGAATACACTTCCCTGCCAGATGAGCCCCCCCAAGCATAGTCTGATGCGTCTGCAGTTAGGGTTTGGGCAGCAGGGGTGGAGTGAATGGCAGTCCCTTGTTTTGGTGGCAGGCCTCTGCCCATCATAGGAACTCTAGTTGCAGGCAATGTATAATAGGAATCATTGTTTCCTGGCTGTGACAATGTTGACTCCATAAACTTTTTAAGTACCATTGAAGTTTCCTCATATGCAGTTTTGCATATGGAATTAGAAGAATGCAGGAGGCCATAAACCCCAAGGCTTGCAGAATTTGTCTTGCAGACAGCAGGGTTTTTGTGGCCACCTGGTTGAAGTAAGTTACCAAATGAATTTGCTTTTCTGGCGTAAGGTAAGACATCTGGGCAGTTGTATTCAAGCTTGCACCCAGGAATGTAATTTTTTGAGAGGGTACCAGTTGTGATTTCTTTTCGTTTATGGTGTACCCTAGACAAGTTAGAACACTTTTTCCAAATGCCAGATGTTTAAGAAGAATGTCCTTGTTTTCTGCCTTAATTAGACAATCGTCCAGGTATGGATATATTTGAATATTTCTTTGCCTGCAAAATGCAATTACTGGAGCCAGGCACTTTGTGAAGACCCTGGGCACAGTAGATAAGCCAAAGGGCAGTGCAGAGAAAGTACAGTTGTGTACCTACCATAAATGTAGATGTTTGAGTGTATTCACTGTTGCAGTCTTTACACTTTGATTATCCTGCTGGCAGGCTACCCCGCAGTCGGCCTGAATTCCAAAGTCTTGGCCCGGCGTTGGTTGTTGTCGCCTCTTCCCTGGCGTCAGTGCACCAGGGGTATAAAAGATGCAGCCGACGCCATTTTCTTCAGTTGTTCCAGGTCCAGATGTCAGGTGCCCCCAAAAGGGTAGGCTAAAAATTATGCCAATAAAAAAGCATGCACTAAAATAAAACATTATCTTCATCTACAAGCAAATACACCACATAGGTTGTATAGAATAGAAAAGTACAGATAAGTCCCAGCAAAGAAAGGGGGATGGTGGGTGAGTAACATGGACTGCAACAGTGAATACACTTGAACATCTACATTTATGGTAGGTACACAACTGTACTATGTTCATCGTGTTTCACTGTTGCAGTCATTACACTTGGGTTGAATCCGAAAGCTGAGGTTGGGTGGCTGGGTCTAAATAGAATTAGGAGTGGCTATGAGGCCCTGCAGAACTGCAGTGGCAAAGCCTGCTCTGGATTTAGAGTAAAGAGGTAAGTGGTAGTGCTTTGTAAAAGTGTGCACTGAAGTCCAAGTTGCAGCCTCTAAAATGTCTTTGGTTGGTACTCCTCTGAGGAAGGCTGCTGAAGTGGCTACTGCTCTGGTTGAATGTGGCCTAATGCCCTTAGGCATTGATTTGCCATGTTGTGAATAACAGAAATGAATGCAGTGGCCTATCCATTTTGAAATAGTCTGCTTTGAGATAGCCTTTCCTTGTGATCCTGCAGCAAATGCCACTAAGAGTTGCTCAGTCTTTCTGAAAGCATTAGTTCTGTCCAAGTAGAAGAGTAGCTGTATGTGTATGTCCAAGGAATGCAAAAGTCTCTCACCCTTATTCTGTGGGTTTGGATACAAGGTAGGCAAATGAATGGTTTGGTTAAGGGCCACACTGGACACTACCTTAGGCATAACTGTTGGGTTTGTCCTCAGAGAAACTGTCTGGATGGAAAATTATGAAAGGTTCCACAGCCATTAGTGCCTGTAACTCTGAGACTCTTCTTGCCAAGGTTATTGCTAGGAGCAGAGCTGTTTTCCAAGATAAGAATTTTATCTCAGCTGTACTGGCTGGCTCAAAAGGAGGCAGTGTGAGTTTTTCCAAGAGATAATTAAAGTCCCTTGCAGGTACTGGCGCTCTCCTTGGAGGTCTTATGTTTTTGGCCCCTCTGAGGGTACTGCCTTAGCAGTGGATGTGAAAAAATAGGTGGGTCCGTTTTGTAATGAGCTGAAATGGCAGAGGCATGGATCTTAACTGATGAAAAGGATAAGCCTTTGTCCAGCATCTCAGTTAAGTATTGTAAAATCTGAAGGATATTTGGTACAAGCGTGTCAATTCCTTGTGCCTGGTTCCATGCAGAGAATCTCTTCCATTTTTCTGCATAAGATCTTCTGGTGCTGGGCCTCCTGGCCTCCAAAATAACATCCATAACTGCTTTAGAGAGAGGTGTGTTCTGAATGGTTACATTATCCGCCATGTTGCCAGATTTAGGGTTCTGAGCTGGCTGTGCAGGATCTGATTGTTTTGTTGGGTCAGTAAGTGAGGAATTTGAGGTAATGTCCAGGCTGGGCCTTGAGGCAAGCTCTTTAGGATTGGGTATCAGTGTTGGCGGGGCCAGTCTGGGGCAACCAGTATCATTTTTGGCTTCTCTTGTCTGACCTTTAGGAGTACCTTGGGGAGGAGAGGCAGTGGAGGAAAGGCATATACTGTAAGGGTTTTCCAGCTGAATGATACAGCATCCACTTTCCATGCTTGCTTGTGATAAGTCCTTGTGCAGAATATCTGTAGTTGGCAGTTGTGAGGGGAGGCAAATAGATCTATGTCTGGGCATCCCCATTTCCTTGTTATCATGCTGAAGATTTCTGGATCCAGTTTCTACTCGTGAAGATCCATGAGGTTCCTGCTTAGTTCGTCTGCCAGAGTATTTGTCTTTCCTGGCAGGAATTGTGCTTGCAGGTGTACTTGATAAGTCAATGCTGTGTTCCACAAAGTCATGGCTTGTCTCCAGAGGGGGTAGGAATGTGTGCCTCCCTGCTTGTTTATGTGCCACATGACTGTAGTATTGTCCGTTTTTATCAGCAGTTGTCCTGGATGAAGTAGATCCTTGAAGGCTGTCAGAGCATTCTGAACAGCTAGCATCTCTTTTTGATTGATATGAAGATGCATTTGGCTTGCGGGCCATGTGCCCGGAATACATTTTCCTGCCATGTGGGCCTCCCATGCATAATCTGATGCATCTGTTGTTAGTGTCTGCCTGGCTGTGGGTAAAGTGAATGACAGGCCTGTGCCCACCATCGAAACTCCTGTTGCAGGCAGGGAATAAGGGTAATTAATGTTTCCAGGCTGTAGCAATGTTGAGTCCAAACACTTTTTAGATACCATTGTAGTTTCCTCATATGCAGTCTTGCATATGGAATTAGCAGAATGCAGGATGCCATGAAGCCCAAAACCTGCAGAATTTTTCTTGAGATAACTGGGTCTTTATTGCCAACATTTTGAAGTAAGAAGTCAGTTGCCTTTGCTTGTCTGGCGTGAGGTAAGCCATCTGGACAGTTGTATTTAAGCTTGCACCCAGGAATATTATCTCTTGAGAGGGTACTAGTTTTGATTTCTTTTCGTTTACTGTGTACCCTAGGCAAATTAGTAATCTTTTTACAAACGCCAGATGCTTTAGTAGAATGTCCTGGTTCTCTGCTTGAATAAGACAGTTGTCCAAGTAAGGATATATTTGAATTCCTCTTTGTCTGCAAAAAGCAATTACTGGTGCAAGGCATTTTGTGAAGACCCTGGGCACAGTAGATAAGCCAAAGGGCAGTGCAGAGAATTGGTAGTGCATTGAGCCAGCTATGAATCTGAGGTATCTTCTGCAAGGTTGTCTGATTGGAACATGCAGGTATGCCTCTTTTAGGTCCAAAGTTACAAGCCAAGCCTTCTTGCCCAGCATGGGCAGAAGCTGCTGCAGAGTCAACATTTTGAATTTTGGAATGTCCAGAAATGTGTTTAGAATAGACAGGTCCAGTATTGGTCTCCAGGCTTTGTCCTTTCTGGGTACCAAGAAAAGTCTTGAATAAAATCCTTGTCCCTCCTCTTGCTGTGGTACTCGCTGAATGGCCCTCATGTCCATGAGGGATGAAACTTGTTTTTGTGCCTCTGCCCATTGATTGTGTGGCAGGTCTGGCATACCTTTTGCCCTTGGCAGGGTGTGAAAGTGGAACCTGTAGCCATGAGACACTATATTCAAGACCCATTTGTCCTGGGTGATCATGTGCCAATTTTGTGAAAAAAGTGCTAGTTTTCCCCCTAAGGGAGCTGCCAAAAGATAAGTGTTTGGTGCTGGCAGAGGAAAATCATTGGGACTGTTTCCTGTATGGCTGTGATTTGTCTTCTCTGCTTTTGGAGGTAGAAGCACTCCATTGTTTAGGCCTGAATGAGCCTTGGGGCTGGGATCTGCCTCTGAGGCGTCTGTATCTCCCTCTTTGTGGCCTGTCTGACACTGGAAAGGACCAATTCTTTGTAGGCCAGTTCCTGCTAAATCTGGGTGGCTGTACCTGTAAGAAATCCTTAACTGTCTGCATAGATTTTGCTTTGTCCTCCATTTTCTTCAACACCTCTTCTGCTTTAACACCAAAGTACCATGCTGTAATGTAATGGAGCATCCAATAATTTTGCTTTAACATGATCAGGCAGATTCTGTTCCTTTAACCAAGCATGCCTCCTAATGATGGAACCCATAACAGCAACCCTGCAAGAGGCCTCCAGAGAATCAAAACCACATTGCAAAGTATGCTTTCCCACTTGTTTAGCTGCATGAAATAAATCCTGCATTTCCTTGTTTTCTGCACATTCAGAATTTGTCAACATTTTCTGTTTTAGCAGTGACATTAAGTATTGCTGATATTTAAGCATATGAAACTGACAATTTAAAGCCCTTACAGCCAAGGTAGCAGAAGTGTAAACCTTTTTCTCCCATCTGTCCAGAGCCCTAGAATCCCTATCAGAGGGGGTAGGGTTTTTTGCAGTGGAAGCCTTGACCCCCTTGGGACCCTGAGATATAGTTTCTGGGTCAGCAGCAGGGTTTTTATAAAGAAATTTATGAGAATCTGGAACCCTGTAGTATCTGTCTGGCTTAACAGGTGCAGGGGGTAAAGAGTCAGGAGACAGGCCGGACTCTAAAAATACATCATCTACAATGTCTAAAACAGGGGGAATAGTAAGAGGCATGTGCTAAGGTAGTAAAAGAAAGTCTCTGAGCCTTTTCTTAGATTCGGAGTAATCTTGGCTCTCCCAGTGAAAGTGCTCCCTCATGGTATGCAGAGTTTCCCAAAAGAATAATCCTCAGGAGGAGAGGCTGTAGGGATAGATTCTTCAGCATCAGAATCCTCATAGGGAAGAAGAGAGTATTCCTGTTCAGAAGAGGAGTCAGAGGAAATGGAAACCTGATCTGAAGATTCATATTCTGTCTCTTGCCTAGGCCTTTTATCAGGAGGGGGATGGGAACCCCTGATCAAAGTAATAAGGTCTTCCGACATTTTGAGCATCTGTTTTTTTAGGCATGGAGGCCTGTCCATGGGATTGCTGCACTTGTTTCTTTGTCTTTAGTGGTGCTTTAGTCTTTGCCTTTGAAGCTGAAGTTGGTTTGGTTTTACATATAACTGTGTAGGCCTGAAAACACCCTGAGAAGCCAGTGCCTGCTCAGCGGCTCCAGACCCATCTGAGGGAATATTTTCGGAGTGTCCAATACCTTGAGTTTCCTGCGGCCTAGTCGGCTCCACGTGGGAGTCGGAAGCGGCCTGCGGCTCTGAGGTAGCGGGCGTCATGGGCTGCAAAAGCGCCTCACTGAGAACCGGTGACTGGCTTAGAAGAAGCCTCGTCGTCAGTTTTGGACCTCGGATGCCTGTCCTTTTCCTTGTGAACTGCTTTTGCTTCGGGCACTGCGCAGCAAGAAAGACTGAAGAAAATGGCGTCGGCTGCATCTTTTATACCCCTGGCGCATTGACGTCAGGGAAGAGGCGACAGCAACAGACGCTGGACCAAGACTTTGGAAATCAGGCCGACTGCGGGGTAGCCTGCCAGCAGGATAACCCAAGTGTAATGACTGCAACAGTGAAACACGATGAACATTTGCTAATGCAAGTAGCCTGCTTTGAAGCGGAGGTATCTTCTGCAAGATTCCCTGATTGGGATATGCAGGTAAGCCTCTTTTAAGTCTAGAGTTACCAACCAGGCATCTTTGCCTAGCACAGGAAGTAACTGTTGAAGAGTCAGCATTTTGAATTTTGGAATGTCCAGAAATGTGTTTAGAGTAGAAAAGTCCAAAATTGGACGCCATGATTTGTCTTTTCTGGGTACTAGGAAAAGTCTTGAATGGAAACCTTGCCCCTTTTCCTCTTCTGGTACTGGTTGAATAGCCCCTGTTCATGAGGGACAGTACTTGTTTCTGGGCCTCTGCCCACTGATTTGGGGGCAGGTCTGGCCATCTATTTGGGATTGGCAACATGTGGAAATGTAATCTGTACCCCTGGGATACTATATTTAAAACCCATTTGTCCTGGGTTATAAATTGCCAGTTTCTTTCATGAAGTGCCAGTTTTCCCCCCAAAGGGGTGGCTAAAAGGTAAGTGCTTGGTAAGTGTAAAGGGAAGTCAATGAGACTGTTTACCATAGGGAGGTGCCTTGTTGTTTCCAGATCAGGAGGTGGAGGCACCCCATTGTTTTGTTCTAAAAGTCCCTTGTGACTGAAACCTGGAGCCTTTGGAATGTCTGGATTTGACTTGCATGGCTCTCGAAGGAACTGGAAAGGACCAGTTCTTAGTAGGCCAGTGCCTACTAAATCTTGGAGGTTGCACTTGTAAGAAATCTTTCACAGTTTGCATAGATTTAGCTTTATCTTCCATCTTTTTTAAAACTTCTTCAGCCTTTTTATCAAAGAGACAGTCCTGTTGTAAAGGAGCATTCAACAATTTTGCTTTAACATGATCAGGCAGAGTTTGCTCTTTGAGCCAAGCATGCCTTCTTAGCACAGACCCAGTTACAGCAGCCCTGCAAGAAGCCTCCAAAGAATCAAAACCACATTGCAAAGTATGTTTTCCAACTTGTTCAGCTGAATGCAATAAATCCTGTAAATCTTTATTTTCCACACAGTCAGAAATTAACATCATTTTCTGTTTAAGCAGTCCCATGATGTGCTGTTGATATTTAAGCATATGAAATTGACAGTTTAAAGCCCTGATTGCCAAGGTTGCAAAAATGTAAACCTTCTTAACCCATCTATCCAGCGCCCTGGAATCCCTATCAGAAGGGGTAGGATTTTTAGCAGTAGAGGCCTTAATGCCCTTGGGACCCTGAAAAATGGGTTCAGGATCTGCAATAGGATTTTTGAAAAGGAATTTGTGGGAGTCAGGAACCCTGTAATATCTGTCTGGCTTACAAGGATCCGGAGACAGAGAATCAGAAGCCATACTAGATTCTGAAAAAACATCATCAACAATGTCTAGAACAGGAGGTATAGCCAAAGGCCTATGCTGAGGAACAAGAAGAAAATCCCTAAGTCTCTTTTTAGATTCAGAGAAATCCTGACTTTCCCAGTGGAAATGTTCCCATAAGGTATGTAAAGTTTCCCCAAAAGAAAAATCATCAGGGGGAGAAGCAGAAGGAATGGAATCTTCTGCATCAGAGTTCTCATAAGTAGGTATAGACAAATCCTGTTCATTAGAAGAGTCAGAAGAAATAGATTCCTGTTCAGAAGATTCATAATCAATGTCTTGCCAAGGCCTCTTAGAAGGAGGGGGTTGGCTACCTCTGATCAGAGTAATTAAATCTTCAGCCATTTTGATCATTTGTTTTTTAGGCATAGGGGCCTGCACATGTGGCCCAGGCATTGGTTTTGTAGATATAGATTTAGATTTTGGCCTTAGTTTTGAAGATGACATCAGTCTAATATACAAATCTGTAGGCCTGAAAACACCCTCAGAAGCCGGTGCCTGCACAGCAGGTCCGGACCCATCTAAGGTAGAGACAACCGCGGGTTCCATAATTGAAGCATCTTGTGGCATACCGGACTCCGAATGGGTCTCAGTAGAGGCCTGCGAATCAGAAGTAGCGGGTATCAGGGGCTGCGAAAGCACCTCACTGAGTACTAGCGACTGGCTTAGGAGAAGCATTGTCATCAGTTTTGGACCTCGATGGCCTACCTCTGTCTTTTTCTTCACGTTTTTTAGGTATACCGGTTGTCGGATTGCTAACCGACAACATTTCTGGATAATTAAATCTTGAGACAAAATATTTAGAAGCAAAAATATACAGACGTTTAATAGTGCATTGATTAAATTTAGCACAAAACCGACAGCAAGGTACGTTGTGGTCAGGGCCTAGGCAAGGAATACAGTACAAATTAAAATTTTATTTATTTTTTATTTTTTTTTATTTTACATTTGTTGACCGGGCTAGTCTAGCTGGATACATTTCCATTTTCAGTAGAGGCCCGGGGAGAAAAGCTCCACACAAATTTTAACCAAAAAAGTTACAATAAACAAGCAAATGGACAAATCATCATAGATGAAAAGACAAATAATAAAAAATATAGTACCCAATAACAGATATATACATGAAGAGAATCACATTTCTAAGAATAACATTAATTAGCTGTAATAACATCAAGAACAAGGCACAAAACAGAGAGCAAAATTGACTTATAATATTATGTAGAACTAATTTTAGTAACAAAAGGAGAAAGAGAAGCACTATAATAGGAGAGGAGGAAGGGAAGCAGTTTAAGAAAAGAGAAGGGAAAGTTGAGAGAGATTAGCATAGAGGAAAGAAGAAACAAAAAAACTCTAAAAGGAGGTAGACTGAAGCAGATTCAGTAAAGAGAGAGGGAAAGTAAAGTAGTAGGAAAGTGCAGAGTAGTAGGAAAGCGCAGAGGAGGTAAAAGATTAGTCAGGTTTTGAACAGGAACAGAGCCAGTGGCTTTGGAAGTAATCTTTGATTTTATGTTTAAAGAGAGGCAGAGATGTGGTAAGTGTTATATCGCTAGGAAGCAGATTCCAGTTCCTTCCTACAGTATTATTGAATAGAGAGTCACCGGCAGAATTATTAGTCTTTGTTATAGTAGCCATAAGTTTACTGGAAGAGCGAAGGGAGTTTAGGTTGTTATAAGGGATTAAAAGTTTAGAAAGTATAGGGGTTTTGTTGGGTTGGTATAAAATTTTATGGGCAATATCCTTATGAGGTATTTGCTTCCCACAAGTAATGCAATTATTAACTTTTACTGACATCAGTAAGGAGCAAGAAAAAGTTTTCCCAACAAGGTACTTAGCTTTTTAGTTGAAGACTTCGGTTCTGAAATTCGAAAACGAAAATTTCAGAAATCGGCTGATCACCACTTGCGAACTGCTTCTGCTTCGGGCACTGCGCGGCAAGAAAGACTGATGTAATGGCATCGGATGCATGTTTTATACCCCTGACGACATGGAAGAAGGGACAGCAACCGACGCAGGACCCAAGACTTTGTTAATCAGGCCGACTGAGGCAACCTGCCAGCAGATTACCCAAATGGAATGACTGCAACAGTGAAACACGAAGAACATCAGAGTAGCCTCTGGATATAATTTTAATTAACTATCTGCACAACGTGATGGCCAACCACACCTTGCAGGGAAAGACATTCCTCCAAGTGCTTCCAACAAGTGCTTCCAGACTGGAACAGCCAAACAACCTTTCAGGACTCATATTGATGGGGTTCTCAAAAGGACCATTTGTACCCCTGCTGGGTTGGACCACCTTTACCCTCTTAGGTGGTGGCTGAACTGGGTTGATGCTAAGGCTGTTTGAGATATTCAGAAGCATACGCTCTTGGCTCTGTTTTGATTTCTTTGAAAGGATCTCTGAGGTGCTGAAATCATCATCCCCACACCTGTGAACATTTTGCCATCTTGCTCAGCAGTTTCTCTTTCACTTTTTGCATAAACAAGTAGGATCCATCAAAGGAAGCATTAACAAGCGCCACTGCGAGGTCTGCAAAGTCATTAAGTAAAAGTCTGGCCTATACCTCATTGTTGGGCTGGAACCTACCACTTAACTACACCATCCATAGTGTTATGAATCAAATTCATGGTGAGTGAAGAGATAAAAGATACTGTAGCCCTTTCGGTCTCATGCAGAGTCCTCACATCATCCACAGGCAAGTGTTTCAGAGTATCTGCAGATCCCTCTGAAACCTGGTGATATCCACCATGTAATTCAAGGTCCTGATGGAGAAGGTACTTGGCTCAGAGGCATGATTCCCAAGCCTATCCATCATCCTAGACTCCGTATTTGGAAGAATAGATAGCCTGAGCATCCTCAGCGATGTCCCTGTTGGAGGAAACTGACACCACTACAGACTCCACAAGTGGTCTTTTACTTCAATGCTGTTTATTTTTGGGGTCCACAGCACTCTACTTGGTTTGCATGGTATGGGCTCAGACACATCCAGCCCCTTCCACAATTTACAGCATACCATGTCAACTAACCTGTCTGGGGGTGGCATAAAGTACAGTTGCATACACTTACCATAAATGTAGATGTTCGAGTGTATTCACTGTTGCAGTCATCACTTTTGGGTTATCTGCTTGCAGTAGCCCTGATTATCAAAGTCTTGGGTCCTGCGTTGGTTGCTGTCTCATCTTCCATGATGTCAGGTAGTCAGGGGTATAAAGCATGCAGCCGACGCCATTACATCAGTTTTTCTTGCCCCAGATGTCAGATGCCCCCATAATGGGAAGCAATTATATACAAGGTTACACCTCCAACAAAAAAGCAAATACGCCAAAAAGCTTTTAAGAATAGTAAAAAGGAATAGAGGTATAGCCAAAAGAAGTCAGGGGGCTGGAGGGAGGGTAACCAGGACTGCAACAGTGAATACACTCGAACATCTACATTTATGGTAAGTGTACACAACTGTACTATGTTCTTCGTGTTTCACTGTTGCAGTCATCACATTTGGGTGGATTCCCAAAGCTAAGGATGGGAGGAGGCATTTAGATAGCATTAGGACCAACTATAAGGCCCTGCAAGACTGCAGTGGCAAAACCGCGCTGGATTTAGAGAAAACTGGCAAATGGTAATACTTGTTGAAAGTATGTACAGAAGTCCAGGTAGCAACTTCTAGGATGTCACTGGTAGGGACACCTCTGAGAAAGGCTGTAGAGGTAGATGCAGCCCTGGTTAAATGTGGTCTTATCACCTGTCGGATAGGTTTTCCATGGTGCTTATAGCAGAAATTAATGCAATGGCCTATCCATTTAGAAATAGTTTGCTTTGAAATGGCCTTCCCCTCTGCCCCTGCAGCAAATGCAACCAGCAGCTGTTCAGATTTCCTGAGAGGTTTAGTCCTGTCCAAGTAAAATCTAAGTTGTCTGTGCACATCTAAGGAGTGCAGTATCTGTTACCCTTTGTTCTTTGGATTAGAAAAGAAGGTTGGCAAATGAATGCACTGATTAAGAGCCACAATGGATACTACCTTGGGCATGAAGGAGGGATTGGTCCTGAGGGACACCCTGTCTGCATGAAAGATGATGAAAGGCTCCACTGCCATAAGGGCCTGTAATTCAGACACCCTTCTTGCTGAAGTGATGGCTAAAAGGAAGGCTGTTTTCCAAGAAAGAAATTTCAACTCTGCATTTGCAGCTGGCTCAAAAGGAGGTAGAGTAAATTTTTCCAATACAAAGTTAATGTCCCAGGCTGGAGTAGGGGCTCTCCTGGCTGGTCTTAAATTTTTGGCCCCTCTGAGGAACTGCTTGAGCAGTGGATGAGAGAAGAGGGGTGGTTCTGTGTTGTAATGGGCTGAAATGGCTGAGGCATGAATTTTGATGGAGGAAAAGGAAAGGTCCTTGTGAAGCATCTCGGTTAAGTATTGAAGAATCTGAGGTAAACTGGGCGCTGCAGTGCTCATCCCCTGAGTTTGGTTCCAGGAACAGAATCTTTTCCATTTTTCAGCATAATATTTTCTAGTACTAGACCTCCTTGCCTCCAGAATGACATCCAACACTTGTTTACTTAGGGATGGTAACGGAGAGATCAGTTAATTAGCCAGGCTCAGGGTTTGAAGCTGAGGGTGAAGAATCTGGCCCTTTTGCTGGGACAGCATGGTAGGGGTCTGAGGCAGGTGCCATGGTGCCAGCAGTGACCCACTGCGCAACAGGGGGTACCAGTGTTGGCGTGGCCAGTCTGGTGCAATCAATATCATCTTAGGTTTGTCCTGTTTGATCTTTAGTAGTACCTTGGAGAAGAGAGGCAGAGGAGGAAAGGCATAAACTGATAGATTTTTCCAGGTGAAGGACAGGGCATCCACTTTCCAAGCTTGTTTGTGGGGAGTCCTTGTGCAGAATTTGTCCAATTGGTAGTGCTGAGGGGAGGCAAACAGGTCTATCTCTGGGCTCCCTCATTTGTTTATCAACATGTTGAATGCCTTTGGTTCCAGTTTCCACTCATGTGGGTCCATGAGTTTTCTGCTTAGTTCGTCTGCCAGTGTATTTAGCTTTGCTGGCAGGAATTGAGCCTGTAGGTGCACTTGGTAGCTCAAGGCTGTTTTCCCCACAGCCATGGCTACTCTGCAGAGAGGGTATGAGTGGGTTCCCCCCTGCTTGTTTATGTACCACATACCAGTGGTGTTGTCCGACTTTACCATTAATTGTCCTGGAAGAATGTGGTCCTTGAAGGCTGTCAGAGCACTCTGTACAGCTAACATTTCTTTTTGATTGATATGCAGGTGCATTTGACTTGGGTTCCATTTGCCCTGAATGCACCTCCCTGCCAAGTGAGCCCCCCATGCATAGTCTGATATGTCTGTTGTTAGGGTTTGGGTGGCAGGTGGTAGAGTGAATGGCAGTCCCTTGTTTTGGTGGCAGGCCTCTGCCCATCAAAGGAACTCTATCTGCAGACAAGGTATGATAGGAATCATTGATTCTAGATCCTGAGAATGTTGACACCATAGGCCTTTTAGATACCATTGTAGTTTCCTCATATGCAGTCTTGCATACGGAATTAGGAGAATGCAGGAGGCCATGAACCTCAGGGCTTGCAGTATTTTCCTTGCAGATAGCTGGGTCTTTGTGGCCAGTAGTTTTGAAGTTGGCCGTCAAATGAACTTGTTTCTCTGGTGTGAGGTAGGCCATCTGGGAAGCTGTATTCAAGCTTGCTCCAAGGAATACAAATTGTTGACAGGGTACAACATGTGATTTCTTTTCTTTTATGGTGTACCCCAGAGAAGTTAGCAATTTCTTTACAAACGCCAGATGATTCAATAGTATGTCCTGGCTTTCTGCCTGAATTGGACAATCGTCCAGGTATGGGTATATTTGAATATTTCTTTGCCTGCAAGATGCAATGACTGGATCTAGGCACATTGTAAATACCCTGGGTGCAGTAGATAAGCCAAAGGGCAGTGCAGAGAACAGATAGTGCATGTAGCCTGCTTTGAAGCGTAGGTATCTTCTGCAAGATTCCCGTATTGGGATGTGCAGGTAGGTTTCCTTTAAATCCAGTGTTACCAACCAGGCATCTTTGCCTAGCATAGGAAGCAGCTGATAAAGAGTTAGCATCATGAGTTTTGGGATCAGCAAAAATGTGTTTAGGATAGACAGGTCCAGGACAGGACACCAGGAATTGTCTTTTCTGGGTACAAGGAAAAGTCCTGAGTAGAAACATTGTCCCCTTTCTTCTTCTTCTGGGAAAGGCTGAATAGCCCTGATGCTTAAGAGAGAGAGAACTTGCTTTTGAGCCCCTGCTTGCTGATTTGGGAGTAGATCAGGCCAACCGTTTGGGGTTGGTAAGGAGTGGAAGCTGAATCTGTATCCTTGGGAAACTATATTTAAAACCCATTTGTCCTGGGTAATGAGTTCCCAATTTTTTTGCCTGCAGGGCAATCTTTCCCCCTAAAGGAACAGTCAGTTGTGCAGGGCTTGGAAGTTTTAAAGTTAAGTCACTGAGACAGTTTACTATAGGGGGGAATCTTACTACTCCCTACTTTGGAAGTGGGAGCCCCCCACTGCTTAGTCCTGTGAGTACCTTGGGACTGAAGCCTGGGTGTTCTGCTGGTTCTGGGTTTGGACTGAGAAGGCCTGGAAGAGGCAGGAAAGGACCAATTCTTAGAGGACCAATGCCTACTAAATCTGGGAGGCTGTACTTGCAGGAAATTTTTAACAGTTTGCATAGACTTAGCTTTTTTTCCCCATCTTTTTAAGTACTACTTCTGCTTTCTTGCCAAACAGGTGGTCCTGGTTTAAGGGAGCGTCCAGCAATTTAGCTTTAACATGAACTGGCAAAGACTGATCCTTAAGCCAAACATGCCTTCTAAGTACAGACCCAGTGACAGCAGCCCTGCAAGATGCCTCTAATGAATCAAAACCACATTGCAAAGTATGTTTTCCAACTTGTTCAGAATGCATTAAATCCTGTAAATCCTTATTTTCAGCACAGTCAGGAATCAACATCATTTTCTGTTTAAGCAATCCAATAATATGCTGCTGATACTTTAACATATGAAATTGGCAGTTTAGGGCCCTAATGGCCAAGGTTGCAGAAGTGTATACTTTCTTTCCCCATCTATCCAGCGCTGGGAATCTTTATCAGAGGGGGCTAGGATTTTTGGTAGTAGTAGCCTTAATGCCCTTGGGTCCCTGTGAAATGGTCTCAGGATCCACAGTAGGATTTTTAAAAAGGAACTTGTGAGAGTCAGAAAAGTACAGTTGTGTACACTTACCATAAATGTAGATATTCAAGTGTATTCACTGTTGCAGTCATTACACTTGGGTTATCCTGCTGGCAGGCTACCCTCAGTCAGCCTGAATTCCAAAGTCTAGGTCCGGCGTCGGTTGCTGTCACCTCTTCCCTGACGTCAGTGTGCCAGGGGTATAAAAGATGCAGCCGACACCATTTTCTTCAGTTTTTCTTGCCCCCGATGTCAGGTGCCCCCAAAAGGGTAGGCTAAAAATATGCCAATAAAACATGCATGCACCAAAATATATTATACCTTCATCTACAAGCAAATACACCACATAGGTTGTATAGATTAGAGAACTGTAGATAAGTTCCAGCAAAGAGATGGGGGATGGTGGGTGGGTAACCTGGACTGCAACAGTGAATACACTCAAACATCTACATTTATGGTAAGTGTACACAACTGTACTATGTTCTTCATCTTTCACTGTTGCAGTCATTACACTTGGGTTGAATCCCAAAGCTATGGTTGGGAGGCTGGAGCTAAATAGCATTAGGAGTGGCTATGAGGCCCTGCAGAACTGCAGTGGCAAAGCCTGCCCTGGATTTAGAGTAGAGTGGTAAATTATAGCGCTTTGTAAAGGTGTACACTGAACTCCAGGTAGCAGCCTCTAAAATGTCTTTGGTTGGTACTCCCCTGAGGAAGGCTGCTGCTCTGGTTGAATGTGGCCTAATGCCCTTAGGCACTGGCTTGCCATGTTGTGAATAGGAGAAACAAATGCAGTGGCCTATCCACTTTGAAATAGTCTGCGTTGAGATAGCCTTTCCCTGTGATCCTGCAGCATATGCCACTAGTAGTTGCTCAGTCTTTCTGAAAGCTTTGGTTCTGTTCAAGTAGAAGCGTAGCTGTCTGTGTATGTCCAAAGAATGCAGAATTCTCTCCCCCTTATTCTGTGGGTTTGGATAAAAAGTAGGCAGATGAATAGTTTGGTTAAGAGCCACACTGGACACTACCTTAGGCATAAATGTCGGGTTTGTCCCCAGAGAAACCCTGTCTGGATAAAAAATGATAAAAGGTTCCACAGCCATGAGTGCCTGTAGCTCTAAGACTCGTCTTGCAGAGGTTATTGCTAAGAGCAGAGCTGTTTTCCAAGATAAAAACTTTATATCAGCTGTAGCGGCTGGCTCAAAAGGGGGCAGAGTGAGTTTTTCCAAAACATAATTGAGGTCCCATGCAGGTATTGGTGTTCTCCTTGGAGTCCTTAAGTTTTTGGCTCCTCTGAAGTATTGCCTTAACAAAGGATGAGAAAATATTGGTGGCTCTGTATTGTAATGAGCCAAAATGGCAGAGGCATGAATTTTAATTGATGAAAAGGATAGGCCTTTGTCCAACATCTCAGTTAAGTATTGCAAAATCTGAGGAATATTTGGTACTGCTGTGTCAATTCCTTGTGCCTGGTTCCAGGCACAGAATCTCTTCCATTTTCCAGCATAAGATTTTCTAGCACTAGGCCTCCTGGCCTTCAAAATGACATCCATCACCGTTTTAGTGAGAGGTGTGTTTTGTATGACTACATTATCCGCCATGCTGACAGATTTAAGGTCTTGAGTTGGCTGTGCAGGATCTGATTGTTTTGTTGGGACAGTAGATGAGGTATTTGAGGTAAGGTCCAGGCTGGGCATTGAGACAAGTTCCTTAGGATTGGATACCAGTACTGGCGGGGCAATCAGTATCATTTTTGGCTTCTCTTGTCTGATCTTTAGGAGTACCTTGGGGAGGAGAGGCAGTGGAGGAAAGGCATATACTGTTAAGTTTTTCCAGCTGAAAGATAGGGCATTCACTTTCTATGCTTGTCTGATATAAGTCCTTGTGCAGAATCTCTTTAGTTGGCAGTTGTGAGGAGAGGCAAATAGGTCTATGTCTGGGCATCGCCATTTCCTTGTTATCATGTTGAAGACGTGTGGATCCAATTTCCACTCGTGGGGATCCATGAGGTTTCTGCTTAGTTCGTCTGCCAGAGTATTTATCTTTCCTGGCAGGAATTGTGCCTGCAGATATACTTGGTAAGTCAATGCTGTGTCCCACAAAATCATGGCTAGTCTGCAGAGGGGGTAAGAATGAGTGCCTCCCTGCTTGTTTATATACCACATGACCATGGTATTGTCTGTCTTTATCAGTAGTTGTCCTGGATGAAGTAGGTCCTTGAAGGCTGTCAGGGCATTCTGAACAGCTAGCATCTCTTTTTGATTGATATGTAGATACATTTGGTTGGCGGACCATGTGCCTTGAATACATCTTCCTGCCATGTGGGCCCCCCAGGCATAATCTAATGCCTCCGTTGTCAATGTCTGCCTGGCTGTGGGTAAGGTGAATGGCCGTCCCTTGTTCTGGTGACAGGCCTTCGCCCACCATTGAAACTGCTGTTGCAGGCAGGGAATGAGAGTAATTATTGTTTCCAGGCTGTGGCAATGCTGAGTCCAAACACTTTTTAGGTACCATTGACGTTTCCTCATATACAGTCTTGCATATGGAATTAGTAGAATGCAGGATGCCATGAAGCCCAAAGCCTGCAGTATTTTTCTTGCAGATAACTCGGCCTTTGTTGCCAACAGTTTGAAATAGGTAGTCAGTTGCCTTTGTTTGTCTGGCGTGAGATAAGCCATCAGGGCAGTTGTATTTAAGCTTGCACACAGGAATACTATCTCTTGAGAGGGTACTAGTTTTGATTTCTGTTCGTTGACTGTGTACCCTAGGCATGGTAGTGATCTCTTTACAAACGTCAGATGGTGTAGTAGAATGTCCTTGTTCTCTGCTTGTATGAGGCAGTCGTCCAAGTAAGGATATGTTTGTATTCCTCTTTTTGTGCAGAATACAATTACTGGTGCCAGGCACTTTGTGAAGACCCTGGGCGCAGTAGATAAGCCAAAGGGCAGTGCAGAGAATTGGTAGCTTTGAATCTGAGGTATCTTCTGCATGTTTGTCTGATTGGGACATGCAGGTAGGCCTCTTTTAGGTCTAAAGTCACAAGCCAAGCCTTCTTGCCCAGCATGGGCAGAAGCTGCTGTAAAGTCAACATTTTGAATTTTGGTATATCCAGATATGTGTTTCGAATAGATAGGTCCAGTATTGGTCTCCAGGCTTTGTCCTTTCTGAGTACCAAGAACAGTCTTGAATAAAATTATTGTCCCTGCTCTTGCTCTGGTACTTGTTGAATGGCCCTCATGTCCATGAGGGATGAGACTTGTTTCTGTGCCTCTGCCCATTGGTTTTTTGGTAGGTCTGGTCAACCGTTTGCCCTTGGCAGGGTATGAAAGTGAAACTTGTAGCCCTGTGACACTATGTCTAAGACCCATTTGTCCTGGGTTATTATGTGCCAATTTTGAGAAAAAAGTGCCAGTTTTCCCCCTAAAGGTGCTGCCAGAAGATAAGTGCTTGGCGCAGGCAGGGGGGAAGTCATTGGGACTGTTTCCTGTAAGGCTGTGATTTGTCTTCTCCACTTTTGGAGGCAGAAGCATCCCATTGTTTAGCCCTGTATGAACCTTGGGGCTGGGATCTACCTCTTGGGTGTCTATATCTGCCCCTTTGTGGTCTGTCTGACACTGGAAAGGACCAATTCTTTGTAGGCCAGTGTCTGCTAAATCTTGGAGGCTGTACCTGTAAGAAATCCTTGACTGTTTGCATAGATTTAGCTTTGCCCTCCATTTTCTTTAACACCAAACAAAGTATCATGCTGTAATGGAGCATCTAATAATTTTGCTTTAACATGATCTGGTAGAGTTTGTTCCTTTAACCAAGCATGCCTTCTAATGACAGAACCCATGACAGCGGCCCTGCAGGAGGCCTCCAAAGAATCAAAACCACATTGCAAAGTATGCTTTCCAACTTGCTCAGCTACATGCAATAAATCCTGCATTTCTTTGTTTTCTGCACATTCAGAATTTATCAACATTTTCTGTTTAAGCAGTGACATAACATATTGCTGATATTTGAGCATATGAAACTGGCAATTTAAAGCCCTTATAGCCAAAGTAGCAGAAGTGTAAATCTTTTTTCCCCATCTGTCCAGAGACCTAGAATCCCTGTCAGAGGTTGTAGGGTTTTTTGCAGTGGACGCCTTGACCCCTTTGGGGCCCTGAGAGATAGTTTCAGGGTCAGCAGCTGGGTTTTTGAAAATGAATTTATGAGAGTCAGAGACCCTGTAGTACCTGTCCGGCTTGACAGGAGCTGTAGGTAAGGAGTCAGGGGTCAGACTGGACTCTGAAAATACATCATCTACAATGTCTAACACAGGTGGAATAGCTAGGGGCCTGTGTTGTGGGAGTAAAAGCAAGTCTCTGAGCCTTTTCTTAGATTCTGAATAATCTTGGCTCTCCCAGTGGAAATGTTCCCTCATGGTATGTAAAGTTTCCCCAAAAGAGTAATCCTCATGAGGAGAGTCTGAAGGGATAGATTCTTTAGCATCAGAATCCTCATAGGGAGGAAAAGAGTATTCCTGATCAGAAGAGGAATCAGAAGAAATGGAAACCTGATCTGAGGATTCATATTCTGTCTTTTGCCTAGGCCTTTTATCAGGAGGGGGATGGGAACCCCTAATCAAAGTAATTAAGTCTTCGGCCATTTTGAGCATCTGTTTTTTGGGCATGGAGACCCGACCATGAGGCTGTTGTACTTGTTTCTTTGTCTTTAAAGGTGCTTTTGTCTTTGCCTTTGTAGCTGGAGTCGCTTTAATGAATACTTGAGTAGGTCTGAAAACACTATCAGAAGCCGATGCCTGCTCAGCGGCTCCGGACCCATCTGAGGGAATTGTTTCCGAAGGTTCAATACCCTGAGCTTCCAGCAGCCTAGTCGACTCCACGTGGGAGTCTGTAGTGGCCGCAGGTATCAGGGGCTGCGAAAGCGCCTCACTGAGAACCGGCGACTGGCTTAGAGGCAGCCTCGTCGTTGGTTTGGAACCTTGGATGCCTGTCCTTTTCTTTTTCTTTGCGTTTCTTGTGAATTCCGGTAGTCTGATGGCTATCTGATGGCATATTATAATTAAATCTTCTGCCAAAATAGCGAAATGCAAAATCGTACCGAAGCTTAATAGTGCGTTGGTTAAATCTAGCACAAAACCGACAGCTAGCAACGTCATGGTCAGGACCTAGGCAAGGAATACAGTAAGAGTGAAAGTCCTTATGAGGTACTTGCTTCCCACAAGAAATACAATTATTAACTTTTTCTGACATCGGTCTGGAGCAAGAAAAAGTTTCCCCCAATGGGGTACTTAGCTTTTAATGAAGACTTCGGATCTGAAATTCGAACATGAAAATCTCAGGAGTCGGCCGACCGGCACTTGCGAACTGCTTCTGCTTCGGGCACCATGTGGCAAGAAAGACTGAAGAAAATGGCGTCGGCTGCATCTTTTATACCCCTGGCACACTGACGTCAGGGAAGAGGTGACAGCAACTGACGCCGGGCCTAGACTTTGGAATTCAGGCCGACTGAGGGTAGCCTGACAGCAGGATAACCCAAGTGTAATTGCTGCAACAGTGAAACACGAAGAACATTCCTGTAATACCTATCAGGTTTTCTGGGAGTAGGAGGTAAAGAGCCAGTGGCGAGGCTAGATTCCAAGAAGGCATCATCAACAATGTCCAGTACAGGAGAGATAGCTAAAGGCCTGTGTTGGAGCAGGAGTAAAAAATCTCTAAGCCTCTTTTTGGAGTCAGAGTAATCCTGGCTTTCCCAGCAAAAATGCTCCCTAAGATTATGCAAGGTTTCTTCTGGTGGGGAAGCAGAGGGAATGGAGTCCTCTGCATCAGAATCCTCATAGGTAGATAAGGGTAAATCCTGGTCAGAGGAAACAGAAATTTCAGAGTCCTGATCATAAGAATCCAAAGGAAAATCAGTCCTAGGTCTCTTAGAGGGGGAAGGGTGGCTTCCCCTGATTAGAGTAATAAGATCCTCAGCCATTCTTATCATTTGTTTTTTAGGCATAGGGGCCTGACCATGCGGTCTGGACGTCAGTTGTCTAGGCATGGATCGAGTTTTAGGCCTTGAAGAAGAAGATGACGTTGGATTTATATGCAAGTCAGTAGGCCTGAATACACCCTCAGAAGCTGGTGCATGCACAGTGGCTCCAGACCTGGACACATCCAAGGTAGAGACATCCGCAGGTTCCACAGTTGAAGAAGCATCTCGTGGCATACTGGACTCCGAATGGGTCTCAGTAGAGGCCTGCGAATCTGAAGTAGCGGATATCAGGGGCTGCGAAAGCGCCTCACTGAATACCGGCGAACTGGCGACTAGCTTAGGAGAAGCGTCGTCGGCAGCTTTTGGCCTGTGCGGTCTGTCTCTGTCTGTATCTTTGCATTTTTTTCGGAATGCCAGTAGTCAGGTGGCTTACCGAAGCCATTTCTGGATAATTGAACCAAGTTCCAAAATATTTAGAAGCATAAATAAACCAACCATGAATAGTTTGAGGAATAGCCAGAAGAGGGAAAGAATAGAAGGGAAGGAAGTCTTCAACAGCCACCCTAGGGACAAAGGGGGCTGAGTTGACACCACACTGAAGCTAAGTCTTCACAAGGTTTACACTTCTTAAACCCTTGCTTTCATTCCTTTTCCATATTTATGCCTGCAATTACCAAGAAAACACAACAGCATAAACAACTATAACCTTCTTCTTCATCTTTAAGCTTTTCCTGTTAGTGGTCGCCACAGCGGATCGTTCCGCACGATTGGCAGTGGAGGTTTTACGGTGTTGAGTTGCCAGCCCGGCGTCCAACCTTCACAGAAGGCACACACACGCACACCTATGGCCAATTTGAGAAAGTCCAACCCACTTAACAAAACCAAATTAATCCTATTCCTTCCTAAAAACATAAATCAAAACAACACTGACCTTAATATTACTTCCTCAAAAAAAACACAAAAATTGAAAACATCACCAACACAAAGTTACTAGGAGTCAACACTGATAAGTTAAAATACGATTTGCAAACTGATGCTGAAGTAAAAAGCCACACTGCAGACTAGGGTCTCCCTACAGAGCAAAGCATGTGCTAAAGGATCACAGTAAAAAAAGAGCTGCCATCTCCCTTCCCCTTCATACACTTCTATATGCCTCAATATTCACAAATCTCAACTATTCTACAAAACACAAACTAGAAAGCACCTACAACAAAATTAGCAAATTTGCCTGCAGCCTCCCAAACCTTTCTCATTACTGTACGACACTTAATACCCTCAAACGGCTTGAACTTCCTCAAACCATCACCCTCTCCAAACTACTCACAGCACAAAAAATATTTCACCACCCACTTAAAACCACCCTCGCTGTCAAATTTCATCCAATGGCATGTACCAAAGAGAACCTTAAGATCCTCAGAACGTAAACTAAATAAATCTAATAATTAACAGCTATTATGTGTCACCATCTCTGAGGCATGGAACAAACTTCCAAACCACATTAGGGTTTTAAATAACCTGCAACAATTCAAATCCACCCTAAAATATCACCTGCCAACGAATAAACTATGCAACTGTACCACACCTATAGTTTGAAGTGTAAAATGCTAACTTTGTCCACTATGGATGCTATACAAGTGTATTAATATAGTAGTGTTAACTCTATTGACAATATCTTGAAAACATGACTGTCCTTAATCTGATATACCCTTGTAAGTAATGTTGTTGACCATTTATATTTTGAAATGTCAGAAATGTATTTTTCTATCCTTGTTTTGGAGCTTTTCTCCCTATGTATCCACTGAAAATGGGTATTTCTGTTCCCAGATGGACATTCCCAGTAAACAAAAATAAATAAATAATGCAGCTAGAATTACAAACAGGTTAACCAATTATTTGACTTACATGTGGATAAGGAATCACCTAATTACTTTAGACTCACCAGTTTTAAGCTGGGAGAGTCTTGATTTCCACAGGCAATCACAGCTGGCACACTTTCAACAAACTAGCAGTGGTAAGTACCTCTTTGGCCTATTCACTCTAGCCATTGAGCAGTGGTAGAGATAGTATATTTAAGTAAGGAGGGTGTGTGGTGTGAACTCTCCAGATGACTGGTGCAGTGGGACTGCATAGTTTCTCTTGCAGAAAAAGCAAATCTTTGCTAGGCTGAAGCTTCAAAAACAACTATAACCATAATCCAATTAAGGGTTAAGAGTTTATGCCACTCAATATAAATGGTACAATGTATTAAGTAGAGAGACAGGCTTTTTAAATAACAAGGAATGGGGATAGGGTTGCCACCTTTTGCCAAAGTGGGACATGGGGGTGTGACCAATATGACACTGGCCACACCCCCACCACAACATCACCAGAGGTGTTAAATGAGATGCACTATTACAGTTATGGATACAACATTGTGACATTACAGCATACTGAAAACTCAAACCAATTTAAATGAAGTGAACTATTACTGCAAAAAAACACATTACTCAGTTGTAACAGTAAATAAACTTTAAAGGAATAAAAAACACACTACTCATTAAACAGACACATGTTTATTTAAAAAGTAAAAAAAATCATAAACCAACCATGACTATTCAGAAAGAAAACTTAAAAAAATCTACATATACCACATAAAAGCCAAGTATAAAATTAAGACTTTTTATTGTCAATTAAAGCTAAAGCAAAGAAAAACACAAAATTACAAACTGCAGCCTAGTAGTTTATACTGCACACTAGTACACTAAATCACTTTTTTTTAAAAGTGTATTTTGAATTTGATTTTATGGCTTGAAGAAGTTCCCGATTTGAAACAATATTTGAGTAAAAGTCAAAACATTTCATCTGGTAATTTACAGTCATCATTAGTTCAGCTTTTAACAAGTCCACACTACATCGGTTTCGCACATCTGTCCATTTACCTTTCACCAAAGAAAAAACTCTTTCTGCAAATGCATTTGAGGTCGGTATAGATAAAACCCTAGCAATTACTGGATATAGTGAAGTCAGTTCAGGCCCTTCTTTGAAAAGCTTCAGCCACTTCTTTCCTGGGGTCAAGCTTGTGTTACATAACTGTTCGAGAAAGGGCCTAATTGCCAAGTAGTCCCTAAAAAGATAGTCTTCGTCTACATCCTGCAGACTCAGGACACTGGTCACATTAAGTAAGTCACTGAAAGCAAAGGGCTCATTTAGAGATAATTTCGAGAGTGTAAACAAGTAGTTGCTTTCAGTATAATCAAACCACTGTTCCAGGTACTTCACTGCTGTCTCCAAGAACACAATGAAGTCTCTTTTCAGTTTGTTAGCAGAAGTGCTGTCTAATGTGCTCATAAGTGCCCTAAGTTTCCCTCCAAAGAAAGCACCTTCAGCTCTTGCCTGCAATTTTTGCTTCAGAGAGACCATTACACAAAAAGTTTCCATGGCAGTAAATGCTGATTTTTCTAATGCTCTTATATGTTCATTAAAATCAACAAGAACAGCACAGAGAAAGTGCAAATAGTACTGGGGCAGCATAGGCAATTAATTCTCATAATTCTCACCATGCTCATTAGCTGAAAAGTACTGCCATATCTGCCAGGGGGTCTCCTCTTCTCCCTGGGAGAGGAAATAGGACTGGAGCACTGGGAGATTTTTCACTAGTGTTTCAATGGCTGGGAGTAGTGACAGCCACCTTGTTGGCACATGGCTTAACAGACTCTCAAATTCCACGCCAGAAAACTCAAAGAAGTCTTTCAAGTCTCTGGTCCTTGTGGCAGAACCTTAGAAGTGGCTGAAAAGTTTCATTACAAATACTTTCACATCGTACGGTAGTTGTGCTGCAGCTTTTTTGGCCGCATTGTGAATGATGTGGGCAACACAGTTAGCCTTATGGAGTGATGGGCACTTTTCTTTTAATCTGGTATACACACCAGATTTCTTCCCATAGTTCACACTGGCATTATCATCCCCATAAGTTGAAATGCTGTTCCAGGGCAAGGAGTGCCTTTCCATAATGTTGGAAATTTGCTGTGAAGTAGCCTGTGCAGATTCATCAGGGTCTTCATAGAAGTCCAAAAGGCCATTCACCACCCCTTCTTCTTTAGAAAAATACATCACAACAAGTGGAAATAATTTTATGTTCCCCTTGTAGAAAGCATCTGATGAAATTGCAAATGAAGTGCCTGGTTTTTGAAGGTCATGCAGGAGGCATTCCAATGAGTGCGGTCTCAAAACATTTTCGACTATGGCTTTAGCCTTGGTTTTTCCACAAGATACTTTCTTTGCAGTGTCTGAGTCACTGTACAACTGGCTGGCCAACTTTACTGCACAGTCCAAGCTGTTATAGGAAATATTGTGCTTAACATCATGGAACACCTCAGAGGCTTCTGCTGCAATGATCCTAAGTTCTGGTCCCTCAAGGTTTGCGTTCCTTGCCCACTTTGTCATCAGGTGACTGGATTTAGCTTGAAGAATAGCAGTCTTATGTTGTTCAGTTGCCTCATGTCGTGCGACATCGTTTCTTCCACCGTGGGTCACTAGAAATTCCCTCTTGCAGTACCTGCAGAATGCTTTGACATCATTGCATCTCTCGATCCAGTTGAATTCTGTTTTCCAAACATCCTGCCACTTGCACATTCTCTTGCTGCTGGTTGGCTGTGATGAAACTGCTGCTCTCTTCATGCTTGAATCTGTACTTACCTGACATGCAACATATTTACCAAAACTGTGTTAGTGTGGTGGAGTAACATACTGCTGCACAGCACAAATTAAATGGCTCAAAAAACATTGGCACACAAAAGAACTGGCTTGAAAAACATTGGCATATGAAAAAACTGGCTTGAAAAACATTTGCATGTGAAAAAACTGGCTTGAAAAACATTGGCATGCGAAAAAACTGGCTTGAAAAATAGTGGTACTCGAAAAAAATGGCTTGAAAAACTGGCACTTGAAAAAAATGGCTTGAAAAACAGTGGCACTTGAAAAAACTGGCTTGAAAAACATTGGGACTCAAAAGAACTGGCTCGAAAAACATTGGCATGTGAAAGAACTGAGGAATGGAGCAGAAAAGAGTTAACATTACAAACAGTTTGAAAAAGGTCAAATAGTAAATGAGGTAATGTAGGGGGCATTTTGGCCATTGAAAACTAACATTAACACAGCTCGTAGAAAATTAAATGCATTATTTTTACCACTGGACATGCCCCCCCACCTTACCCACCCCTCAAGAAAAAAGTTAACCACATTTTCACTGAACCAAAAAAAACACTAAAATGAATGAGAATGCACAGCGGATACCATAGACCTGATTTAGCTTTTGACCACAGCAGTTAAAAGAAATGTACGTCACTAATTTACACAGCACAATGATCTGTTAATGAACGTGCCGAACAGCAGCACTGGTCATAATCGGATTATAATGAAAACAGTACATTGTAAGGTTACTGAAGACATCACTAAAACACAAAATACAAACTTTGCTACTTATAAAACAAACTACCCTGTAATAACGACATGACTTAGCACAATCTCAAATACACTGCATTAAATTCTGAGCAACGACAATTCGAGAGCATTAAAAGTGGAGAACGGGACTTTTAAAGTCCCACTGTCTGTGAATGTGGGAAACAGGGTGAGAAGGCTCAACCCATGAGTGTCCCTCTGACAATGGGACTGGTGGCAACCGTAAATGGGGAGGGGAAGAAAATGAGGAGTCAGAGTTAGAAAAAACAGATAACTTGTTAGTAAGATCTAAAACACAGTGCTAGGATGCAGCAGAGAGAAATACTCCTAAATGCTCAAGCTCATTTGTTTTCTCCTTAATGCAGGGGTTTATGGGACAGGGGAGGAGCTTGAGCTTGTGAAGACTGTCACTACTGAAAAAGAAGATACCAAGGTGACCAGTCCAGATGTCTCAGTGTCTGGACAGGACCACATTAAATGTGTGGTTATACATCTCAAAATCCAAACAAATCTGATCCTGTTTAAATAAGCCAAGCTGAAGATGAGGATGAGGATGAGGATGAAAACAACAGACAGAAATATTTGACAGACCAGTACAGAAGTGTCATTGTTTAATAACCACCCCCCCTGAAAAAAATGAAATTCTCCAGACTTTGTGAAAGCCATTGAATAGATCTTGATGAAGAGCTGTTAGAACGTTAAGTGGGGTGCCCCACATTACCTAGCATGAGCTGCATATCTCAGCATTTTAACTCAGCATCCAAACTGCAACAGACAAAATACCACAATGTTGAATACAGAACTCCCTTCTCAGGTGGTCTAGAAGAAGGAGCCAATGGCGGTATCCCCAGTCCACCAAGACCAAAGGAGCATGCACTGTTACTGGTCCTAACAGCAGAAACAACAAATGGAAGATCAAAGCCTATCATTTTATTGGTATGTTCTGCAAACAGTAATATCCCACAGTACTGTAACCTGTATTCAGTTAAGCAGTTTTAAGAAAATATCAGTTTCTGCATCACTGAAACAGTTTAATGCAAATGGCACTGAAATCATTACTAAAGGTAGTGTCTTGACAAAATGCAAATGCTTGCGTTCAATGAAGAATGGTGCAAGTATAATAAATTATGATTACCAATAAAATAAATTAGAATTATCCACATCATATAAACTGTCCCTCTGTATAAAATGTCAGCATGGAGTGCAAATACAGTCTGTGTATAGCACATGTAAATTTGTATGACTCAAGAATATAGTTAACACTTTGCCATTATTAAAAAAAAAAAATCTGCAAACACTCTGTAAGGGCACTCACCAGCAACGAAAGAGGCCATGCAACTGGACTCTAAAGAGTAGTCAGAGAAATACAGTACAAGCAAACCCAGAGAACCTATACAGCTATAACAGACTGCTCCTGGCACTAAAGTGATCTCTCTCACAAAAGACTCCAATGGCAAACACCTCTAAGGGCACCCACCCCAATCATTCAGGTCTCTCAACTAGACCCTTTAAGAATGTAATGAGTAAGAAAACATTGCAAAATTCCTTGTAAGCCTATCCTTTTCCTATAGTCACAAACACCACATGATGTTCTACATTCAGTAAAAGCCAAATAACTAACTAAAAATGGCTGCGGCCTAGACACAAAGAGGGTAAGCACCATGTGGACTCCGAGAAAGGTATTAGAAGTAACTAAATTCACATAAGCTTAATTCTGCTAAGACTAGGGTTAGCCTCCATGGATAGTTTTGCCTCCCAAACACCCCTCCTAAACTAGGTCACCTTTTATCTATTCATTTGCTACTCCCATTTAGAGAGAAAGTTACCTATGACCATGCATTAGCAAATCAGTGCTGCACTTCTTTTGGAAATGAATCCTACAGTTATTGCATCACCACCACTCAATGCTCACTAGTTATTTAGTTCCTCTTTCTCACTAGAGATACATCTGCTGCAGCTGAACACTGTATCCTATACAGTTTGAAAGACAGGTACCGCTCAGATAAACTGCAGTTCAGAGACATGCATAAATAGCATGCTTCAGATTCTCATTAAAGCCCTACTGCAAACCTCTATGAATTGTGTATAACATTGTTCGAGCAACTGTGGGTGGCTATTCCACTGATTAGGTTGTAGCTGCATAGCTCTAAGCTATACAGTCATCTCAGTTATGGAAACGCCTTTCCCTCCTGAAATGAAATGCTAATAGCCATGTGCTCTTTCTGCAGCTGAGTAGTATGAGAATCTTTTAAGTTAATGTACTATGTAACTTCCCTACCAAGATGCATATCTGTGATACACAAAGGCCAGACCTAGGCAGGCCTCTCCCCTAAGATCACTTGCTTGCATGCTGCAACACAATTCAGCAGTGATGCTTTAGATTTTATTGAGATATTAAGAATTGCTCTTCATTGGCATACTATGCAAGGTAGCCTTGTGTAGTATGTAAATGTTTATGAGTACCCCATACACTACCCTCCTTCTGTCATTCCACACTTTTTCCATCTATATTTCTTCATGGACCCCTTAATACAAATAATTTAATCTCTCGCATCCTTGTCCAAAATAGTTATATTATGTTGCATTTCTTTAACACTAGAAAAATCTCCAACACAAAAGGCTCAGAACATTGCTACATAAAAAATATCTATAATGGAATCCTAAACTGTTGTAAATTTCAGTTTATTCCTGAACCTTCCAATGTCACTGTACTATTCACCGTTCTCAAAAATCCCATTTGGAGATCTTCTAATGATCTTGGACTTGCCTGAATAAACAAGAAAATAAGAGGATTTTAAGGGCAAATGATTTAAACCTAACAATCTGGCCATATGAGATTATGAGATTTTACCCCTGGATATAACCTGTACAGAGATGGCAAACTGCACAAATGGCACTGTCATCTGAATGTGCTCACTGGCTCTCTCACAAGTTTTCGCTTTCCATGTCATCTACTTGCCACAATCTAGCAAGACTCCTGCCCTTTTATTCAGTAAGGTAAGCTACTAAAAAACTTAGCTAAAAGTGACATCTATATTCCCAACATCTTGTTTAAAACTACTACAAAATATACTTTCTCTTGTAAAAATCTGAAATAGTTATGGGAGTTTTCAGTACAGAATGGGAATTGGCATCTGACTCCTATCCACATCTCTCTGCACAACCCTTCTGCTACATGCAGTTAAGTCTCCAATAAACCAAGTGCAATAGACTGGATTCTCTCCTATGCACTAACAATCACCTCCTCTGGTGTAAGGTCAGATTCTTTTGGTGACAGCCTCCCTATTACTGCAAGATGGACAAGCTCTAAAACCATACAAGATAATCACTGCACTTTGTTATTCTAAAAATATATTCCATCTGATTTTGTCTCCATCCTCAAACAATTCATCTAGTCATTTTTTTAAAACTCTCAGCCTCAGTTATGCCACAGAAAAGTCTACCTACATCTTGTATACTCTTAAAAGTCCCTCAGCCACTGATGGAGAAGGGAATATCTAAATCCTCCTATGGACTACCTCAGAGATCAGGACATTAATGTCACAGACAGACTAGTCCTGGAAACTCTGCTGCCAGGACGGATCTGCTACTTAGATTATGAACTATAAGAAAATCTCCAAAAGAAAAAGTAAAAACCTTGGAGATGTCTATACACCTTTGACATACACAGTGATATATTGCATCAGCTACATAAACTTAACTTTTCATCTGCGCCTTCCAGTTCACACCTCCCCATTGGCAAATTCCTTCCTGCAAATTAAGGATTTAACACCCCTAACTGCTAATAAGTGACATACCACAGAACTCCCAACATCCAAGGGTGGCTGGAATAGCTGCTCACCAGCCAGTGAAAAGTGAGACAATATTCATGAAACATCAGAATCCTTTCCTAGATTAAATAGTAATGAAAGAAAGCAACTATCATATTGACCGTTAAAGACTTAACCTTGATCCTTCTCTCATTATTCAAATGATACAGACAAAATAACTAAATCAGTACTACCTAAACCTAAACTCCAGTATAGAATCTGTCATTTACTCTCCCTTTCAATACCCAAAAATATTCCTCTCTCTAAATATGGTCTTCCTCTGATTACCTTTTACTCATCATCACAAAATTCCCAAAGACTTCAGTTAACAACAAATACAATTTACAGAGTTGCCCTTCTTGCCAAAAGCAGATCTCACCACTGTGACCTTCTAAACATCTAAAATGGCTTCCAGCCACTGGAAGATCAAATTGTCTCCCAGATACTCTTATTCACAAAATATTAAATGGTGGCTACTATGTATCTTTGAGATGGAAACTATCCGTCCAAGACCAGGTTTACTCCCCAAGAAGTACCCAGCAGAATGATATAACATTAAGCAGACCTCCATATTAAACAGCTACTGGAGATTGTGTCTTCTCCCACCTAAGCCCAGCATTATGGAACAGACTCCTACTTGAATTATGGGGCCCAGAATCTCTCACCGAGTTCAAAAATGCCTTGTTTAAACTCTTGTACAAGGAAAAGTACAGTTGTGTACACTTACCATAAATGTAGATGTTCAAGTGTATTCACTGTTGCAGTCATTACATTTGGGTAATCCTGCTGGCAGGTTGCCCTCAGTCGGACTGAATTCCAAAGTCTTGGGTCCTGCATCGGCTGCTGTCGCCCCTTCCCTGACGTCAGGTCGTCAGGGATATAAAAGAAGCAGCCAATGCCATTTTCTTCAGTTTTTCTTGCCCCAGATGTCAGGTGCCCCCTAAAAGGGTAGCCAAAATTTATATATATATATATAAATACATACACCGATATAAACTTTACCTTCATCTACAAACAAATACACCACATAGGTTGTATAAATCAGAGAAGGAAAGAAAAGTTCCAGTAGAAAAAAGGTGGATGGCGGGTGGGAAACCTGGACTGCAACAGTGAATACACTCGAACATCTACATTTATGGTAAGTGTACACAACTGTACTACGTTCTTCATGTTTCACTGTTGCAGTCATTACATTTGGGTAGAGTCCCAAAGCTCTGGTTGGGAGGCAGGAGCTAAACAGCATTAGGAGCGGCTATGAGGCCCTGCTGAACTGCAGTGCCAAAGCCTGCCCTGGATTTAGAGTAAAGTGGCAGATGATAGTGCTTTGTAAAGGTGTGCACTGAACTCCAAGTAGCAGCCTCTAATATGTCCTTGGTTGGTACTCCCCTGAGAAAGGCTGCTGAAGTGGCTGCAGCTCTGGTTGAATGTGGCCTAATGACCTTAGGCACTGGCTTGCCATGGTGTAAATAGCAGAAATGAATGCAGTGTCCTACCCACTTTGAAATAGTCAGCTTTGAGATAGCCTTTCCTTGTGATCCTGCAGCATATGCCACTAGTAATTGCTCTGTCTTCCTGAAAACGTTGGTTCTGTCCAAGTAGAATATAAGTTGTCTGGGTACGTCCAAAGAATGCAGAATTCTCTCCCCCTTGTTCTGTGGATTTGGATAAAAAGTTGGCAGATGAATAGTTTGGTTAAGAGTCACACTGGACACCACCTTAGGCATAAATGTTGGGTTTGTCCTCAGAGAGACCCTGTCTGGATAAAACATAATGAAAGGTTCCACAGCCATGAGTGCCTGTAGCTCTGAGACCTGTCTTGCAGAAGTTATTCCTAGGAGCAGAGCTGTTTTCCAAGATAAAAACTTTATGTCAGCAGTAGCAGCTGGCTCAAAAGGAGGCAGGGTGTGTTTTTCCAAGACATAGTTGAGGTCTCATGCAGGCATTGGTGATCTCCTTGGAGGCCTTAAGTTTTTGGTTCCTCTGAGGTACTGCTTTAATAAAGGATGAGAAAAGATTGGTGGCTCTGTATTCTAATGAGCCGAAATGGCAGAGGCATGAATTTTAATTGATGAAAAAGATAGGCCTTTGTCCAGCATCTCAGTTAAGTATTGCAAAATCTGAGGAATATTTGGAACAGCTGTATCAGTTCCTTGTACTTGGTTTCAAGCACAGAATCTCTTCCATTTTCCAGCATAAGATTTTCTAGTACTAGGCCTTCTGGCTTCCAAAATGTCATCCATCACAGCTTTACTGAGAGGTGTGTTTTGTATGACTACATTATCCGCCATGCTGCCAGGTTTAAAGTACTGAGTTGGCTGTGCAGGATCTGATTGTTTTGCTGGGACAGCAAATGAGGTATTTGAGGCAAGGTCCAAGCTGGGCATTGAGACAAGTTCCTTAGGATTGGATACCAGTACTGGCGTGGCCAGTCTGGGGCAGTCAGTATCATCTTTGGCTTCTCCTGTCTGACCTTTAGGAGTACTTTGGGGAGGAGAGGCAGTGGAGGAAAGACATATACTGATAGGTTTTTCCAGTTGAAAGATAGGGCGTCCACTTTCAATGCTTGTCTGTGACAAGTCCTTGTGCAGAATCTTTTTAGTTGGTAGTTGTGAGGGGAGGCAAATAGATCTATGTCCAGGCATCCTCGTTTCCTTGTTATCATGCTGAAGACTTGTGGGTCCAGCTGCCACTCATGGGAATCCATGAGGTTTCTGCTTAGTTCGCCTGCCAGAGTGTTTTCCTTTCCTGGCAGGAATTGTGCCTGCAGATGTACTTGTTAAGTCAATGCTGTGTCCCATAAAGTCATGGGTAGACTGCAAAGGGGGTAAGAATGTGTGCCCCCTTGCTTGTTTATATACCACATGACCATGGTGTTGTCTGTCTTTATCAGTAGTTGTCCCGGATGAATTAGGTCCTTGAAGGCTGTCAGGGCATTTTGAACAGCTAGCATCTCCTTTTGATTGATATGTAGATGCATTTGGTTTGAGGACCATGTGCCCCGAATGCATTTTCCTGCCATGTGGGCCCCCCAGTCATAATCTGAAGTATCTGTTGTTAGTGTCTGCCTAGCTGGGGGTAATGTGAATGGATGTCCCTTGTTCTGGTGACAAGCCTTCGCCCACCATCGAAACTCCTGTTGCAGGCAGGGAATGAGAGTAATCATTGTTTCCAGGCTGTTGCAATGTTGAGTCCAAACACCTTTTAGGTACCATTGAAGATGTCCATCGTGTTTCACTGTTGCAGTCATTACACTTGGGTTATCCTGCAGGCAGGCTACCCGCAATTGGCCTGAATTCCAAAGTCTTGGTCCAGCGTCGGTTGCTGTCGCCAGGGGTATAAAAGATGCAGCCAACGCCATTTTCTTCAGTCTTTCTTGCCTCACGGTGCCCGAAAGAAAAGCAGTTCGCAAGTGCCGGTTGGCCGACTCCTGAGATTTTCGTGTTCGAATTTCAGATCCGAAGTCTTCATTTAAAGCTAAGTACCCCATTGGGGAAACTTTTTTCTTGCTCCAGATCGATGTCAGAAAAAGTTAATAATTGTATTTCTTCTGGGAAGCAAATACCTCATAATGACTTCCATTCTTATTGTATTCCTTGCCTAGGCCTGGATCACGACGTTGCTAATTGCAGGTTTTGTGCTAGATTTAACCAATGCACTATTAAGCGTTGGCACGATTTTGCTTTTCATTATTTTGGCGGAAGATTTAATTACACAATGTCGTCAGATAGCCATCCGAATACCGCAATTCACAAGAAATGCAAAGAAAAGGACAGGCATCCGAGGTCCAAAATGGATGACGAGGCTTCTTCTAAGCCAGTCGCCGGTTCGCCGCCCCTGATGCCCACTACCTCAGAGCCGCAGGCCGCTTCCGACTCCCACGTGGAGCCGACTAGGCCGCAGAAAACTCAAGGTATTGGACACTCTGAAAATATTTCCTCAGATGGGTCCGGAGACACTGAGCCGGCACCGGCTTCTGAGGGTGTTTTCAGGCCTACTTAGTTATAGGTAAAACTGACTTCAGCTTCAAAGGCAAAGGCTAAAGCACCTCTAAAGACAAAGAAACAAGTGCAGCAATCCCATGGACAGGCCTCCATGCCTAAAAAACAGATGCTCAAAATGGCCGAAGACCTTATTACTTTGATCAGGGGTTCCCATCCCCCTCCTGATAAAAGGCCTAGGCAAGAGACAGAATATGAATCTTCAGATCAGGTTTCCATTTCCTCTGACTCCTCCTCTGAACAGGAATACTCTCTTCCTCCCTATGAGGATTCTGATGCTGAATAATCTATCCCTTCAGCCTCTCCTCCTGAGGATTATTATTTTGGGGAAACTCTACATACCATGAAGTAGCACTTTTACTGGGACAGCCAAGATTACTCAGAATCTAAGAAAAGGCTCAGAGACTTTCTTTTACTACCTCAGCACAGGCCTATTGCTATTCCCCCTGTTTTAGACATTGTAGATGATGTATTTTCAGAGTCCAGCCTGTCTCCTGACTCTTTACCCCCTGCACCTGTTAATAGGTTCATACTACGCTATCTGCCCTAGGGCATTTATAAGCCTAGCCAGAGTGTGTTTGGCTTTCACCACTCATTTTAAATTAATTTTGCCATGCCCTTTTTCGAGGTTAGTATACTGTGCCTCTGTCTAAAGATTCCTCTTGAAGAGAAGTCAATGAGGGACTCTGCCTAACCTGGACTGGGATTTTATTCCAGAGTGAAGGGAGCCTCTGGGTTATGAATCTGTCCCTCCAGCATGTCCTATTTATTTCAGTGCTGAGGTTCAAGTCTCTCAAGCGCGTAGCTCGATGGGATTTGGATTTTCTGAGGTGCAGCATGTCCATTAATTCAGGGTTGGACATGGCTTTATACGTCAGGCACAGATCGCCTCTGAGCAGGCGGTATGCCACTGAGTAGAGCTGGAGTTTCTTTAACCGGGCAGCATATGTCATCTGTTTGAGCCCTTTGATCCTCTTGGTGAGGTACTTTTGGGGTCTTTCCAGTTGCTGCAGGTGTCTGGTAAGGTACATCCCAAAAGGGGCATTATACTCAATTATGGGCCTGATGAGGGATGAGTAAAGAGGAACGATGACCTCCCCTGATCTAGATGTGAATCCCTTCATGATTAGGTGGGCTATATAAAATGTTTTTCTAACCACTTTGGCCATGTGGTTGTCAAATGAGAGATTGCTATCAACTTGGGTCCCTAGGTCCCTAATTACTTCTTCTGTACTTAATGGATTATCACCTATGTGGTAATTTGTGGGCACTTTGTTTTTGCCAAAGGGGATGACTATACACTTTTTGGCATTTAGCTTGAGGCCATGGCTCTGGCACCAGTTGTCTGTTTCTATGAGGCCCTTTTGGAGGATGCTTGTGTCAGTTGGAGAGTCAATTATGGCACCCAGTTTGCAGTCATCTGCGAACTTGGTCAACCACAGTCCTTCCGTGCTGGCCTGTACCTCCGAGAAATATATACCGAACAAGAGAGGTCCCAGGACTGAGCCTTGTGGGATGCCACTTGTAACAGATTTTGAGTCTGACATGGCTCCAGCAGATCTAACCATGTGGGTTCTGTCCTTGAGCCAGTTTGCAACCCATCTAGTGACATAGGGGTTTATATTTAAGCTGGTGAGCTTATCTATAATGCCCGAGTGGGGTACTGTATCGAAGGCTTTTGCGAGGTCCAGGTAGGCTGTGTGGACCACCTTCCCCTCATCAATGGCCTTGGTGACTGTTTCAAAGAAATCAACCAGGTTTAAGAGGCAGGATCTGCCCTTAACAAAGCCGAACTGGGTAGGATCCAGTGTCTGTAGGTCCCCAATATCTTTATTTATGAGGTCCATGATGATCCTTTCCATAGCTTTGCAGACCAAGCTAGTCAGGCTTATGGGGCGATAGTTTCCAGGATCCGTTGAGGCACCACCTTTGTGGAGAGGGACCACTGTTGCTGTACGCCACTCTTTGGGTACATATCCTGTAGTAAGGCTGAGATTGAACAGTAGTTTTATGTTTGGGTTTAGATATTCTTTGAGTTCATGTAGGACGCAGCCCGGGACACCGTCTGGTCCCATTGATGCTGTGTTTTTTGCTTTGGAGAGGGCAGCTCTTACCTGAGCATCTGAGATGTCAGGGGGGCAGCACTCTGCTGGGATAGATATTTGCCCTTTTGGTGGGGAGGGGGGAGAGAAGTTTGCGCTGAACCCGTCAGCTAGGATGTTGGCAATGTATGTGGGTTTGGTGTATTTTTTGTCATTTTGGACTAATTCTGAGCATATCTGGGAATTCCCACCCAGGTTCCTAACATAACTAAAGAAAGCCTTGTGGTTATCCTTAGTGTCCTGTTCAGTTTTTCTCTCAAAGCTGGCCTTGGACGATTTTATGAGTGCCCGTAGTTTTTTGCTAATACTGATCACAGATGCCTTCCCTTTTTGGGATTTTGCTCTATCATGTAGTAGCTTCCTCCTTCTATTGTATAGTTTGTTTATGGCTGGGGTTCACCAGACAGGACTTCTGCCTTTGGAGGATTGGGTCTTGGTTTTATTTGGGATTGCATGACCCATGCATTCCTGAAGGTGTTCATAGAATGCGTTTATAAAGGATTCTGTGGTCTGGGCCGTATTTTCCTCAGGCCAGGGGGCTTTGAAGGATTCCACCTCGGTTTTGAGGAGTGTGAAATTTGCTTTAGAGAAGTTTTTCACTGTGGTTTTCAGGGCAGGGGGTGGAGTCGGGATGTGAATATCCAGTGAGATTAGTTTATGGTCTGATATTACCAGTGAGGGATACACTTCTGGTCTGGAGCATAGAGTCCCCATGTTGGTGATGATCAGGTCCAGTATGTTTTCCCCTCTTGTGGGAGTGGTAACAAGTTGTTCCATAGCATTTGAGTTTATAAATTCTAGGAACCTTTTGGCTGGGTTAAGCCAGACAAATACTACCGGGTTCCAGATTCTCATACATTTCTTTATAAAAACCCTGCTGCTGACCCAGAAACTATATCTCAGGGTCCCAAAGGGGTCAAGGCTTCCACTGCAAAAAACCCTATCCCCTCTGATAGGGATTCAGGGGCTCTGGACAGATGGGGGAAAAAGGTTTACACTTCTGCTACCTTGGCTGTAAGGGTGTTAAACTGTCAGTTTCATATGCTTAAATATCAGCAATACTTAATGTCACTGCTAAAACAGAAAATGTTGACAAATTCTGAATGTGCAGAAAACAAGGAAATGCAGGATTTATTGCATGCAGCTGAACAAGTGGGAAAGCATACATTGCAATGTGGTTTTGATTCTCTGGAGGCCTCTTGCAGGGCCGCTGTTACGGCTTCTGTCATTAGGAGGCATGCTTGGTTAAAGGAATAGAATCTGCCTGATCATGTTAAAGCAAAATTATTGGATGCTCCATTACAGCATGATACTTTGTTTGGTGTTAAAGCAGAAGAGGTGTTGAAGAAAATGGAGGACAAAACTAAATCTATGCAGACAGTTAAGGATTTCTTACAGGTACAGCTACCCAGATTTAGCAGGAACTGGCCTACAAAGAATTGGTCCTTTCCAGTGTCAGACAGGCCACAAAGAGGCAGATACAGACGCCCCAAAGGCAGATCCCAGCCCCAAGGCTCATGCAGGCCTAAACAATGGGGTGCTTCTACCTCCAAAAGCGGAGAAGACAAATCACAGCCATACAGGAAACAGTCCCAATGACTTTCCTCTGCCAGCACCAAGCACTTATCTTTTGGCAGCCCCCTTAGGGGGAAAACTATCACTTTTTTCACAAAATTGGCACATGATTACCCAGGACAAATGGGTCTTGAATATAGTGTCTCAGGGCTACAGGTTCCAATTTCACACCCTGCCAAGGGCAAAAGATATGCCAGACCTGCCACACAATCAATGGGCAGAGGCACAAAAACAAGTTTCATCCCTCATGGACATGAGGGCCATTCAGCGAGTACCACAGCAAGAGCAGGGACAAGGATTTTACTCAAGACTTTTCTTGGTACCCAGAAAGGACAAAGCCTGGAGACCAATACTGGACCTGTCTATTCTAAACACATTTCTGGACATTCCAAAATTCAAAATGTTGACTCTGCAGCAGCTTCTGCCCATGCTGGGCAAGAAGGCTTGGCTTGTAACTTTGGACCTAAAAGAGGCATACCTGCATGTTCCAATCAGACAATCTTGCAGAAGATACCTCAGATTCATAGCTGGCTCACTGCACTACCAATTCTCTGCACTGCTCTTTGGCTTATCTACTGCGTCCAGGGTCTTCACAAAATGCTTGGCACCAGTAATTGCTTTTTGCAGACAAAGAGGAATTAAAATATATCCCTACTTGGACGACTGTCTTATTCAAGCAGAGAACCAGGACATTCTTCTAAAGCATCTGGCGTTTGTAAAAAGATTACTAATTTGCCTAGGGTACACAGTAAACAAAAAGAAATCGAAACTAGTACCCTCTCAAGAGATAATATTCCTGGGTGCAAGCTTAAATACAACAACAACAGATGGCTTATCTCACGCCAGACAAGCAAAGGCAACTGACTTCTTTCTTCAAAATGTTGGCAACAATGACCCAGTTATCTGCAAGAAAAATTCTGCAGGCTTTGGGCTTCATGGCATCCTGCATTCTGCTAATTCTAATTCAGATGCTGTAGAAGAATGTCCTTGTTCTCTGCTTGAATTAGACAGTCGTCCAAGTAAGGATATATTTGTATTCCTCTTTGTCTGCAGAATGCAATTACTGGTGTCAGGCACTTTGTAAAGACCCTGGGCGCAGTAGATAAGCCAAAGGGCAGTGCAGAGAATTGGTAATGCATTGAGCCAGCCTTGAATCGGAGGTATCTTCTGCATGATTGTCTGATTGGGACATGCAGAAGCTGCTGCAAAGTCATCATTTTGAATTTTGGTATATCCAGGAAAGTGTTCAAAATAGATAGGTCCAGTATTGGTCTCCAGGCCTTGTCCTTTCTGGGTACCAAGAACTGTCTTGAGTAAAATCCTTGTCCCTGCACGTGCTCTGGTACTTGTTGAATGGCCCACATGTCCATGAGGGATGAGACTTGTTTTTGCGCTTCTGCCCATTGATTTTTTGGGAGATCTGGCCAGCCGTTTGCCTTTGGCAGGGTATGGAAATGGAACTTGTAGCCTTGTGACACTATATTTAGAACCCACTTGTCCTGGGTTATAATGTGCCAATTTTGTGAAAAAAAGTGCTAATTTTCCCCCTAAGGGTGCTGCCAGGACAGAAGTGCTGGGGGGGGGGGGCAGGGGGAAGTCATTGGGCCTGTTTTCTGTATGGCTGTGATTTGTCTTCTCCAACTTTGGAGGTAGAAGCACCCCATTGCTTTGACCTGTATGAACCTTGCGCCTGGGATCTGCCTCTAGGGCATTTGGATCTGCCCCTTTGAGGTCTGTCTGACACAGGAAAGGACCAATTCTTTGTAGGCCAGTGTCTACTAAACCTAGGTGGCTGTACTTGTAAAAAGTCTTTGACAGTTTGCATAGATTTAGCTTTGTCCTCCATTTTCTTTAACACCTCTTCTGCCTTAACACCAAACAAAGTATCATGCTGTAAAGGTGCATCTAATAATTTAACTTTAACATGATCAGGCAGATTTTGTTCCTTTAACCAAGCATGCCTTCTAATGACAGAACCCGTAACTGCGGGCCTGCAGGAGGCCTCCAAAGAATCAAAACCACATTGCAAAGTATGCTTTCCAACTTGTTCAGCTGCATGCAGTAAATCCTACATTTCCTTGTTTTCTGCACATTCAGAGTTTAACAACATTTTCTGTTTAAGCATTGCCATGACATGTTGCTGATATTTGAGCATATGAAACTGACAGTTTAAGGCCCTTATAGCCAAGGTAGCAGATAAACCTTTTTTCCCCATCTATCCAGTGCCCTAGAATCCCTGTCAAGAGGGGGTAAGGTTTTTTGCAGTGGAAGCCTTAACTCCTTTTGGACCCTGTGAAATAGTTTCTGGGTCTGCAGCAGGGTTTTTAAAAAGGAATTTATGCAAGTCAGGAATCCTGTAATATCTGTCAGGCTTAACAGGAGCTGGAGGTAAGGAGTCGGGGGTCAGACTAGACTCTGAAAACACATCATCTACAATGTCTAACACAGGTGGAATGGCTAGAGGCCTGTGTTGAGGTAGTAAAAGGAAATCCCTGAGTATCTTTTTGGATTCTGAAAAATCTTGGCTCTCCCAGTGGAAATGCTCCCTCATGGTATGCAAGGTTTCCCCAAAAGAATAGTCCTCTGGAGGAGAAGCTGAATGTATAGATTCTTCAGCATCAGAATCCTCATGGGGGGAAGAGAATATTCCTGATCAGAAGAAATAGAAACCTGATCTGAAGATTCATAGTCGGTCTCTTACCTAGGTCTCTTATCTGGAGGCGGATGGTAACCCCTGATCAAGGTAATCAAGTCTTCGACCATTTTGAGCTTCTGTTTTTTGAGCATAGAGGCCTGTCCACATGGCTCTTGAGTTTGTTTCTTTGCTTTTGAAGGTGCTTTAGTCCTTGCCTTTGAAGCTAAAGTTGGTTTAATGTAAAGATGTTTAGGTCTGAATACACCCTCAGAAGCTGGTGCCTGCTCAGCGGCTCCAGACCCATCTGAGGGAATAGTGTCTGAGGTTCCAATACCTTGAGTTTCCAGACGCATAGCTGACTCCCTCTAAAGTAGCGGGCGTCAGGGGCTGCGAAAGCGCCTCACTGAGAACCAGCAACTGGCTTAGGAGAAGCTTCGTCATCGGTTTTGGACCTCAGTTGTTTATCTCTCTCCTTTTCTTTGCGTTTTTTTGTGAACTCCGGTAGTCGGATGGCTATCCGACGACATTATTGGATAATTAAACTGGCGTCCAAAATAGTTTAAAGCAAAATCTTACCAACACTTAATAGTGCGTTGCTTAAATCTGGCACAAAACTGACAACCAGAAACGTTGTGATCAGGGCCTAAGCAAGGAATACAGTAAGAATGAAAATCCTTATTTGCTTTCCACAAGAAATACAATTATTAACATTTTCTGACATCGGTCTGGAGCAAGAAAAAGTTTGAGGTACTTAGCTTTATTGAAGACTTGGTCTGAAACTCGAATCTCAGGAGTCGGCCGACCGCACTTGCAAACTGCTTCTGCTTGCAAGAAAGACTGAAAAATGGTGTTAGCTGCTTCTTTTATACCCCTGACCTGACATCAGGAAAGACCCAAGACTTTGGAATTCAGGCCGACTGAGGGCAACCTGCCAGCAGGATTATCCAAATGTAATGACTGCAACAGTGAAACACGAAGAACATCTGAGTGTAATTGCTTTAGGGACAATGGTTAACCTCACCATTTGCTATTAAACAGTAAACTACCTCCAGCAAGAAAGTCACTGTGAAATGTTGAACACTAACAGCATGCTACCTCCAGCATGACAGTCTTTCCTTGCTTGTCGTTATAAAATGTTGTGCATTTTGTTTCCTGAAACATTTAAATTCAAAATGGACTTTATGTATGTACTGTAAACAACAGTGGTTTTACTGTTAAATCTGTCTCAGCAATATATCTCTGTACATATGACTCAGCAACAAGTATAAGCTTGTTCCAAGACCCATTAAAAAACATTTGACAGTGCAGTTGTTCATATGTACTGGATGCTGCTTGATTATTTATGTTGCTTGCTATTGTTTCTGTATTTTCAGGTCTTGGATGAAAATGGTCTTTTCACCAGTCCAACAACCTGCTTATCAAATAGTAAATAAATAAATAAATCCCATGATTCCAAAGCAACTATCCTGCCAGGTGGAAAAAGTCAGAGGGCTACACTGGAACAAAGCTCAGAAGTCTTGATTCCTGGAGTACAGTCTGGCTAACAAAAGCTCAACTCTCAGAGTCAAAGAAAAAATAATGCCTGAAAAAGAGACAGCAATATAGGCCAAATGGCCACAGCAACCAATGTCTACAATAAAATATTTTAAAGCAAACAATGAAGGTAGCTACTTCCAAAAGTGGAATAAACCTTAATGACAGCAAAGAACAGCAGGTGGAACCACAAAATAGAGGAAGATGACCCAGATGTCAACACACTAAAAAGTGTGTACATGGCAGAACATCCAGGCAGCACTGTGAGTCTGAAAGAGGTTTTTCTTGAGCCCATATTCTAGAAGGTCCTGAAGTGGTCCACATGCTTCCACCAAGAAGGACTATTGTATGGACAGATGAGGTGCACTGGCAACTGAAAAACTGTATGTGATCTCTGAATTCAGCAACAGCCTGCAAAGACCACAAAGAAGCCAACCTTAGGATGCTTAAACAGTAATTCACTTCTGTCTGTGAGGTAGTCGTCAGGAAGAACAGTAGCAAACAGACAGTACTGCCAAACTTCAAAGATAACATCCTTAAAAGCTAACAAGAAAGGGATAACCGCAAGCTCCTTACTCGAGAAAGTACTGATTAAAATGTATCTGTGTACATTTGTATTGCATCTTGTATTGTACTGTACCAGTGGTGCTTTTCTCCCTGGGCTGCCACTGAAAATGGGTTCTACACCCAGTCGGACTTGCCAGTCATAAAATGAAAATAATAAAGAGAAGCGGTATGGTGGCTGAACCATGTTAGATACCATATGTCATGTGACCTTTCAAATTAGAGTGTGGCTGGGCTTACTATCATTGCCCTCACAAACAACAAGCAGCTAATGAGAGCCTGAGGGTAAAAGAACCCCATGTTCTCCAACAATCACAAATAAGGGACTGTGCTCAAGCTTGTACACAATTGAGAAAATCATTTAATCATACCAGACAAATCAAGACCTAAATGCAACCATTTACATAAAAGTGACAAGTGAGAGGGAGGAGGCCTGATCAGGTCTGGCAGTGGCACCACACTGAATTACATAAGATTAAGATCTTATACCTGCAGCTCAAGCTCCCATCCAAAATCAGACGGGCATTTGATATTTCACAAATGGGTTCTAGATCCTGGAGCAGGCTCACCTGATAGTCCTTCCTCATCTGGAATCAACTGATCCTGACAGATCTGGAGAAGTCCTTCTAGAAGTCTTGGCAACAAGTACCTGGGCCGCTGGTGAACTGACTAACTGTAAATGTGGGATACAGGTTCCCAGGAAGGCAACTCCGGGGATGGGAACCAGAGATGCGTTTCCCCTCGGTGTCTGGACCACCACTTCACTGGAAAGTCGAATAAGCCCATCTGCTCATTAAGTGAGATAATCTCCAGCATTGTGAAGATGGCTGCATAAAATGTGGACTTACCTGTAGGAGGGATAGCCATCAATTGCTCTGAGCCAGGTCCCTGATGGAGAAACTTTGTCCCTCACCTTGGGCCATGACAGGGACCAATCTAACTCATCTCATGATGAGCTTTCTGTCATCATATGATACAGAATTCAGATGTACTTCAAAAGCCAAAAAAGAACTTAAAAGAAAAGGGCACATGAAAGCAAGAACTTTTACCAAAGATATCAAAGCCTGAAATCTTCAATGTATGAGTCACAAAAAAAAATTGGCAAATGCAATACAGAAATTGCCTTCTCTTTTTGATTAGTACCACAAGATCACATCTCTTGCCATAGGAACTTCTGAGGAACAGATACCTAATTTTGAATGAAGGAAAGGATGAGCCAAAAAACTCACATTAAGGAGGGCCCTCAATGTTAGAGGTTTACATTCCCTTTCTTTGGGGAAGAAAACAGTACTGTTCCTCTTTATAATTGCAAGTCGTCATCATATCATTTTCTGGGTCAATCCTACAGATGGAAAGGTTCCTCAGATCACTCCACTTTACTGGTTAACAAACAAATGAGCACAGGAAAATCTAATAAAACAACTTTGCCCTACTAAACTCCTATAACCACAGTCTAAATACTTGGAAAAATGGGATACACAGCCAACTGTAGTATCTGTCAGAAGATATCGTCTTCTCTAATTCTGAATGCAGCTTTAAGTCACAGCAGGGATTGGAAACTGTATTCCACAATTTCAGTGATTATGTAAGAAGGAAACATTATCTAGGATCTTGGTAAAGCCAATGACACAGTCAACCACAGATGCCTCCTCCGTTGCCTTACTGGATGGAGAATCCATCTTCAAGTTATCAACTGATTTCTAGTTCTTTTTAGGCCAAACTCAAATGGCTAAGGAGTGAGACACCTTATCCGACCACCACCTGGTGCTCCACTAGGAGTTTCCCACATTTTTGTACTAGGAACCCTGATTTTTATTATCTTTATTAGCAACATGAACTCCCACAGTATCCTACTCTACACTTGGTGATTCAAAATGCTGACTATTCCACTGAACTGTGTTTCTCAAATCAGAATTTAACTTGTCTTAAACCAAAGTCATGAACTTCATCTCATGCTCCTCCACATCCCTAGACTCTTCCACAAAACAAATATTAGTGCAAGTGTTTGTTTCCTTCAAAGAGTAAACCCACATATCAAATAGGAGTTATAACTGACTGAACTCTAATTCAACTAGCACATTAAATCCATTGTCCTTCAGACAAGCCAAAAAACATGGACTTTCATATCACATCAAATATTTCTAATTTAGTATGCAAGGCTATCTGCTGCCAGAGTTCTTCTGCTACCCAGTCTGTTCTATGGCTCTTCTTCATTGCTAAATTCAGTACCAGTTTAGGCCAACAAACTACAAAAAGTTTTCCATACAGCTGACAAGTTTTCTGCTGGATAACCCTCACAAACTAATCATTGGGTCTCACTGGTTAGAATATGGTCAACAACTTGCCCTGACTCACCTAATAAATGACTTACAATATATTACTACAGCAAATGTCCATCTACAAAATCACTAAATGCATATTATCCCTCCTAAAACCTCATATCAGTCAACCCAATCAAAACATAAATATTATTTCTTCAGAATCATCACGGTGACTCAAAACTCTTTTTATCATGTCTCGAAATAACAGAACAAACTCCCAGTTACAATGTGCCAAGTCCAGCTTTCAAGAAACTAATATGATCCCATCTTCCAAGTAAGGGAAGGCTTTACTGTTCACAAGGCATCAACAAATTAATCTTCCCTGTGAATACTGAAGTTCTATCACAGTGTCCCTCCAAATCTCCTTCAAAGTACAATCTAAAAGGTAATCTCTAATCAGTTCACACTTCTCTCTCATATTCCACCCACCAAACTACTCCATAAACACTACCTGCCTCACACACTTATTCCAACATTTTGTCATAATGCCCCATTATTGTAACACTTGGATGCAACAGCATAAAAATTCAACTTACTGTTAACTGCTGTATCAGCATCATCTATGTAATTCATTAAACACTAAGTTACATTATTATGCAACAACTATATGTATATAGTTTGTGCCTTCTTATTCTCTCATGTTTTCATAACTTCACAAATTAATTTAAATTCTGCTTAATGGTAAGCATTATTAAACAATAAACATTATAACTTTATACACTAACATGTTATGCTCCCCAATCCATTTTTCTACCCTGACCTGCTAGACAGATATCTTAAACTTGTGAATACTTCATACACTGTTGTATAATTTGCAAATGGAAAACACACACAACACTTTAAATATGTAAATACTGTAGTGTACTACAAAAACTTGTTAGTTTGCTACCTCTTAAGTCTTCTCATTGACCCTACCTATTGTATAATCTCTTTCAAACCTGTACTGAATATAAAGCTCTGGAATTATCTATGTAATCTCAACTTCTTTGAAGTCCTCTGCACCCCCTAAAAAAAATATCTGCTGAAAAAGTTTAAGCCCAATCAGACTCCTAATTAAATAAAAAACAAATAAAAAATCAGCACCAGGCCAAGCCACAAGACAAAGTTAGATTATGAATAACCCATGTATAGGAAAAATAACCTTCAAATTATCAGTTAAACAGTTTTTTTAAATAACTAGAAATATAAAATGAAGTTGGTGGCACTAACTTCATTTTAAATGTAAGACTATTTCTTAAGAACACCGCATGTTCAAACATTAGTCTGAACTTTTTTTTTTTTACTTGAATGTACCATCATAGTCCAGTTTTCTCGCTCTTATAAAAAATGCACAAAGTATTTTTCTTAACTGCCAAGATGAGAAAGAATACAACTGTATAACAGTACAAGACCACAATGTTACAGTAAATCAATAAACAGTATGGCATTAAACTCTCTGGCAAGTGTTACATTTTTAAGTCAAAAATTTGTCAAAAAAGTATATTTCTTTCATGCTGATCTTAAATTTAGCAGGAAGCAGTAGTAGTTTTTAAACACAAAAATGTTGGCTATTTAGACACTTAAAAAACAAGTGAAAACCCAAAGTGTTCTGAATGTCCAGGCACAGTCCAAGATGTACAAAATAAATAATGCACAGAAATATACCTTGGCACACATTTTCTATCCAAATGAACATCAGTCACTAGAACAAATAAAAACTGACATAAATGTCAGAAAGTGTACTAATTGGTTCAATACAGAAGCAATGGAATGGCCACAGTCAAGTCAAAGTTTCAGTGAAAAGCTGTGTTTTTGTCCATGGGCTGATGTCATACTAATGGTGAACAGCATTCTCAGCGAACTGGCTTAACCAAAGGCAGATACCACTAGAAAAATAAAATAAAAAGAAGCATTACGATTTAACTACAAGTACAGTATGGATTTTTTAAATTAACAGTTCTGCAACTATGTATTATCAGGTTTCTGGCTCAAGATGAATCAAGTACTTGCACATTACATGTAGTCACTCTTACCATATCCAGTTACATAACTGATGGAAAGTAATACATATAGCCTATGAAAGGAACAACCTGCATTTTTCCATCAGTCATTCAAAACATTCCTGAACTTTTCTAATGCTTTTGAATGCAATACCATATCATGGAAACTGCAGTAAGCACCTTTCAATTAATCTTCAAAAAAAAAAAAAAGCATTGGATCTCTAAGCCATTTATAAGAACTGTTCTACCTCTTAAACTTTACTAATTCCATGATGCAAAGTTAGTTTCTCCTTCCTATATGATAAATATGTACTCTGTCTCTCTAAAGATACAAAAATGTATATGGGCAGCTGGTTGAATGACTGGCTACATCAATGTCTGTGTGGTCAACACTATTTAGTCGAATTACACAGATGGTCGACAGTTGTGCAAGCTCAACAATCCCCATGTAGGGTAATATTCCCTTTCCCTGGGGATTGTGTGATCTTGGAGTTAGTATAATTAGCAGGAGGTGTGGAGGTGCAGGGAAGAGGCTGGTTTATGACCACTCTTGGGTAATCCCCAAAGCATGCATAGAATGTGTCGATGTTCTCTGTTTCAATGTTCAGAAGTCACTATTCTGGTAGCTGGTCATTCGATCAGATGTCATACATTTATTTACAAGTCATATTTTGTTTTGCTTTTTTTTTTTTTTAAGACTGATAACATTAATACATGACTAAGATTGCATGCAAACCTTCTGCTACTTAGGCTCTTAAGTCTGCTTCTACAATGCACAGAACATACTGCCACTTGTCATACTGTAGTCATTACAGAGGTGACCCTTCACTGGAATGACCACAATACCTACTTGACTTGACAATGCAGCACTCAATAAATTTCTGCCTCAACCAAACCATACCTCAGTATATGCTGAGCAATATAGCATGGTGGTTGCCCGCCACCACCACAAAAATTGCCAATTTTAGCAATAAAAAGATGTATTCTTATGTGTCTATGCAAATACAGTGTAGTGTTTTGTATTTTATGTATACCATGCTGTTGTAATGAAGTGCAGGAGGATGCTAACACTTTAAGAGATGACATCAGGAATGGGACTGTGAGTAACTGCAGTTAAAGAGGACAGAGAGTGAAAGTGAGTGAGTGAGAGAGGAGGGGGGCACCAAGAGAAAGCCAAGGGGTTTCTGGAAATACCTGTGGAAAGGAAACAGGATCCAAGGCTACAGTGTCAGCTCTGAAACGGAGGAAGTCCAAGAATTTGGAGTACAATGTATACATAGAGAGAAAAGTACAGTTGTGTACACCTACCATAAATGTAGATGTTCGAGTGTCTTCACTGTTGCAGTCATAACTGTAGGGTGCTCCTGCCGGCAGGCAGCCCGAGGTCGGCCAGAATCCCAAAGTCTGGGTCTGGCGTCGGCTGTACAAGCCAGTACCCTGACGTCAGTACGCTCTGGTACATAGCCCTCAGCCGACGCCATCTTCTCCAGCCTTTCTTGCCCTAGATGTCAGAAGTCCCTAATAAATCATAAATGAATCCCACTAGGAAACACAAATACACCACAAAAAAGAGAAAAAGAGGGGATAGGAGGGAGGGAAACACTGACTGCAACAGTGAAGACACTCGAACATCTACATTTATGGTAGGTGTACACAACTGTACTATGTTCATCGTGTTTCACTGTTGCAGTCATAACTGTAGGGTGGAATCCCAAAGCAGTGAAAAAAGGGGAGGTTTAGACAGAAGAAGGGGCAGCAAGAAGACCCTGCAAAACAGCAGAGGCAAAGCCTGCCCTGGTCTTAGAATACAAAGGGAGATTGTAGTGCTTGGAAAAAGTATGCACAGAACTCCAAGTGGCAGCTTCCAAGATATCCTTGGTAGGAACTCCCCTGAGAAAAGCTGTAGAAGTAGCAGCTGCTCTAGTAGAATGACTTCTCACAGTACCTGGAAATTGTTTCCCATGATGAGTGTAACAAAATCTTATTCCATAAGAAATCCATTTGGAAATAGTTTGTTTGGAAAGAGCCTTTCTAAGAGAACTGGAGGCAAAAGAAACAAACAATTGGTTAGATTTTCTGAACTCTTTAGTCTTGTCCAAATAAAATCGTAACTGTCTGTGCACGTCCAAGGAATGCAAAATCCTTTCCCCTTTATTCTGAGGATTAGGAAAGAAGGTAGGAAGGTGAATTGTTTGATTCAAAGCCACTTTCGAAATCACCTTAGGCATGAAAGTAGGATTGGTCCTCAAGGATACTCTGTCCTGGTGGAAAATAAGGTATGGTTCCACAGCCATGAGAGCTTGCAACTCTGAGACCCTTCTGGCAGAAGTCAAAGCTAACAAAAGAACTGTCTTCCAAGATAAAAATTTAATATCTGAAGATGCAGCAGGCTCAAAAGGAGGCAAAGTAAGTTTTTCTAAAACATAATTAAGATCCCAAGCAGGAACAGGAGGGGTTCTGGGAGGCCTTAAATTCTTAGCCCCTCTCAAGAATCGTCTCACCAAAGGATGAGAAAAAATAGGGGGATCAGTATTGAAATGAGCAGAAATAGCAGAAGCATGAATCTTAATGGAAGAAAAGGAAAGTCCATTAGACAAAAGATCCGAAAGGTAGAGCAAAATAGAAGAGAGATCAGGTACCAGAGGGTCCAAGCCTCGGTCCTGCATCCAAATGCAAAATCTCTTCCATTTAGAGGCATTGGATTTCCTAGTGCTAGGTCGTCTAGCTTCCAAAAGAACATCCAAAACTTGTTTGGGAAGGCTAGAAGAGATCAAATTCCTTTGAAGAGCCAAGCTGCCAGACAAAGGGTCTTGAGATTGGAATGTAGCAACTGACCCTGATGCTGGGACAGAAGAGAAGGGTTCAGAGGGAGAATCCAAGGAGGCTCCAAGAACACGTGCTTTAAAGTTGGATACCAAAACTGTCGAGGCCAATTTGGAGCAATCAAGATGAGAAACGTGGGCTTGTCCTGTTTTATCTTTAGTAAAATCCGAGGAAGAGGAGGGAAGGCATATCCCGAAAGGTTTCTCCAGCTGAAGGACAGGGCATCCACTTTCCAAGCTGTTTTGTGGAATGACCTGGTGCAAAAGAGAGGCAGCTGATGATTGAGATGGGATGCAAACAGATCTATCTGGGGGCATCCCCAAACTGCAGTAATCCTGTTGAATAAGTAGGTGTCTAGCATCCATTCGTGAGGATCTAAAATGTTCCTGCTTAGGCTGTCCGCTAAGAGATTCTGTTCTCCTGGTATGAATTGGGCCTGGAGATGTAGATTCAGATTTAGAGCTGTGTCCCATAAAGCCATAGCTAGTCTGCAAAGGGGGTACGAATGAGAACCCCCCTGCTTGTTTATGTACCACATGACTGTGGTGTTGTCTGTGCAAATCAAAAGAGGTCCTGGATGCAAAAGATTCTTGAAGGCTAGAAGAGCATTTTGAACTGCCAACATTTCCTTCAGATTGATGTGCCAGTGAAGATGATCCTTTGTCCAGGTTCCCTGCTGGCAATTGCCTAGAAAATGTGCTCCCAAGCATAATCCGAGGCGTCCGTGGTTATGATTTGAGAAGGTTGAGGAAGACGGAAAGGCTTTCCTTCATTTAACGCACACACCCTGGACCACCAAAGAACTCCTTCTGGAGGCAGGGGATCAGAGGAATCAGAGTGTCCAGATCGTGGTAATGCTGCGACCATACACTTTTCAGATACCATTGAAGCTTTCTCATATGAAGCCTTGCATTTGGAATCAACAGAATGCAGGAAGCCATGTAGCCCAGTGCCTGCAGGAATTTCCTTGCAGTGAGCTGAGGTAGAGTTGCCAAAGTTTTGAAAATTGAAGCCAGCTGTATTTGTTTTTCTGTAGTGAGGAAGGCCCTTTGTAAGGTTGTATTTAAGAGGGCTCCCAGAAATACCATTTGTTGAGAAGGGATCAAATGTGACTTTTGTGTTCACTGAAAATCCCAGTAGGAGGAGAAGACGTTGAACAAAATCCAGATGTTGAAGTAAAAGATCCTTGCTGTCTGCCTGAATAAGGCAGTCGTCCAAACAGGGGTAAATCTGAATCCCCTGCAGTCTGCAATAAGCCACTACTGGTGCCAGGCACTTGGTAAAGACTCTGGGCAGTAGATAAACCAAAGGGCAGTACAGAGAATTGAAAGTGTCTCGAACCTGCCTTGAACCTGAGGAATTTCCTGCGTTCCTGCCTGATGGGAATGTGTAAATAAGCTTCCTTTAGATCCAACGTCACCATCCAGGCGTCCTGAGAGAGCATTGGAATCAGCTGCTGCAGAGTAAGCATCTTGAATTTTGGAATTTCCAAAAAGGTGTTTAACACAGAAAGGTCCAGAATAGGTCTCCATGAGCTTTGCTTTCTTGGAACCAGAAACAGTCTTGAATAAAAACCTTTTCCCATCTCTAAGAGTGGAACAGGCTCTATGGCTCTCATGGCCAGAAGAGCATCCACTTGATTTAAGGCCTCTGACCATTGATGTTTTGGCAGATCTGGCCAACCGAAAGCCCTTCGCAAGGTAAGAAAGTGGAATTTGTAGCCTTTTAAAATCACGTCCAATACCCATTTGTCCTGGGTAATATGAGTCCAATTTCTGTAAAAAAGAGAAAGTTTTCCTCCGAGAGGGGCATCCAGGTAAAGAGGTCCTGTAGCCCAACCGATAGAGTCATTGAGTTTGCTTTCTTTGAGATTGGGATCTGTCTTCTCCCCTTCTAGGTGAAGAAGCAGTCCATTGTCTCGATCTGTAGGAGGCCTGAGCTTGGCCACGACCTCTGGAGCGTCTATATCTTCCCCTTTGAGGCCTGTCAGACGTGGGAAAGGACCAAATTTTGGAGGGCCAATTCCTGGAAAATCTAGGAGGCTGAACTTGCAAGAAATCTTTCACAGTTTGCATAGATTTTGCCTTTTCTTCCATCTTTTTAATAACCTCCTCAGCCTTAGATCCAAAAAGAACATCATGCTGAACAGGGGCATCTAATAATTTAGCCTTAACCTGTTCAGGTAAACTTTGCTCACGAAGCCAAGCATGTCTCCTGATAACAGTACCAGAGGCTGCGGCCCTGCAAGAAGCATCCAAAGCATCAAAACCACAATGTAAGCTAGGTTTGTTCAGTTGTTCAGTTGCATGCAATACATCCTGTAGTTCCTTATCTTCTGCACATGCAGGAAGGGAGGCAAGCTTTAAACATATGAAACTGGCAATTTAAAGCCCTAACAGAAAGGGTAGCAGAAGTATATACCTTTTTACCCCACCTGTCCAAGGCACGAGAATCCTTCTCAGAGGGAATAGGATTCTTAGAAGAAGCAACTTTAGCAGCCTTAGAGCCCTGAGATATAGTTTCAGGATCTGCAGAAGGATTCTTAAACAAGAACAAATGAGACTCAGGAACCCTATAAAAAGTACAGTTTTGTACCTACCATAAATGTAGATGTCCGAACAGGAATGCATCTGCAGTCCCCCACAAATGTTGTGTCCTCGCCAGCAGCAGCCCTGGCTCGACAGTTCAAAGTCAAAGTCTGGTCTGGCCTCGTCAAGGTGCACTTCACCCGGCGTCCTTAGCTTCAGTTTTTCGAATTATAAAGGCATCCAATAGCGCCAGCCATTTTCCTGTTTCTTGCCCCAGTCCAGATGCCCCCTCACGGGCCAGCAAATCAAAATTTTTCTAAATGCCAATGTTTCCAAATAGTAGAATGCAAACACAAAAATAAATATACATGTATGTACATACTAACAAATAAATCCTATTAGAAGGGCCTAGACCCTATAAATACCCTAGGGCTACCCAGGGGAAGCCCACAGAGGGAAGGAGGGTAGTATCTTGACTCCTGTTCGGGACATCACATTTATGGTAGGTACCATGGTAGTACAAACTGTACAAAGGATGCATCTGCAGTCACTAAATAGGTGAAATATAAGAATAGGGGAGGAGGAAGAAGAAATTATGGTGCAGTTGGGATGGAATAATGGTGGGCAGTGGATCCCTTGGCAACAGAGTATAAAGCTAAGCTAATGTTGGCACGAGTATGCCTTATGCTTATAATGTTCATGCAGCCTATGTGTCCTTGGTAGCCAGAAAAGAGCCTCCTTGTTGGTAGAGCCCTTAGCCAGCTGTGGATGAGGCTTCTGTGGCTAGGGGTTGCTTTCCTTGGTAGTTCTAACAGAATCTGATTCCATTTCCTATCTGATTGAATTGTCTTGAAGTGCTGTTCCTTCCCTGTTGCATAGTTGGTCAGAAGCTGGTCAGCCCTTCCTTGCCCATTGCCCTGTCAGGTAAGCGCTATGCCATCTATACATATGCAGTTGATCCCAAGTAGCTTCTGTGTCTTGGGAAGTAGGCAGAAGTAGGTGCCCGGCCTGGTTTGGATTGGGATGGAAGTAGGTAGTGGCATAAATGATTTATTTGTTCTCATGGACCTCCTTGATTCGAGAAAAGATTGGATTGGGTTGCCATTAATTAAAGTATCTTGATGGAACCCTTAAAAGGGTTGTACTGCCATTGCAGCCTGTAGCTCAGAAACCCTTCTTGTTGAGGTAATTGCCTGCTGAAAAGTAGAGGGTGTCAATTTTTTTGAAGATCTGCTCCATGCTCTTATGTTTGTACGGGGGAGTTTACGTTTTGGTTCTCTCAGAAACTCCCTGAGTGGTTTCCTCTTGGTTTCCTCACAGAGACATCGAAGCTGTATTGTGCAGAAATAGCTGATGTATCTTGATGGAGGGCCGGACAGAGCTGTATGGGTATTCTGCAGGATGCTCCAGGATGTTGGCAATGATAGGACACGCATCACCCACCTTTTGGTAATATCTTTTTCCCTTTTCAGTATTCCAACCTTGATGATTCCTTCTTGTTGAAATTCTGCCAGTTCCTTCTTTGTCTTTTAACCCTTTCTTCTAAATTCTTGTTAGTTGCTCTTATGGCTTCAAGGATAATGTGTCTTTAACTTTTTGGGATAAATCTGGGGTGTGCCTGCTCTATGTTTCCAGGCAGTCAGCTGCAGAGTTTCCACATCTTTCCCCGGTAGGTACTCCTCAGTAATGGGTACCAATTTTGTCTTGGCAGCAAGTAATGGGTAGAGATGTCCACTGTTGGCGTTCCTGCTATCAGAATGTAGCTTGATGCCTTCTTGAGGAGGGTGGGAATGCATATGCTGTCAGGCCTTTCCAGAATTCATAGCACCTTGTGCATCAAAGGAAGAAGTGGGAATGCGATATGCTGTCAGCCTTCTGAGCTGGTGATTGGCCGGTCTGAGTAAATAGGTCTATTTGTGTGGGTCCCCATTTCCTATTTTTCTTGAGTGAAGATTGAGGGTGTATCATTCGTTAGCATGTCCGGTAGTTCCCCTCGTGATGTCTGCTAGAATGTTTTCTTTTAATATACAAATATTGCTTGTAACTGCCGGGAGCATAGCTCAAGCCAATGCTTGGTTGTGAGTGCCATCCGGCATAGAATCCAGAATGAGTGCCATGTGTTTGTATGTGTACCCACAGGACTGTGGTGTTGTCTGTCCTTATCATGCTTTGCCCTTCTTCCTTATCATCAACTGAAATGTACCATTGCTGGTTTGTGATTCAGCATTTCCTTCATCTTTGCTTTGATTTTGCAGCTGATCTGTCTGAAATCAGCTGATGTATGCACTTGTCCACTTGTGGGCTTATCGGTCTGAGGCCCATCTGAGATCTGTTGCTTGGTTGTTACTGTGGTTGTTTGGAATGGCTGGGTTGGACAAACATGCCTGACTGGATGCCTGAACTCTTGTTTCAGGCTCTTGGCTGGTATTGTTTTGGTTTCTAGGCATAAGCTGGGAGACCATTGATTAACCCAATTTGTTTTGCATAGCTTTCTCATGGTATTTCTGGTCTAGGGACCTCCCTGTGTTGAGACCATAAATTCTTCAGGGTATACTGTGTATTTCTCAAGTTTATTTCATGCCAAGAAGTAGAGGAAGTTAGAGAGAGGATGCTGCCAAGAGGAATGCCATTAGAATTACTTCTGTTTGTTCTGCCCTGAAGGTTATTCTTTGGGATGAGGTCAGTGTGAATTTTTCTCTTTGATGTTTTTGCAGGGCTTACCAGTAAACAAATGACTGTTTGTTAAATAAAATGTTTGTTTTGTGGTTCTTCTTGGGGCAATGATGGTTGTATGTCCGATATATTGAGATTCCTGACCTGCAGTGGGCATTATACTGATCGGCTTTTTAAATGAACACTCTGGGCTGTTTAGATCGTCCAGGGGCAATGCTGGGAGGAATGCTCAAGTTTGGCAAAGAAATCTGAGAAATTATCTTCATTTTCTTGGTGGTAATATTAGCAGGCGGTATATGCCTGTCAGATCTGGATCACAGGCATTCTCCTTGCCCAGCATAGGAAGCTGCTGGAGGTAACTCAGCCCATTGAATTTTGGAACAATGTTCAGCACGGACAGGTCGAGAATATAATAGGCCACCAGTCAATTCTTGGTATAGAGAATAGTCTGGAGTCTTCTGTAAACCCTTGTTCCATAGATGGTACCTGGTAACCTGTTCCACTTTGCTAACCTTTTCCAATGTTTTTCGACTTTTTTCTTTTGGTGTTTTTTAGGTTTCTGTCTTTTCTTTTTTCTGAATTAAATATGGAAATGAAACGCCAGCCTTAGTCTATAGTTGCAAAATCCACTTGTCTCTTGTGATGTAGTGCCAGTTCTTTGGTTTTAAGGCTAACTGAAAATAAGGCAGGGTGCTTCTATTTTTTCCTGGTGGAGCATTTGCCCCCTGGTGCTGATTGTCCTGTTACGTGTCACTGTAGTTGTTGTGCGCTAGTGGTTGTTTTACCTTGCCGTGCGCGTCCCTGTTGTTACCTTCCTTGCCATTGATTTTCTGTAGGCACTCTCCTCTCCTGCCATTTCTGTGTCTTTAGAGGAGTGTGAGGACCTATTTTTGGCCCTGTGTCCTGCTAAACCTGGGAGGAACCTTGCCTGCTGGAACTCTTGGTTTGTACACCTGTTGAAAATCTTTCATTTCTTTGTGAGCAGTTGAGGCCTCTGAATCCAATAAACTCTTGGAGGCCATAGCTGGCATTTATCTTTGACTTGTTAACATGAGACGGACAAGACCTGTTCTTTTGTTTTTTGCATGCCTGAGCAGAACATGGCTTCAACCATGCAATCTAAAAGCCTCCAGTGCATCACTTTTCAATTTAAAGAATGGTTCTGCTGAGCTGTTATGTTATGCACCATTAACATTTCAACTATGCCTGTCTAAAGAGACTGTGCAGGACAGTTTCTTAGTCAACTGATCATTCATAAACTCATGGCCTTGGATCATATAGTTAACTGAGTACAATGCCTAGCTGTATTGGAGTATATGTTATTATACATTTTTACCCCTAATCTTACAAGGACCAGAATTTTAGAGGAGAAGGATCAGGTTTAAAACTGAGGTCGAGCTTCTGCCTGGGAGATAGTAGAGATAGTCACAAGGAGCTGCAAGCAGAGGTGTATGAATGGTGATGTGTGTCCGGGACCCTGTAAAACCTATCGGTAGGCGAGACCCTTTCTACTGAGTCAGGGCTTATTGCAGAAAGCTAGTGGGAGATCATCATCTACAGCAGGAAGGCCTGGGTATACTTTGAAGGCCTATGTTGTACCCTGTGCAACCTGCATGTAGCCTTTTCCTTGAATCTGAGGCATCTCTTGCATCTATCATTGGAATTGCTCTGCCATGGCTAAACTCTCATGAACCAAAGGGAAATTCCTCTGGTGGAATTCTAAGGAATCGGAAAGGCATGATAAGATTCTTCATAAGTAGAAGTGCCATTGAATGGTCTGTTCCTGGCATAAGTCTGGATTGTCTGTATGAGGACAAAGTCAGAGGCTCTGGAAAAGGGCTCTTTCTGGAGCAGATTTGGTCTCTTCGATCTGGTTGAATTAGGATCCTTATTAAAGAGATGAGATCCTCTGCTTGGAGCATTCAGAAGAGATCTCTGGCCACAGAGAGGGGGGCTTCTGGCTCCGGGACTCTGAGAGGGGGCTCTTTAGCCCTGGACCAGAAGGGGCCCCCTTGCAAAGGAGATTGGAGGCCTTTCACATGGCAGGGTTGAAACATCCAAAGGGATGGTGACCGGGAAAGGGAATGACCATTAACAGGTTGAATTTCCAGTAGCAATTCAACCAGGTTGAAAGGGGATATGGCTGGTCATGGAGGGCTCTGAAGTAGTCGGCAGGGGGCCGGTTTCGTAAAACCGAGAGTGTCGGGCACGCCAAAGGACGCGGAAGGATAGTTTGTTGAAACATCAGTTCGGCGTTTTTCTTTGCGTTCTTAAGTCGGGGTGTTCGGAGGCCCAAGCGGCGTATATAAAGCCGGCTGGGGCAAAAACATTTTTAGCAAACTCCGACCGAGCCGAACGCCAGCGTCGGTTGAAAACCGACTTTCGCCTTTGCGTCTGTGGTCTGGGCTAAGTTAACAGTAAGCAGTAAGGAAATCTGAATGATGTGTTTTCCAACCGCAAAACTGTTCAAAAATCTTTCGGCTGAGCAAGGTTTCCCAAGAGTCCGGCCCAACTTCACAAGCTAATACAGCTGACGAGTAGTAGGGCCAGTCCCCAACGGGTCTGGGCTTAAGCTAAAGAAGTCTGCTTGAGCCTGTGACAAGAAAGAACACGGAAAATGAAATCGACTGATGCTGGCGCTGAGAAGAACTGCAGGGCTGGCCAAAGAAAGAGAAGTCGCTGGGTAAGCGAATGGGCCCAGACTTTGGAATCCCGCCGACCGAAGGGCCGCCTGGCGACACCGGGCGCCATTTTGTCAGAACCAGCTTTTGGACCTTGAGCGCAATCCTATCAGGCTTAGAGGGAGCAGGAGGCAAGGAGTCAGGATTCAAATTAGCCTCGAAAAGCATCATCCACAATGTCAAGAACAGGAGGGATAGCCAAAGGCCCATGTTGAGGAAGAAGAAGGAATTCTCTAAGCCTCTTCTTGGAAGCAGAATAATCCTGACCTTCCCAATGAAAATGTTCCCTCATCTCATGTAAGGTTTCCCAAAAGAAAATCTTCAGGCGGAGAGGCAGAGGGCAAGGAGTCCTCAGCATCCGAATCCTCATAAGGAGGAAAAGAATATTCCTGATCGGAGGAAGAGACAGAAGATATAGAAGCCTGGTCAGAGGAATCCATAGGAACATCCTGTCGAGGCCTTTTCTCAGGGGGGGGGTGAGAACCCCTAATCATAGTAAGCAAATCTTCAGCCATCCTTAACAATTGCTTCTGTGTCCTGGGAGTAGATTCAGAAGTAGCTTGAGCAGGAGCTTTGGACTTAACAGGAGTCTTTGTCTTTGCCTTTGAAATAGTGATGTGAGTAGGCCTGAATACCCCCTCAGAAGCCGGTACCTGCACAGCGGTTCCGGACCCATCCGAGGGGGCGACGTCCAAAGGTCCTGCAGCAGACAAAATAGAAGGCCTTGATGGCTCCCCATGGGAGTCCGTATCGGCCATCGGTTCAGAAGTGGCGGACGACAGGGGCAGCAAAAGCGCCACACTGACAGCCGAACCGGACGCTGGCTCCAGCTGCAACGAGTCCTGTTTGGACCTCGGAGGCCTGTCCTTGTCTTTGCGCTTCATTTGAATTCCGGTAGTATCCGACGACATTCTATAATTGAAGCGTCTGCCAAAGTAATTCAGAGCCCAGTCGTACCTGCGTTTGTTAGTACGAGAATTAAACCTGGCACAGAACCGACAACAAGAAACGTTGTGGTCAGGGCCTAAGCAAGGTAGACAGTAAGAGTGGAAATCTTTATGAGGTATTTGTTTCCCACACGTAATACAATTATTAACTTTTTCTGACATCGGAGGAACAAGAAAAAGATTCCCCAACGGGGTACTTAGCTTTGAGAAGGGAAGTAAGAACTTTGGACCGACAACAACCAAAAACGCTGTTCAAAAATCGCCAACCAACGACTTGCGAGCTGCTTTCCACCGCACGGCAAGAAAGACTGGAGAAGATAGCGTCGGCTGAGGCCTATGTACCAGAGCGTACTGACGTCAGGGTACTGGCTTGTACAGCCGACGCTGGACCCAGACTTTGGGATTCTGGCCGACCTCGGGCTGCCTGCCGGCAGGAGCACCCTACAGTTATGACTGCAACAGTGAAACACGATGAACATCAGCATTACCCTGGTAATGAAGATTGTACATGAAGTGAAGTTTAACACAGACTACTTTTTCTGCCAGACAGACTTCTATGTTTAATGTAAATAGTACCCCAAAGACTTATTCTCATACCCACAACTAGTATTTCATTTTGTTGGTAAAGTCTGTTTGGCATTTTGTGTTCTCAGGTATCTGCTGCTTACTTTCTGAAATCAAGGATACAACAGGCAGTTAAAACTGCAGACTTGCAATTATCCTGCAGTTTGATTCCATCTGTCATGATTCATTAAGCCAATAAATTCCCCCTAACAAGATGGACTTTTTTATGCAATGGACTGTGGTTCTGTTAACTATGAGCAGTTAAATGCATCTGTTTAATCCTGAAGTCCAGAGGTGTCTCAATGTTTCCTCCCAAAAGGTGCCAAGTTTTTTCATGTAGATGTGCTGGGGACAATGGACATCAGTCTCAAGAATGGCTACCACACAGCAGTTGTTGCAGACAAAAGCTACCACTGTCAAAGCAAATCAATGACCCAATCATGAGTTGTGCCTCCACCATTAAACTGAGAAGAAAATTTGGAAAGAAATCTCTGCTTTTGAGCATACTGCCAACCAGGAAGTATGGGATGGGGCCAGCTGCTGCTGGATACTTGCAGCTCAGCTTAGCTTGGATCCCTTTCATGCCTTTATGGGCATGTCAAACACTGGCTATAATTATTTTTATAAACTGAAAAAGCTTTTGTTTCCCTAAACACCAGGTCATAGCCAAGCCCAAGCTCTTATACTGCATTAGTGGATTTTTTTAAAAAGTAAAACAGTAAATCAAAGTTAAATTACTGTATAATATAACATTGTGATTGAACCGTGAGGATCATAACAGTTAAGAAACTATGACTGAAGTAATTCCACACATCTCCCAAATTTCTTAACTTCCCTGCATGTTCAGCAGTTCAACTCACTATCTTCCTTTAAACACAAATTAGATGACTGGATGGGTATCTACAAAATTAAAATGATTGACAGATATGGCCTCCTGAAAAAGGAGCTGCTTCCTGAGGGGGGTACTGGCAAGGAGAGAATGGTCACGAGGCAAAGTAGCCTTGGAACATCTATGAAACTGTGAATTGTTACTTTGTTACTGACACACTGAAACAAGCTTTGTCACAACAATTAGAAAATGGTTATGCCAATTTGACCCCCAGGATGCTGAAAGCTTTGAAAATGTGTACAAACACGTATTGCATAAAATGATGGGAAAAGCAATGGTTAAAAAAAGTGAGTTTTTCCGTATATCTCATGTTTTAAATAAGGGAAGCGGGAACATACTGCTAAATACCTATTGGTAATGAATAACCAGTGTGTATATCCAACTGATAATATGATAAGGGATTTGGATAATTGCACAGAATGTACTTCCATAATGACTAAGAAAAGAAATAATTGAGGGATTTACAACTTCAATAATATTAATATAACAGAAGTACATATGGGATTGTTCAACAAGGGGTTTACTTTTCTAAAGGGCCAATATTAGACTGGTACTTCTTCTCTTTCGGCTATTCCCATTAGGTGTTGCCACAACGGATCATGTGTTTCCATTTCTTCCTGTCCTCTGCATCTTGCTCTGTCGCACCAACCACCTGCATGTCCTTTCACCACATCCATAAACCTTACCTTAGGCCTTCCTCTTTTCCTCTTACCTGGCAGCTCCATCCTTAGCATCCTTTTTCCAATATACCCAGCATCCCTCCTCAGCACATGTCCAAATTAATGCAATCTCGCCTCTAATGGGCATAAACTTATTCAAAAGAAGAATGAATTTAGCATTATGTTTGGTGGAAATGGGCTCCGTGTGAATGTACACAATGTAGTTTACAGAACCCTCACCCTTGCCACCTATTTTTACAGTGTTTGAAAAATGTGCCACATCAGAAATGCATACATCGTTACAATGCAAGAAAGGATGGATACCGCAATTTAAATAACAATGAATGGAAAAGTATTGAGAGAACTGTCAAATAATAAAAATGTACATATTATGAGATCTGATAATCAGGAAGGTGTAGTCATCATGGACTCTGTGATTTATAATTCTAAAAAGTTTGGTCTGTTGCATGATTAATAAACATATAACACATTTAGTCTGTTCTTGCACTTTAGCCTTGTAGATTAATTTACAGTTGTGTGAAGATTGTGCATTACTGCAAGATGTTCGCATTCTTCATACATTATACTGCACTTTTACTTCCATAAGTAAATTTACATGCAAAGATATATATTTTTTGTATTTTGAATCTAATATGGGGGCTAAATCTTGTGTCAGGAATGTGATCTATCACCAGATTTGAACATCATTTAGTCAATTACAGCACTACTGATAACATTTCTGCACAGTTCTGCTCAGTCTGTGGTAGGATTGCAGTAATGGCAGTATTGTGAATTCTACTACAGAATTTGCACTTCAGTACTTTTTAAACCTGTGTATACCTGCTTAAAGTTGCATTCCAGTAGTCTGGTGCCTTCATCTCTGATGGGATTGATTTCTGGTCCAGGATTTGTGCTTCAGTACTTTTAGCTGTATATACCTGCCTAAAGTTGCATTCCAGTGCCATTCTGTTTACCTTCTTAATGTTTTTCCCCTGTTCTTTTCAGTCTGCTCCACCCCCCCCCTGACATTAAGCTAAAAGTTTCTGAAATTCCAAACAAAGACTAAAGCTCCAGTTTCAATTTTTTCCCCATAACCTCTCTCCCTTTTGTTGTGGTTTTAAAAGGCTGTCTCTCTGGATTCCGTCCCTTATGGTAATCTAATTTCCAAAGTCCCTTCCCTCTTTTATTGCTATTGTCTGTTGTGTAACCTATTTAAGTACATTCCCACCCATGGTTTTCCATGTATCCATAACACTAACTGCCCACCCAGCAAATCAGTACTGCATTTCTGTAGACCTCCCTTACAAAAAATGTTTCCTGACCATTTTCCTAAAGCTCCCATCTGCTTGCCACACTCTTGAAGAGGTTCTCAGTTCATCCTGAGCTATCCTTGGCAGGTAAAACATTTACTTTATTGTTTTACACTTCAGTTAACTGTTTAGAGTGCTACTGCTTTATTTTCGCTTTATTTGTTAATTTTGCCTCCACCTTAGAACTAAAAAAAATAAATTTTTCACCCTTTTGTTTGCTGAATTATTTTAATACCTCAGACTCACTCTGACTGCTTCCTTTACAACTGTAATGTTTTCTACAAAATAGCTGCCAGTGGGGTTTGGCAGAGCAATGTGATCTTGTTTTTCTTCAAGCCTTTCTCCTTCCCATAATCCATTTCAAGTCTGCTTTATATAAGTTTTACTAGACATAAGGAAGTAATGGTGTATTCCCATGCCACTGACATATAATGGGATTAGTGTCAGTCATTGTTGGCTTACATACCCCTTCTGTAACAGGACTACAACTTTTATTTCTTGAACGGCCCCCATTTGTGTGTGCCTCATGGCTTTTTAACAGTTCTCTGTGTCTGTTGTATGTCATGAAGGTGTAGACAAATTCCTCTGCAGATTATGTGAGAAGTTAAGTTTAAAAAACAGTGGATGCTCTTTCCCTTCTTTTGATTCCAAGGCAAGGAAATGAAAGTTTGTATCTAGTACAAGCAGGTTTCTAGTACCTGCACAACAATGGAACCATACTGTTGGGAGAAAAGCAATCTAAGAGACGAGTTAAACTCTAAAAACAGTGGATGTTCTTTCCCTTCTTTTGACTCCAAGGCAAGGAAATTAAAGTTTGTATCTAGTACAAGCAGGTTTCTAGTACCTGCACAACAATGGAACCATACTGTTGGGAGAAAAGCAATCTAAGAGATGAGTTAATCTCTAGGAGAAGGTGGATTTTCCCTTTAGATCATTCTAAAGCCCCCTAATACTTGAAATTGCCTTGTTAAGGTAGTTTAAGTTATTTTGTTGTAGCATTACACTTGCAATCTTTTTTCATTTATTACGTCATGAGGTTAGCAGTGCCCTGTACAGACACAAACACCCAGAAAGTAAATTTTATTTGTAAAACTTCCCTTAGAACTGAAACTTGTTACTTAGTGCAGCTAACACAAAAGCCATCTGTTTCTTTGTCTTTTCTGGTCGGACATAAAACCTGCAAAAACTACAAGCAGTGTTGGTGTCTTCCTGCTGAGTGAGGAAAGATATACATTTTTGTCTGTGAGTTGCCTAAACTGATAGAGATGTTTTCTGTTTTATCGGCTCCATTTTATTTTCTGTTGTGAGAAATCTGTTTGGCCTGATGTTTTTATTCTGTGAAGCAGACACTTAAATTACCTAGGCTGCACATTTCACATTGTTTTTTTTCACTGCCTAATTTGTTTCTTGAGTGATACTTAACTGCACACAGAATTTCTTGGACTTTGTCTTTTCTGATAAGACTCAAGACCTGCAAAAACTACACAGACTGTTGCTGACTCCCTGTCGTATTTTCCCCACATGCCCCTACCATTGCTATATCTGCTTTTTTTTAAAGATTTGTGATATTACGATGCCCACCTTTACTGTAAACTGAACTTAATAAGCTCTTCCCTTTCTATGCTGCTCTTTACATCTTGATTTACTTATTTGCCTTTCCTTGTACTTATTTTGAAAAAAAGTGCATTTCCTCTCACATTGTCTGTTCTACTGATTTACTTGCTCTGAATTCATTATCTAGCTAGCTGTTGAATAAAGTAGTGTATTTTCACACTCTAGCCAACACTTTTCTGTGTTTTTACATCATGAATACAGTAGATTTTCCATCTAGTGGCAGTAGGTCATAGCCTAGTCTGTGTAGGTTGGGGAAACACACTACAGATTATTGCATGTAGTTGTTTTACTGGCTAGAGGGCTTATTAATCAGCTTAACTTGTTCTTACTGCCTTTATAAATTCTGCAAAATTGAGTAGCTCTTGGCTCATTTTTGCAAAGCTAAGTACTTTTATTGACTAATCACTTATAAGCTATTTAAAGTAAACTGCTGTATCTGCATCTTTCAGTTCATTTGTGGTAGTGCTTCACTCTAGACTCTCTTTTACTGTGCTTTTACATTAGGAGGACTGGGATTATTCAACTAGTGGCAATAGGTGTTTACCTGGTCTGTCTGAGTTGGGATACTGGCTAGAGGGCTCTGTAGTCAGTCTTCTGTATTTCCAGTATTGATATAAATTTGGTGCTGGAGCTGTGCCAGTGCCCTGTACAGATACAGACATCTGGAAAAAAGAAGTTATGTTGCATCTGTGTTGTCGATCTTCACTTATCCTTGACTGTGGGGTGCAGTTCCGTATCTTGGAACCGACTCGGCCGTTATTCTAGCTTGTGCCTTCCAAAAACTCTCGAGCTTAGTTTTTTATCCATAATGCTCCTCTTCAGATTACCTCAGATCGAGTTTGCACAAGACAGTGACAGACAGAAATAACAGGTCAGTGACTATATCTGTATTCACAAAAGGAAAAAACAAATCTTTTGGGATAGATCCGTTCCACCAAGAAGCCCAAAATGGAGGGCGAAGAAGGGTGGGAATATCAAGGATAAGTGAAAACTGACAATACAGATGGAACATTATGGTAAGACATAACGTCTTTATCTGATGTTGTCAATCTTCACTTAATCCTTGACTGTGGGACAGAGTCCCCAGCTACCTAAATCTTGTGAGGTCTCATGGGAGTATATGCCTGAGCACCATCAAGACAAATGATGCTCACCCCCTAGAGACCAGATCCAGCTTGCAATGAGTAATAAAGGTATGTGGGGATGCCCAAGTAGACGCTGTACAGATATCGTCTATGGAAGCTCTGGAATGAAAGACGGCAGAAGCAGCTATTTCCCACATTGAATGTGCCTTTACAGGCCCTGGTAGTTGCACTTTCCTTTTGCTATTTACAGTCCTTTAGGTATTTAGAGTAACCCTAGAAACTGGTTTGCCCAGACTAGCAGAGGAGAACAAAGCAAACAACTGATCAGATTTTCTGAATTCTTTTGTTCTGTGAAGGTAGAAATGTAACTGTCTATGAACGTCTAGCAAATGCAGATAATATTCATCCTTGTTTGAAAAGTTGGGGAAAGTACGGGAAGTTGTACAGTCTGGTTGCTATTAGTCTCAGACACTATTTTTGATAGAAAGGAGGGCTTTATTCACAAGGACACCTGGTCATTATGAAAGATTAGGTATGGAGGCTTGCAGGATAAGGCTTGTAGCTCAGATATTCTCCTAGCAGAAGCAATAGCAATTAAAAATAAGCCCTTCCATGATAAATACTTCAAATCACAATTTGCAGATGGTTCAAATGGGGAATTAATTAGAGACTGTAGCACCAGATTCAAGTCCCAAGGTGAAGAAAAGTCTTTGTATGGGGATCTGAGCATCAACGTTCCTTTTAGAAAGGCTTTGCAAAGTTTGTGGGATATTAGAGCTGCATCATTTAGTCCTTTATGAAAATTTGAAATTCCGGCTAAATGTACTCATATGGTCGAGGAGGATGGTCCTGCATCAAAAAGTAATGGTAAAAACCCCAATACCCTATCAATTGGTGCAGGATATGGGTCAAGGTTACTCTCTGCAGCTCATTTTGAAAATGTTTACCATTTGCTAATGTACAGTTATCTAGTCAAAGGCTTACGCGAGGCTAGAACAATTCGCTGAACAGGGCAGTGAGACTATTATGCCTGGCAATCATTGAAACTGAAGAAGCCAGGCAGTGAGCTTTAGATTTTGAAGACTCGGATGAACCAGTCCCTCTGGATGGGACAGGACATCTGGAGCTGAGTCCAGGATCCAAGGTCTCCACATTAAGAGAGGCCAAAGAGAGGGAAACCATATCTGTTTTGGCCAGAATGGGGCAAGGAGAATTATCCTATTCTTCAGCGTGTTGGCTTTCTTCAGAAACTGGGAGATGAGAGGAATCAGGGGAAAAGCGTACAATAGACCGGGGGCCAATCGTGAAGGACAACATATCTCGGTGACTCCCCCAGGGGGGTCAGGGCAAAGTAGTTGCTACATTTGTTGTTCAGAGGGGATGCAAAGAGACTGCAGCAGGGCTGGCCCCATTGGCGAAATATCCTTTCCACCCCCAAAGGATAGATAGACCACTCATGAGGCATTAGAATACTCCTGCTCAATTTGTCTGCAATCACGCTGGAGCTCCTGGGAATATGCATTGTAATTAGAAAGTGGTCGTATGAAATCACCCACTGCCATGCCATAAGTGCTTCTCAACAAACAGGGTCAGATCTGGTTCCCCCTTGCTTGCTGATGTACTAGATTACTGACGTGTCTGTTTGAATCACAGTTGTTCCCAAAGGGAGGGTTTCTTGGAATGCTCACAACACTAACAGCACTGCCCTCATGTCTAGAATATTGATATGCAAATTGGCCTCCATCTGAGACCAAGTGCCTTGGACTGTCTTTCCCAGATACTGCCCTCCCCACCCTCCTTGGGACATGTACATGATCACTATGGCTTGGGGCTGGGGAGGGACGAAGGGTCTGGCTAATACAATTTCATTGGAGTGAAACCACCAACTGAGGTCTTTCTTGCATAAATTTGTGATCAATACCTGATGAGACATTGGTTGGTTCAGTAAGGACCAATGGGATGCCAAAAGCCATTGAAGAATCCACATGTGATATCTCACAAGGGGAACTAAAATTATACAGGTTGACATTGATCCTAGAGTCGGCAACAAAAGTTTTGCAGTCACCTTCTTGCTGCGAATAATCTAACGTGTGATTTTATTCTTTGAAGTCTTTCTGGGGGAAGAGACGTGATGCCGGTGTTTGTGTTTAGCATCACTCCTATGCATTCTACCTGCTGTGTTGGTTCTAGATGGTATTTTTCATAGTTTATAGTGCTCCCCAGAAAGGAAAAAGTTGGAAGAACATAGTCTCTCGCCTGTAACAGTAGATGCCTGGTGGAAGCAGTAATGAGCCAGTAGTCTAGGTTTGGAAACACGCAGAATCCTTGCAGTCTGAAGTGAGCTGATACCACTGCCATAGGAGGCTGGCCTAATAGTTAAGGTGTTTGCCTTGCAAACACAAGGTACAGGGTTTGAGTCTCACAAGGGATAATTGTGGCTAGGCTTAAAATGGTTTGCAAGAGCAGTTAGCATATTACTATCTATGAACCTAGGAAAGGATTTTACTCAAGACTGTTCTTGGTACCCAGAAAGGACAAGGCCTGGAGGCCAATACTGGACCTATCTATTCTGAACACATTCCTGGGTGTACCAAAATTCAAGATGTTGACTTTGCAGCAGCTTCTGCCCATGCTGGGCAAGATCGCTTGGCTTGTGACTTTAGACCTAAAAGAGGCATACCTGTATGTCCCAGTCAGACAATTATGCAGAAGATACCTCAGATTCAAGGCTGGCTCAATGCATTACCATTTCTCTGCACTGCCCTTTGGCTTATCTACTGCGCCCAGGGTCTTTACAAAGTGCCTGGCACCAGTAATTGCATTCTGCAGACAAAGAGGAATACAAATATATCCTTACTTGGATGACTGTCTAATTCAAGCAGAGAACAAGGACATTCTTCTACAGCATCTGGCATTTGTGAAAAGACTTCTAACATGCCTAGGGTACACAGTCAACGAAAAGAAATCAAAACTAGTACCCTCTCAAGAGATAATATTCCTGGGTGTGAGCTCAAATACAACTTCCCAGATGGCTTATCTCACGCCAGACAAACAAAGGCAACTGACTACCTATTTCGAGATGTTGGCAACAAAGGCCCAGTTATTTGCAAGAAAAATTCTGCAGGCTTTGGGCTTCATGGCATCCTGTATTCTACTAATTCCATATGCAAGACTGCATATGAGGAAACTTCAACGGTACCTAAAAAGTGTTTGGACTCAACATTGCCACAGCCTGGAAACTATGATTACTCTCATTCCCTGCCTGCAACAGGAGTTTCGATGGTGGGCAAAGGCTTGTCACCAAAACAAGGGACAGCCATTCACATTACCCCCAGCCAGGCAGACACTAACAACGGTTGCATCAGATAATGCCTGGGGGGCCCACATGGCAGGAAGATGCATTCAAGGCACATGGTCCTCAAACCAAATGCATCTACATATCAATCAAAAAGAGATGCTAGCTGTTCAAAATGCCCTGACAGCCTTCAAGGACCTACTTCATCTGGGACAACTACTGATAAAGACAGACAACACCACGGCCATGTGGTATATAAACAAGCAGGGGGGCACACATTCTTACCCCCGTTGCAGACTAGCCATGACTTTGTAGGACACAGCATTGACTTACCAACTACATCTGCAGGCACAATTCCTGCGAGGAAGTGAAAAATACTCTGGCAGAAGAAAGTACAGCTTTGTATCTACCATAAATGTAGATGTCCGATAGGTATGCATCTGCAGTCCTTACATATGGGTTGTCCTGGCTCAGGCAGCCCTTCGGTAGGCCGGATTCCAAAGTCTGGGTCCGGCGTCGGCTGATGTCGCCCTTTTTCCCGACGTCATAGCTCCTGGGGTATAAAAGCGTCAACCGATGCCATGTTCCTCAGTTTTTCTTGCCCCAGATGCCAGGTGCCCTCTAAAGAAGGCTAAATTTTGGAGAAATGAATAAATTCCAATCATGCAAACCAATAAATAACAAATACACCATAAAAGATAACCCCAGCTAGATAAAAAAGAGGGATAGGTACCCAAAGAATACCACAGAGGGAAAGGAGGGAGGGAAAACCTGACTGCAGATGCATACCTATCGGACATCTACATTTATGGTAGGTACAAAACTGTACTATGTCCTTCAAGGATGCATCTGCAGTCCTTACATATGGGTAGAATACCATAGCCAAGCTGGGGGTGGTAGGACCTAAGAAAAGGATAGTGTAGCTAACATGCCCTGCAGGACTGCCGTAGCAAAGCCTGCTCTGGATCTGGAATATAAAGGCAGGTTGTAATGCTTGGAAAATGTATGCACAGAGCTCCATGTAGCAGCTTCTAAAATGTCCTTTGTAGCCACCCCTCTTAAGAAGGCTGTGGAGGTGGCTGTTGCTCTGGTGGAATGAGGTCTGATGGTAGCTGGCACAGCTTTTCCATGAAAAGAGTAACAGAATCGAATGCAATTTCCTATCCATTTTGAAACTGTTTGTTTGGAAATTGCTCTTCCTTGTACACCAGCAGCGTATGCTACAAACAGTTGGTCAGTTTTCCTGTAAGCCTTAGTTCTGTCCAAGTAGTAACGTAACTGTCTGTGAATGCCCAGGGTATGCAGAAGTTTCTCTCCTTTATTTTGTGGATTTGGAAAGAAAGTAGGCAGGTGGACAGCTTGGTTCAGTGAGACCCTGGATACCACCTTTGGCATGAATGAAGGATTGGTTCTCAAAGAGACTCTGTCCTTATGGAAAATGAGAAATGGTTGTACTGCCATGAGGGCCTGTAACTCAGATACTCTTCTTGCTGAAGTTATGGCCAGAAGGAAGGCAGTCTTCCAAGACAGGAATTGTAGTTCTGAAGATGCTGCTGGTTCAAATGGGGGTAGCGTTAATTTTTTCAACATGAAGTTAAGGTCCCATGTAGGCACCGTTGGAGTCCTTGGAGGGTTGGATGTTTTTTATCCCTCTTAGAAACTGCCTTAGCAGAGGATGAGAAAATACAGGTGTATCAGTGTTGTACTCTGCTGAAATAGCTGAAGCATGAATTTTTATGGATGAGTAAAAAAGGCCATTATGGAGCATTTCAGCCAAGTATTCAAGGATATGTGGGATGCTCATCACTGTCGGATCCTGACCCTGTGCGGTGCTCCAGGTTCGAAATCTTTTCCATTTTGCTGAATATGCCTTTCTTGTGGAAGGCCGCCGAGCTTCCATGATGATATCCTTTACCCTCTTGGGTAGTTTATCCTGGTGAGGAGTCAAGGTATTTTCCAGGCTGTCAGTTGCAAGGTTTTCAGGCTGGAGTGCAGAGTTTTGTAGTTGTGCTGTGTCAGAAGAAGTGGCCATTGTGGTAGGGGCCACGGGTTCGTGCGTGTCATGCTCTTTAACAGTGGGTACCAGTGTTGTCTTGGCCAGTACGGGGCTATCAGTATCACTTTTGGTTGTTCTGTCCTGATCTTCAGTAAGACCTTGTTTATTGATGGAAGAGGTGGGAATGCATATACTGTTATAGCATTCCAGCTGAAGGATAGGGCGTCCACCTTCCATGCTTGAGGATGGTATGTCCTTGTGCAGAATTTCTTCAGGTGATGGTTGTGGGGGGAGGCAAAAAGATCTATGTTCAGCCTTCCCCAAGATTGTGTTATCTGAAGAAAAATGTCTGGATGCAACATCCATTCGTGTGGATCCATGGTGTTTCTGCTTAGGCTGTCCGCCAGTACATTTTCTTTTCCTGGTACGAACTGGGAATGCAGTTGTATATTGAGTTTTAGGAAAGTTCCCAAAGATTCATTGCCAGCCTGCAAAGAGGGTAGGAATGGGTACCTCCTTGCTTGTTTATGCACCACATAACTGTGGTATTGTCTGTCTTTATTAGCAGGTGACCTTGATGCAGGAAATGTTTGAAGGCCTCGATTGAATGTATCACTGCCAGCATTTCCTTTTGGTTGATGTGCAGGCACAATTCCTTTTGAGTCCACTGCCCCTGAATACATCTGCCCTTCATGTGCGCTCCCCATCCATGGTCTGAGGCGTCCGTTGTAATGGTTTGGCTGATATGAGGCTTACTGAAAGGTAGGCCCATGTTTGACTGACTTGCTTGTGCCCACCACAGAAATTCCTTTTGAAGGCATGGAATGAGGGGGATACTGTGTTGAGACCATAGACTCCTTAGGTACCACTGCAGTTTCCTCATATGCAGCCTTGCTTGTGGAATCAGCAGAATGCAAGATGCCATGAAGCCCAGGGCCTGCAGGATTTTCCTTGCAGTCAGCTGGGTTTGTGTTGTCAGATTTTTAGAAGTAATCCGGTAATTGTTCTTGTTTTTCTTCTGTGAGAAAAGCCATTTGGGTGTTTGTATCCAGCTTTGCACCCAGAAAAATTATTCTTTGGGATGGAACAAGTCTTGATTTCTGAAAGTTGACTGTGTATCCCAAGGCCTGTAGTAGGCGGATGACATAGCTCAAGTGTTTTAACAATGTTTGTTGGCTGTCCGCTTGTATAAGGCAGTCGTCCAGGTATGGGTATATTTGAATCCCCTGAAGTCTGCAATGTGCAATTACTGATGCCAGGCATTTCATGAATACTCTGGGTGCAGTAGATAAGCCAAAGGGCAATGCTGAGAATTGATAATGCTCTGAACCTGCAAGAAATCTGAGGTGTCTTCTGCAACTTTGTCTGATAGGGACATGCAGGTATGCCTCCTTGAGGTCTAGAGTTACCAGCCAGGACCCCTTGCCCAGCATGGGAAGGAGCTGCTGTAAGGTCAGCATTTTGAATTTTGGCATGATGAGATAAGTATTCAGTGCGGACAAGTCTAGAATAGGCCTCCATTGCTTTTCTTTTCTTGGAACAAGGAATAGTCTGGAATAAAATCCTTGGCCTTGTTCTGTGAAAGGGACCTTTTCTATTGCCTTCATTTGTAGTAGTTTGGAAATCTGCTTGAAAGCCTCTGCCCTTTGATTTGGTGGCAGGTTTGGCATGCCTTGTCTTCTTGGTAATGTATGAAAATGGAATCTGTATCCTTTGTCTATTATTTGCAGTATCCATTTGTCCTTTGTAATGCTGTGCTAATTTTCTGAGAATAAAGATAGCTTTCCGCCCAAAGGTGCTTCCAATTGAGCCCTGGTTGGCGGAGTCAAAGTCAAGTCATTGAGTTTGTCCTTGTGCAGTAGAAGTAGGTCCTGCACTACCTCTCTGGGTAGGAGGTTGCCATTGACGTCCTCTGTAGGAGCCTCGAGCTTGTCCTCTACCTCTGCCACGCCTGCTTTTCCCTCTTTGAAATCTGTCTGTGTCCGGAAAGGACCAATTCTTAGAAGGCCAATTTCTGCTGAATCTTGATGGTTGGACCTGGAGAAAATCTTTGACTGTTTGAACTGATTTAGCCTTTTCTTCAAATTTCTTTAAGACCTCTTGAGCCATGGAACCAAATAACTTTTGTTTTTCCAGTGGTGCATCCAGAAGCTTTGCTTTAACATGATCTGGCAGTGTTTGTTCCTTCAGCCAAGCATGTCTACGTATGACTGCACCTGTCATTGCTGACCTACATGAAGCTTCCAATGCATCATAACCACACTGTAAGAAATGGTTGCTAACCTGTTGGGAGTTATGCACCAGATCCTGAAGGGCCTTGCGGTCTAGGGGTTCAGGTGAGGATAGTTTTTTATGCAATTCATCTAACAGATACTCTTGATACTGTATCATATGGAATTGACAATTTAATGCTCTCATAGAAAGAGTGGAAGAAGTATACACTTTTTTACCCCATCTCTCTAAAGCCTTGGATTCCCTTTCAGAAGGAAGTGGATTCTTGGCAGTGGTAGTTGTAACCCCTTTAGGGCCCTGGGAAATAGTTTCTGGGTCAGCAGAGTGGCCCTTGTAAAGGTATAGATGTGAGTCCGGGACCCTGTAGTATCTGTCAGGTTTGACAGGGGCCGGAGGAAGGGAGTCAGGGGAAATACTAGACTCAGAGTACACATCTTCTATAACATTCAAAACAGGAGGGATAGCCAAAGGTCTATGCTGAGGTAAATGTAAAAAGGTCCTTAACCTCTTTCTGGAATCAGAGAATTCCTGGCCTTGCCATTTGAAATGCTCTCTCATGGAGTGAAGGGTCTCCCCAAAGGAAAACTCTTCGGGTGGGGAGGCCGAGGGAATAGATTCCTCTGCATCAGAATCCTTGTAGGCCGGAAGGGCCTCCTCCTGGTAGTCCGAAAGGACAGAGTCATCTGAGGCCTCATCAGAAGACTGGGGATCTGTCTGCTCAACCCTGGGCCTTTTGCCTGAAGGAGGTTGAGAGCCCCTGTCTGGATGTGGCTGAGAGCCCCTGATTAAGGAAATAAGGTCCTCAGCCAAGGTTAAGATTTGTGAACTGGTAGTGGATCCCTGAGGAATAGCCTTGGGAGGAAGAGATTTTGGCTGTTTAGCAGCTTTAGCCCATGTAAAGGCCTTAATGGACATGGATACAGGAGGCCTGACTGCCCCACGTGCTGGGGTAAATTTATCAACAGAAATGGTGTCAGATATTTCCTGAGCACCGGTTTCAGACGAAAATTCTATGACCGACTCAGGAATGGCCTCCGGTACCGAAGTTACCGGTTGTGCGGTGTCGTCGGTCTGAAGCAGTAGAGATTCGGCTTCAGAAGAGACCGATACACTCGCGGTAGGCCTAGGCGTGGAGTCGGCCGAAACCGCGGACCGCATGTGTCGGTCCTTATCCTTTTGTTTTTGGGTAAATGTGCTGTCGGAAGCTCCGACGGCATGATATAACAAAAATTGTCCCCAAAAAATTCCTCTGCAAACTCTGCCCGACGCCTAAGAGTGCGTTTATTGAAGGAAGCACAGGCAGAACAGGCCGAGACGTCGTGGTCTGGGCCTAGGCAGGGTAAGCAGTAAGAGTGGAAATCCTTATGAGGTATTTGTTTCCCACAAGATAAACAATTATTAACTTTAACCGTTTGATCTGACATCGGCTGAGGCAAGAAAGAGTCCCCAACGGGGTACTTAGCTTTTTTGAAGTCTTCGGTAGCTGAAATCACAGGAGCTGGCCGACCGGCACTTGCAATCTGCTTCTGCTTCGGGCACCTCGCGGCAAGAAAGACTGAGGAACATGGCGTTGGCTGACGCTTTTATACCCCAGGCGCTATGACGTCAGGAAAAAGGGCGACATCAGCCGACGCCGGACCCAGACTTTGGAATCCGGCCGACCGAAGGGCTGCCTGAGGCAGGACAACCCATATGTAAGGACTGCAGATGCATCCTTGAAGGACATCTAAGCAGAAACTTCATGGATCCCCATGAGTGGCAGCTGGATCCACAAGTCTTCAGCATGATAACAAGGAAATGGGGATGCCCGGACATAGATCTATTTGCCTCCCCTCATAACTACCAACTAAAAAGATTCTGCACAAGGACTTTTCACAGACAAGCATGGAAAGTGGACGTCTATCTTTCAGCTGGAAAAAATATCAGTAGATGCCTTTCCCCCACTGCCTCTCCTCCCCAAGGTACTTCTAAAGGTCAGACAGGAGAAGCCAAAGATGATACTGATTGCCCCAGACTGGCCCCGCCAGTACTGGTATCCAATACTAAGGAACCTTTCTCAATGCCCAGCTTGGACCTTACCTTACCTCATCTACTGTTCCAGCAAAACAATCAGATCCTGCACAGCCAACTCAGGACTTTAAACCTGGCAGCATGGCGGATAATGTAGTCATACAAAACACACCTCTCAGTAAAGCTGTGATGGATGTCATTTTGGAAGCCAGAAGGCCTAGTACTAGAAAATCTTAAGCTGGAAAATGGAAGAGATTCTGTGCTTGGAACCAGGCACAAGGAACTGATACAGCTGTGCCAAATATTCCTCAGATTTTGCAATACGTAACTGAGATGCTGGACAAAGGCCTGTCTTTTTCATCTATTAAAATTCATGCCTCTGCCATTTCGACTCAATACAATACAGAGCCACTAATCTTTTCTCGTCCACTATTAAAGCAGTACCTCAGAGGAGCCAAAAATTTAAGGCCTCCGAGGAGATCACCAATGCCTGCATGGGACCTCAACTATGTCTTGGAAAAATTCACCCTACCTCCTTTTGAGCCTGCTGCTACTGCTGATATAAAGTTTTTATCTTGGAAAACAGTTTCTGCTCCTAGCAATAACTTCTGCAAGACGAGTTTCAGAGCTACAGACACTCATGGCTGTGGGGCCTTTTATCATTTTTTATCCAGACAGGGTCTCTCTGAGGACAAACCCAACATTTATGCCTAAGGTGGTGTCTAGTGTGGCTCTTAACCAAACAATTCATCTGCCAACCTTTTATCCAAATCCACAGAACAAGGGGGAGAATTCTGCATTCTTTGGACGTACACAGACAGCTTAGATTCTACTTGGACAGAACCAAAGTTTTCAGAAAGACAGAGCAATTACTAGTGACATATGTTGTAGGATCACAGGGAAAGGCTACCTCAAAGCAGACTATTTCAAAGTGGATAGGCCACTGCATTCGTTTCTGCTATTTACACCATGGCAAGCCAGTGCCTAAGGGCATTAGGCCACATTCAACCAGAGCTGCAGCCACTTCAGCAGCCTTTCTCAGGGGAGTAGCAACTAAGGACATTTTAGAGGCTGCTACTTGGAGTTCAGTGCACACCTTTACAAAGCACTATCATATGCCTCTTTACTCTAAATCCAGGGCAGGCTTTGCCACTGCAGTTCTGCAGGGCCTCATAGCCGCTCCTAATGCTGTTTAGCTCCAGCCTCCCAACCATAGCTTTGGGACTGTACCCAAATGTAATGACTGCAACAGTGAAACACGAAGAACATAGTACAGTTGTGTACACTTACCATAAATGTAGATGTTCGAGTGTAGTCCAGGTTACCCACCCGCCATCCCCCTTTTCTACTGATGGAGCCTATCTTTCCTTCTCTGATTTATACAACCTGTATGGTGTATTTGCTTGTAGATGAAGGTAAAGTTCATATTGGTGCATGTAATTTTATAAATATATAAATTTTGGCTACCCTTTTAGGGGGCACCTGACATCTGGGGCAAGAGAAACTAAAGAAAATGGCGTTGGCTGCTTCTTTTATACCCATGACAACCTGACGTCAGGGAAGGGGCGACAGCAGCCGACGCAGGACCCAGGACTTTTGAATTCAGGCCGACTGAGGGCAACCTGCCAGCAGGATTACCCAAATGTAATGACTGCAACAGTGAATACACTCGAACATCTACATTTATGGTATGTGTACACAACTGTACTATCTACTGAGAACATCCAATCATCTTTTCCTAAGAACGGAAGTATAGACTAAACAGTAACCATCCGGAATTTGGTTTGATGAAATGACTTGTTCAAAACACTGAGATCCAGAATTGGTCTCCAGTCCTCTGTTTTCTTTGAACTAAAAAGAATCTTGAGTTAACTCCAGATCCTATCTAGTCTTGTAGGACTGCTTGGATGACGCTTTTGTCAAGCAGTTTTTGAATTTCAATGGCTGCTGCATCCCTGTGACTGGGTGGAACATCTGGGATTCTTTTGGATTGTCTGGGTTCCTTTGTAAATGGGATATTGTAATCTCTGGTTATAACCCTCTGCACCCAACTGCCCGTTATTATCCTTTGCCAAGCAGGTTGGTAAAGGGATAATCATTCCCAACTGTCTCCAGAGGATGGCAACTGGGCCTCCATTCAGGAGGACTGAAAGGAGTTACCAGGGAAAGAACCCCTGGAACCCTGATTTTCCGGGCCACCTCTGCCTCGAGGAAGGCATCTTCTATTGTAACTCCCCCCTCTGCCAAAAGGGGAGTCATTGCCACATGAGTTGTGGAAAGGTCCTTGGGGTGTTTTGAACCATAGCTTCCCACTTTTCTGGTTCCTTGAGTAAGACCGCTGAGGAGTAGAAAAGGGTATGCCCACAGCACACATCATCTTTCCATCCTTCTCACATCTGGCAAGGGTCTCTAACTTTGGGGCCAAAAAGGGATGTTCTATCAAATGAAGCACTGATGAAAGACCTGAATCACTCTGCAAAGTCACATAAGTACATCCAGGCATGTCTCCTGATGGCTATGCCAGAACCCGCTGCCCTAGTTGTCCTTCGGCTGCATGTGCATCGAGTCTCATGGAAGAATTGCTTATCAAATCAAAGGTTGTCAGCTGGGAAGCTACTTTGTCCTGAACCCCCTCAGCTACTGCTCCTTTCGGAGTATTCTGACAGCTCCTTTATCATCTCTTGTCAAAATTATCTGACCCAGGATAACTCCTATAAGACAACTGTAGGCATATTATCCTCCATATATTCTATTATAAGGGCCTCCAAAACTTTGATGCTCATATAATTTTTGTTCTTTTCTTTTTTTGTAATTCAAACTTCACCAATATTATAGCATTTTGCATCAAGTCTCTCAACTTAACAGTGCTGACATAACTAACAATCCTAGCAATTGGAATCCTTGACAAAACAATCAAGTTACTTTTTAGATTGTTACTTTGAATGTTGTGCTTTGTAATTTGTATTATAATGGGTGTCATGTATTAACCAGCATATATGGAACATTCTGCATCGTGTTTTTATATTTTGGAGTAGAATTATACTTTGGAGTAGAATATGTGTCATGTATTTGGCTTATTGCATGGAGCTTTTCTCCCCGGGCCTCCTGTAAAAATGGGCAACCCCTGCCCAGTCTGACTTCCCCGGTAAACAAATGTAAAATAAAATAAAACAACTATATAAATAATAAATCTCATTGAAGTCTTGTGAAATGTGCCACGAAGTTCGAGGACCTAAGTGTGAAGGTCAATGAAGTGTATACACGCTTCCCAAATCTACCTATCATCCTAGACTCTTTATTAGGAGGACAGATAGTAGGACAGCAAGTTCCTTTATGTGGCTGCCGCTACCACCATGGCATCTACTGGTATTCCTTTAGCCCAATGCTGCTGATCCTGAAGAGCTGACAAAATGCAGTCTGGTCTCTTTAAGAATTGGCTCGATGGAATCAGATATCTTCCATGTCTGCTATTGCACAATCAATTTAATCAGATTGATCAGCAGGTGAAGAGATCCAGAAGGTAGATAGTCAGGCACAGAAAGTGTCCAGGTATACAGATTCCTCTGTGGAAGTTTGAAGGGAAGTCCAGCCACCCTCTGTTTCAGGATCTCTAGAATGTCATCAAAAGAGACATCTTCTGGGGGTATCTTTTGGGAACCTTCCCCTTCATCGAAATAGATATCTTCTGTCCAATACTCTATAGGGGAATCCAAGTGTTTCCTCTTGCACTTCCTCTTCAGGGGTATCTCCTCGGTGGGACGGGCTGGAGAGGTATTTGAACAGAACATGATCACCATGGTTGGATCCTGAGGTTTGTGTGCCTGCTGTCCCAGGGTAGAGGCCGGGATAAGCTCTGGGGCAAGGGTTAGGGCAAGGTTGTTGGTCCAACAAAATTGGACAAGGCCCTCTCCATGACCTAGAAAGCAGGCCCCCCCCATAGAGGAATGGGAGCCAGGAACCAAAATAGTCTCCTTTGAAACCATGCTCCCATCCAGCACCAAGGAGGCCACCTCTGAAGCCGAAGCCAAGGTCGAGCTCACTTGTGCCAAAGCCCCAAGAAGCATGGACATCAACAACACCGGAGTAGAACTATGCTCCCTGGCAATGAAGCTATGACCCTGAGATGTTTCTGGTTCCAAGAGCTCACGGCAGTTATTGGTGCCAGAGAAGCAGATCTGGTCGGCACCGAGACAGTCAAAACTGGGACTGTCGGCACTGGGAACTCCGAAGGGTCAGTTGGAGTTAGAGGAAGAACAACAGTTGATACTATGGGAATGGTTTCAAAGCCAGAGAAGCTAGGAACCAATGAAGAAGCAAAACCCCTCGCCGCCAGGAGCTGACCACCAGCATCAAAGCATCAGACTCTGTGAGGTTCTTGGTGGAATGGATAGAGAGAATTTATTTTTAATGATATGTTTTTAATGATGAAGTCTTTGTCATTGGAGAAGCACTTAATTTTTCAAGAGCGTTAATCTTGCAGTTTTTATTATGTGTTGTGTCTTTTGGGGTGGATATTAAACAGGAACTTTTTGCTGGTGTGTTTCCTGCCTTCTACTAGGCTGTTTTGGATTTTTTTCAATGGATAGAAGAGACTGACGTGTAACAGGATTTTTTCCAAGAATGGGCTTGCAGGTCAGTCTCGAAAAGGGTCCACTGACAGGAAGTATGTTGTCCTAGGCCTGTTTTCAAAAGAATACTCCCTCCGTTCTGAAACAGATGGAAATGGGGAGAGAAGTTATGCTGAAGTCTTGTCCATGGTAGTTGTAGGTGTCAAAACAGTCGGTGAAGAAACTGGCACCAAGGCTTGGAGAAGTTTCCCATTCAGTTCTGCAGAAACTGTGGGAACTAGGGAGGTTCTAGCCATTTGTCTGTCAGAACCGACTGGCTCCTCTTCTTAGATCCCTCATATTTGGAAGACATGGAAGAAGAGGAAAGGGAGCTAACGTCGGTTTTGGATTTTGATGAACCAGATATGGCCTAGTTGAAATTCAATTTAAGAAGGCCTTTCAAAATCAGTTTGTTTTTTTCATTCTACAAGGGCCTAGTGGTTGAAGCTGTGACAAATAGCAGTCTTTGTGCAGATGCATCGGGCCCGAGTAGAGAGTGTACATCTAAATTTGGTAGTTTTCTATTGCACTTCAGAAGTACCCTTTGTCTTTTCTGCCATATCTCATGTGCGCACGCACACACATACACACTCTCACTGACAGAAAGAAGTAAAAGGAAAGGCTAAGTTTTTTTTTTTTAATTAAACAGGAAGAAAGTACATACCAACAATGGTACAGAAAGGATTACCATTACGGTAGAGGGAAAGGGGAAGTGAAAGAAAAAGGTACCAACAATGGTACTAAAGATTTACCAGAAATGTAAATAGAGGGAAAGAAGGAAAGACATACTACCAACGATGGTATTAAGACAGAAAACACTAAAACAGCATAGAGAGGAGCAGAGCTGGGTAAGCGAAATAACTATAGAGAATAAGAAACAATAGTTTAAAGGGAAAACACTTACAGTTTTTTTTTTAAGAAATAAGCTGCCAGAGAGCTGTAGAGGAGAAATGTGCATGGTCACTAAAAGGAGCAAACGAGATCTGAGATAATCCTCAGAGGAGCATTATGGGTAAAAGCTAAACTCAAAGAGTTTTTGGTAGGAGTGAGCTGGAATAAAGGCTGAGTCGGTTCCGAGATATGGAAACGAACCCCACAGTCAAGGATTAAGTGAAGATTGACAACATCAGATCATTGCTTATTTTCATTATAATGTGAAAGTTTACTGTGCTAGTTACCTTATTACAGCACCCAGGACTACTGCTGCTCAGAAAGCATCTGATTTGGTGCTGGGCAGCATTGCTGGTTAGGTTAGCTGCAGATTATACCAAATAAGCACCCTTCCCTCATCTGGTTATAAACACCCTGCACGCCTATCCTTTGAAGTACACAACAGGACCTGCAACCATGGATGGGCATTTTCCTGCTATCTCTGCATCCAATTTGGTGGACATGGGTATCCTGAGGCAATGTAACAGTAGCCTTATGTACACTGACAACCACCTAATTCTCAAACAGACAAATACAGTATGTGAGAGATGTAGTTACACACTGACACTGAAGGCTAGACTCTCACATGCAGACACAAAAAAACAACAAACAAGTTGTCAGTGACTCACACACATCATTCAGTGCACCCACAAAGTACCACACACATAGACCCGCATATGCAGAGGTGCTCACATGTAACTTAACTAAACCTCAAAGGTTTCTCAGGCGCAGTCCTCAGAAACTCCACATGTACACAAAGGGTCTGTATTACATAGTTGAAGCTTTAGGTAATCAAATACCTAAAGCTCGACACCTAAACAATGAATGCTGTAAACATCGAATGGCCAGTTCCGTGAATTCTTTCGTTGAGAAAGAATTCGCTTGGCCAGAAAAAAAAATTCAAACCAGTACTGTTATGCATAAGGTAAGTGAAGAAAACCTTTTAAATTTGCCCTATTCTCCACTGTAGTGTGATCTTAGAGTTGGGATATATAGTTGGGGGTTGTGGGGGGCACAATCCCCACCTTGGTTGGTTGCATTCGCGATGTTGGCCAACTATGGCCATTCAATTAATTTATTTTTGAAGTAAGACGTATTTGGTAATGCACTGTTTTGATGTTTTCTATATGATATTTAGCCATTCGATATTTTCTTTCGAAAGCCAAAAATATACCAGACTTTTAACAAACTGGGTTAGCTACTAGTGTCATTCCAAACGGTGCAAATACTTGTCACCCTGGGAGAACATGGCTGACAAGCCACACTGTTTTGCCAAGGATGGTCTTCACCTGTCATGTCTAGGTATATTTACATTGGCCAAAACATTATCCACCCCATACTGCCTTTTTTAAGCACTGCCAAACAGACAAACCTTCCAACACAACAAAAGTCACTCAGGGAAAGCTAAAGGTGTTACTGCTCAATGTTAGCAGCCTCAACAATAAACTGCACTCCCTGGAAGCTCTCCTCATCCTGGAGAATGCTGATGACTGTGCAGTTACTGAAACATCGTTCAAAGCCATGGAAAGCACTCTGGTAGCACATGGCTATAATGCCTTTCATACATTCCAACTACCCACTGAACATGAAAGAACAAAAGGCAGAGGTGTGTTTATCTACATAAAGAATAAGCACAAGGCTGGCCAAACAATATGACATGCTCTGTGTCCAGCTAACCATGAGAAAAACCCATTGCCATATTCTTGCTCACTACAGATCCCCCACCATGAACCAGGAACAAATACATCATACCTCTAGAATCACTCACCATCCAGCCCAGTATTACACTCATGGGTGATTTAACTAACCCTGCATTAACAGGGAGGCATACATGACTGTTAACATGCAGACCCAAAAATTTCGTGACTTTGTAAATTTAAATGCCCTGGAGCAGCTAGTCTGCACTCCCACTAGAGGAACAAATATCCTACATCTGATGGTACTCTCAAATATGGGACAGTGGAACAGGACAGTTTGATCCCAATGCAACTGGATACACTTTCATATTAAAATTCACATTTATTGTTTATGAGAATATTTATTAGACAGTTTGACCCTGGATGTTTTGACCCCTGAATTACTTAGGAATTTTAGATAAGAATTTAATATATTATGTAACATTTTAATATGTAAATGTTAACTTATTTAGCATATTATTTAATATCTAAACATAATTTAATTTACAACAGTTTTTAACATGTTAATGAAATCAATCATGAATTTTACATAGGAAGTTAACATTTAACTAGCATATTTGATGATTTACTCACAGTATCTTAAGTTTTATTCAGTTTTATGTATTTAACTGTTATTAACGCTGGTTTTATTCCCCAGTGTTCTGTTTGTTTTTTTTTACTTTGCTGATGTGAGTTCTCTGATTGTACCAAGTTACAGACAAGTAATGCAAAAAATATTTTGTTCTATTTAATGACAGGTTATTTTCTGCACATTTGTGTATGATTGTCATATGTGTTCACTATTCTTGATGAGTGTTATAAGCTATTATAAAGCCTTGTTAACTAGGGTGTAACAGTAGTATCAAACTGCATTCAAAGTGTTACAGATCTAGATATGGAATCTGTTAATGCAAGGGTCAGAATGTCCCATACCCGGGAAAATGCTGCACTTCCCCAAGTGTGATGTCTTCACTGGTAAGATCAGATCATAAAGTGATCTCCCTTGAAATAAAAATAAAACTAGTCCCCTCACCTAACCTCAAAAACTTTTAAGAACTTGTAATTACCCCTATTAAGAGACAGCATAGCTAGGTTCCAAGATCCCCCAATCCAAAAACACAAAAACCTATGCAGAGGTGTACACAAAAGCCCTGCACGATCATATAAACAACTGCACAGAAAAGGCAGGGCAGTACCAGACCAAAATAAACTTAGATCAAACTGCAAAAACAAGCCACCCTTGCAGACACCTGGTATTAATATACTGTACAACAAAAGAAAAAATCTTGTCGAGAAGTAAGAGAAAATGTACACAACACAGCAAAAAGTCGCTCATTAGTCTAAACAAGCAAATCAGGGAACTAGACAAGTCTCTGAAAGCAGACTTTGAAGTAAAAGTAGCCTCCAAAGCTAAGGATAACCATAAGGCATTTTTCAGTTATGTCCATAATCTTAAAGGCAACATCCAACAATGTGTGGAATTAGTTACAGATGACATCACTTATACTCAGCTGGAAGATGTAGCAAATCTGCTGGCTGACAAATTCAGCTCAAATTTCACCTTCCCATCATCCCCAGTTCTCCCTCAAGAAATACTCCACCACCACTCCACTGCCAATTATCACCAAAGAAAACGTGGTTTTAGCGGGACCTGAAGCTATACCAGGTTGCCTTTTAAACAGCTTAAATCAGAGCGTTATCAGGCCCATTAGGATCTCTATTTAACCACAGCCTCCAAAATGGCTTTGTCCTGATAGAGTGGAGGACAGCAACAGTCATCCCTCTGCATCTACTGACCCAAGAAATTACAGACCGATAAGTTTGACTAGTCTTATATGTAAGGCCATGGAAAGAATAATCATAGGTTCATAGGTTCATACTAGGCTATCTGTTAGTATGGGGAACTATACCCATTATTTTGCTGTGCCTCTGTCGAGCAGTGACACTGAGGTAATCCCTGGGGTATATCTGCGATCTCCCATCCATTGGTCAAGATTTCTCTTGAACAAGGCCAGCGGTGCTCTGCCTCACATATACCGATTTTATTCCACAGCATAGAGTCTTTGGGTGATGAATCTATGGTTTAAGTCTCCGCCTTGTGGCTCTGATGGATCTAGATTTTTGAGGTGAAGCATATTCATCAAATCTGGGTTTGACATGGCCTTGTATGTTAGGCAAAGGTCACCTCTGAGCAAGCCTGAATAGGACAGATGTTTGAGACCCTTTATCCTTTTGGTGAGGAACCAGCTGCTGCAAGTGTCGGGTCAGATACATTGGCATTGTACTCAATCATTGGTCTGATGATTGATGAGTATAGGGAGACTATGACCTCCCTTGATCTAGATGAGAATCCCTTCATGATAAGGTGGGCAATGTAGAAGGTCTTCCTAACTACTTTAGCTACATGGGTGTCGAATGACAGACTACTATCAACCTGGGTCCCCAGGTCCCTGATAACTTCTTCTGTGCTCAGTGGATTGCCACCTATTTGGTAGCTAGGGTAACCTTGTTTTTCCCGAAGGGTATGACTATGCATTTTTTGGCATTTAACTTTAGGCCATGGCTCTGGCACCAGTTATCCGTTTCTGTGAGACCCTCCTGAAGGATATCTGTGTCAGATGTGTTTGCAGTCATCTGCAAACTTTGTCAGCCATAACCCTCCTGTGTTTGCTTGTACTTCGAAAAGTAGATGCCAAACAAGAGTGGGCCCAGGACTGAGCCCTGTGGTACACCACTTGTGACAGGCTTTGAGTCTGACATGGCGCCAGCAACTCTGACCCTGTGGGTTCTGTCACTCAGCCAGTTTGCAACCCATCTTGTGATGTATGGGTTAACATTTAAGCTGATGAGTTTTTCAATGATACCCGAGTGGGGTATTGTATCGCCTTTGCCAGATCGAGGTAGGCTGTATGGACTGCCTTTCCTCATCAATGGCTTTGGTGACTGTTTCAAAAAGTCAACCAAGTTTAGAAGGCATGATCTGCCTTTGACAAAGCCAAACTGGGATGGATTCAAAGTCTGCAAATTCCTATGTCTTTATTTATGAGGTCCATTATGATCCTCTCCATGGCTTTGCAGATAAGGCTTGGTAATTTCCAGGGTCGGTGGAGGCACCGCCTTTGTGAAGTGGGACCACAGTTGCAGTCAGAGGTAAGACTATGATTGAACAGCTGTCCTAGCTGTGGGTTTAATTCCTCGTTGAGTTAAGTGGAGCACACAGCCGGGGACACCATCAGGTCCCATGGATGCTGTGTTTTTGCTTTGGAGAGAGCAGTTCTCACTTGGGCGTTGGAGATGTTTGGGGGCTGCAATCTCCTTTTGGGGAGAAGTTTGCACTGAACCTGTCAGCCAGTATGTTGGCAATGTCTGTAGGATCAGTAATCTTCACATCATTTTGAACTAGTTCTGAGCATATCTGGGAGTTTCCTCCCAGGTTTCTAACATAGCTAAAGAAGGCCTTATGATTGTCTTTTGAGTCTTTAGCTATTTTTCTCTCAAAATTTGCTTTGGATGATTTTATGAGAGCTCTTAGTTTTTACTTATAGTGATCAAGGGTGTCTTACCTTTTAAGAATTTTGCTCTATCTTGTAGTAGCTTCCTCCTTTTGTTGTAGAGTTTGTTTATGGCTGGGGTCCACCAGACTTGCCTTTGGTACAAAGAGTCTTTGTTTTGCTTGGGATTGCCTTATCCATGCAGTCCTGCAGGTGCTGGTAGAAGGCATTTGTAAGTGATTCAGCGCTTTCTGCCAGCTCGGGGGCCTTAAAGGAGACAACACTAGTCTTTAGAAGTGTGAAGTGAAGTTCTTTACTGTGGTCTTTTTTATTTCAGGTGGGGGTGGGATGAGGACCTCCAGCAAGATTAGTTTGTGATCTGATCTCACCAGTGACCTGATAAATGACATAGGAAACCTCCAAACACTGGACCTGACCCAATTTGGCTTTGCCAAGGGCAAGTCATGCCTACTGAACCTCATGGATTTCTTTGAGAAAGTCACTAAAGCCATGGATGACAGTAAAACAGTACATACTGCCTACCTCGACTTGGCCAATGCATTTGGCATAATTCCCCACATTATAAATAAATTCACAAAACTGGGCATAAATCCTTATGTCACCAGATGGACAGCCAAATGGCTCACAGACAGAATACATGTGGTTAAAGTGAGTGAATCCAGATCCATCAAGAATTCAATTACTAGTGGTGTGCCACAGGACTCAGTGCCGGGACCACTCCTGTTCAGAATATACTCTGAAGTCAAAGCTAATGTGGAAGGCCTCTGGGCAACAAAGTTTGCAGATGACTGCAAGCTGGGGGCAAACACTGAATCCCCCAATGATGTAGATATCCTTCAGGAGGGTCTAGATCAGAAAAATGTTTGGTGCAAGAACTATGGCCTACAACTAAATGTGAAAAAAATGCATCATCATACCCTTTGGGAAGTCAAATACTCCTGGGAATTACAACATCAATAGCATACCCCTCAGAGTAGACTCAGGTGAGAGATCTAGGTACACAGATAGATAGTTGCCTGAACTTTGACCACCATGTGTCTATCCACTGTGGTGAGGAAATCCTTTTACATGGTATAACTTATAAGTAAAGCTATGGCATCCAGAGCCAAGGAAATTATACTCCCAATGTTCTCAGCCCTGATTAGACAAATAATTAAGTACAATGTGCCATTTGGCATGTTACTTGACAAGGCACTAACAGCAGCTGGAATGACCTCAGAGATTCCTCACAATGAAAATATGGGGTGTAAACAACATGAACTATGCAGACAGACTAAAAGCCCTATCCCTTTACTTTGTCTCCAAGTAATTATTAAGGGGTGACATACCTGACATACAAGGCACTCACAAATCCAGCCCTGATAGAGCTGCTACACATCCACAAGTCAAATAGCACAAGAGTCAACCCATCTAGGGATCTAAACTTAGCCAGAGTTTCAAACAAAATATGTTGGAAACATCTCAAAGATTGCCCCTTCTTTGGAACAGGCTTTCTATTCACATTAAGCAGAGCCCTTACCTGGACCTCTTCAAAAGAAGTTTGGATCAGTGGACTGGGGAATTGCCAATTTACACCTGGGATAGTGCCCATGTTCCTTGTGGACAGGGACAATCTATTGGGTAAAATTGGGTTATATTGGCTAGGCTTGTAAGGGACTTCAGCCTGGTAATCGCCTATGAATTTATGAACTATTGCTTGGAGACAAGCTTAGAGGAGCTAGTTTGCACATTAAACAGCACTACTATCAAATCTTAACACAATCTAACCTAGCCTAGTACAAACCCCAGAGACCACCCAAGGAGACCTCTGTTTATCTCCTTTCATGACATACAGCAGCCCACCCAAATACAGGTTCAGACAACATGAATATATAATTTCCAAATGTCTCGGCAGCCACCTTGGTAGACATGGACATCCTGAGACAATGTAGCAGTAGTTTCATGTTCACAGACAACCAATAATCTAATGGAACAACTGAAGAAAAGGAAACCAGTAACACCACAAAACTTCAGTTGTATTCCAAGCCCAATAAGGTCTCCTCAATAACGAAACTCAAATAAAATACCAGTAGTTTATTGTAAATTCAACAGACACAAAACGGACTAAATTCAATAGACACAAAACGGACTTAGCGCTTTCATTTCCTACCACGGAAACATCATCAGAGTCATTGTCAAAGTTCCCACCCTTACTTTAAATAGACCCAACACCTAAATAATTAGCTAATTAATTAATTAATTTCTTGTTAAAGAAATACAACTACCTACACCCATAATTCATAAAAATCTATACATTTTTAACCATTTATATATAATCAATATACTACCTTATCACTTTATGTATATATATATATATATATATAACAGTAACATACGATCACAAACATCATATACGAATGTAAATATATATATATATATATATATATATATTAAACAGAGAAGCAAAAACTTAGAAACTTAAAAACTTCTCTCATAACCTAGTTCTTTAAATACTGTTTCACATATTTTAAAACGTATTTTAACACCTACTACACATATAAATAAAATATTGTTAAATAATTTTCATTTTATACAATAATTTAATTTCATACATATTGTTTAATTAATCATTCAACTTTAACCATTAATACTTGTTTGCTCTGATTTTGAGTGCTGGCATAAGTGAAATGTGGTCATTGAGTCTCGGTGGGTTACAAGCATCCAAACTGCAGTTGCCATATAAGGACTAGTATGACTCTGTCATAGTCCATGTGGACATTAACAACCTGAGACATACATCCCTGGACTATACAAACAGAGACATTGTTAATCTCTCTGAATATGTGTCTCAGGCAGATATGTACCTTGAGCAGCATTCCACCTTCACCAGGGTGATGCCACAGTATGACCAAAAGATGACCTACTTTTAATAACCAGCTTAGTTTCCAGGGGGATTCAATATCTGTAAGCATAGGAAAGTATGGTTAACAGACCACATTGCTTTGTAAAAAATGGGCTGCACCTGTCTCCCCTAGGCTTCTGAATACTGGCTAAACTTTATCCAACCTCTTAGAGTCTTTTTTTAGGCATTGCCAAATTGACAAACCTACTGACAAAGCAAGTAAAATTCAAAGAAGCAAAGGTGTTAGTGCTCAGTGTTAGGAGACTAAACAAGAAACTCCACACCCTACAAGTTATCCTCACTCTGGAGAATACAGACATCTGTACCACTGCCTAGATGTAGTTTAAATATACAGAAAATACTCCAGCAGTGCAAGGCTTTAGTGCCTGCTACACATTTAGACCATCAGCTGTACAGACAGGAACAAAAGGTGGAGGAGTCTCAGTTTATATTAGCAACAAGCAAAATCTGTGTTGGTTAAATACGATGTTACCCCAGAATTTATTTCATGTGCAAATCATCATAGACAAAGCCACATACCATATCCTAGTAAGGTACAGGTCATCCTCTAAGTCCCTATAATCTCATAGCTCATACCTAGACTTACTGAAAACACTCAGCATTAAACCAAATACCCTATTCATGGGAGACTAACTACCCCTCTACAGACTAGGAAACATACACTAATGAGGCTTTTTTGAAGGTTTTAAAGTTGAATAATGAACCACAGCCATATAAGAGTAATTATTTATGTAGAAATACTAATATGTCAGATGATGACATGAAAGAACAAATGTATTCTGTAACAATTTATAATGTTCCGAGTGACAAAATTAGTACCAGGTTAAAATACTATTGGAGTTTTCTTTTAAAGAACAGTGAACTAGCCAAGATATTTTGGGGGTTTCCTTATGTTTCAGATAAGTGTGGACGTAATCTTAAAGATATGTTGGTCCACAGTACTTTTATTTCCCCAATTTTGACATTGTAAGGCAACCAGTTATTACTGGTACTTTTCCATGCAATAGTTGTGCTGTTTATTGTAATGTAGTTTGTTCTTTTAAGATGATAAATAATATGAAGTTTTTTTCCAACTGGATTGTTTTCATGTATATGCTTTACACTGTCCATGTAACCTATTTTTTATTGGGGAAACAAAAAGGATGTTTAAAGTGAGGCTACTGGAACACATTAGGGACATTAAAAATCAAAATTTAGAAAAGTCTGTGGCTGTAGTTTTTAAAGAGAAACATAACAGTGACTTTCTGCTACTACAAGGTACTGTTTTTGAAAAAAAATCAATTTTATAATAGGAACCAGTTTTTCATTGAAGGAACAGCATTTTTATAAAGAATCTCTTTTATTTTGAAGTATAATACTTTGATACCTACAGGTTTAAACTGTGAAATGAATTGGAAGTATCTGATTTAATTAGTTAATTACATTAATTGGTTTTATATATAAATGTATATGTTTTTTGATGTTTGTTACTCCATGAAGACCCTGTGGTCAAGGTGCTAGAGATTATTAAACTCTTTGTTTGTGATTGGTAGCCTGTTGTTTATTTTATTTCGTTTATTTTAATTTTAGTTTGTGGTTGTGCTTAGGAAACATACACTGCCTCATACTCACAATGATTCCTGGACTTTAACACAAATACCCTTGATCAGATAGTGTGCACACCCACCAGAGGTTCAAACCTGGTACTCCGCAATATGGGAGAGTGCTGCTCCTCTCCCAGTGTCACATCCTCACTGGTGAGGTCAGACCACAAAGCTGTCTCCTTCAAAATAAAAATCAACTCAGTAACTCCATCAAACCCTGCAACATTTAGAAACTGTTCCAAAGTAAAATACATCCTATCAAGCGATAGTCTGTAAAAATTCAATGCCCCTCTGAACGCCAAGTTCACAGCAATCTATGCGGACTTCTTCACAGAGTCCCTTTACAACCATACAAACTATACTGGTGAAATCATCACCTTAACAGAGTATACAACAAAAGGAAAAAAATGTCATGGCTAAAATCAGGAAGAGCAACTCTCACAATGATAGAACCTCCCTAATGAAACTAAACAGGAAAGTAAGATGACTAATTAAGTCCAAAAAGGCCATTTATGAGGTCAATATAGACTCAAAGGCTAAAGAACAACCACAAGGCTTTCTACTACTATATCTGAAACCTCAAAAGCAGCACACATCAGTGTGCTGAACTGGTGATCAACGGTGCCAGTTTCACTAAGCAGAGTGACACAGTGAATTTGCTACCTGACAAATTCAGCTCAAACTTCATCCCTCACATCCCCTGCCCCCCATGAAATAACTACTAACATAACCACCCCAACTATTAACTTGGATCATGTCCTGATGGTGCAAGCTAAGGCCCAAAACACAGCCTCAATGGGGCCTAACAATATGCAAGGATGCTTCCTAAATAGCTTGAAACATGACCTATCCAGGACCACTTGAGTCTCTTTTTAACTAGAGCCTCAAAACAGGATTAGTACCATGTGAATGGAAGACTGCAAAGGTTATCCCACTTCACAAGGAGGGACCACCAACCAATCCCAGAAACTACAAACCTATTATTATGACTATGCTAATATACAAAGTCATGGAATGAACTATCATGGACTTGATCAACAAAGACACAGGCAACCTTCAGACAGTGGACCCAACCAGTTTGGCTTTGTCAAGGTAAGGTCATGCCTACTACATCTGGTGGACTTCTTGAGAAGGTCACCAAGGTAACAGATGACAGAAAAATGGTGCATACTGTCTACCTGGACCTGGCTAAGGCATTCGATACAATACCCCACTCAGGTATAGCTGATAAACTCACCGAACTAGGCATAAACCCTTACGTAACTCGCTGGATTGTCAGCTGACTCACAGACAGGAACCAGCAGGTCAGGATTAGTGATACCACCTCTAGACCAATTATCAGTGGGGTAACTCAGGGCTTTGTGCTGGGACCACTCCTATCTGGCATCTACTTCTCGGAGGTAAAGGCTAATGTCAAGGGCCTTTGGCTGACTAAGTTCATAGATCACAGATTCCCCCATGACACAAACATCTTACAAGAGGGTCTAACAGATAAATGGCTGGTGGCAAAGTCATTAATTAGGATTCAGTGCCAAGAAATGCATTATAGGGCCTTTTGGGAAAACTGCCATCCAGGCTATGTACTCCATTGTTAAGACACCCCTAAGAGTTGACCTGGTAGTCAGGGATCTGGGAACATATGTAGACAGTAATCTGGCCTTTGAACACCATGCATCCCAAGCAGTAAGAAAATCATTCTATGTTACCCAACTTATAAGTAAGGGCACGGCATCCAGGTCCAAGAATGTCATAGTGCCATTTTATTTGGCCCTTATCAGACCCATCATTGAGTATAATGCCCTCTTTGGCATGTACCTGACCAGACACATGCAGCAGTTGGAATGCACACAAAGGTTCCTTATCAGGAGAATCCGGGGTATAAACACAATGTCCTATATGGATCACCTTAAAGTCTTATATCTATACTCTGTCTCCTACAGGTTACTGATAGGCGATCTATACCTGGCATATAAGGCATCCTCAGATCCAGCTCTGATGGACCTTTTGCAGGTCCAAATGAACAGCATCAGAACCACAACAACCAAGGGTTTAAATTTTGCTTGTGACATAAATGAGACATGCTGGCAAGACAAATATGTGTCTGAGAATATCTCCATGCTCTGAAAAATGATCCTCATCCATCTGAAGCAGATTAACCTTGACCAATGGATGGGAAATCGAAAATTCACCCCCAGTCTGGCCCCTATGTCTCTGAAAAGACAAAGGCAGACAGTAATACCCAAACTAACATATCCAACCCAATAACTTCTAAAAGCTTCCTAACATACACCCTCCTAATAAATGCCCATGATACATAGGAACACAATTAGGTTGGATTGCACTGCTAGGCTTATAAAAGCCCTGGTGGTCGTTAGTCTATACTGTCTTCATAAGGGAGGTCTTTATGGCGTATAGAAAAATCAGCATTACTTTGTATGATTTGTGTGTAAATCAACTTATAGATGGGAGTACATATGAGTTTTTACAAGTCAAAAAAAATCACTCTGCTTTATATTTTTGGGATACCAAAAATTCATAAGCATAAGGAAGATCCTGGTTTAAGACTTATCATTTCAGCCAAGGATAGTAAAATAGAATCATTTGCAGTTTATGTGGATTTCAAAATCAAAGGTATTTTAAACGTTTACGCAGTTTCTCAGAAATTCATGGCATTTACTAGATCTTCTGAGACCCATGGAAGCTGTCAACAACTGATTTTGGTTACAGCTGATATTAAAAGCCTTTTTGCAGTTACATCAAATGGTGTAAGAACTGATTGGTTTAGGGAACTACTGTTAAACACGAAGTACCTTCCCCCAAGTGAAACAGATAGGGTATGTGAATTCACAGAATTAATTTTAGTTAATAATTACTATATGTTTGAAAGAGAATATTTTAAACAGAATTCAGGGGTAGCCATGGGAATTGCTATCACACCAACATTAGAAAGCTTAGTTTTATATAAATAAGAGAAAGAATGGGTTTGTAATTCCAGACATTATGAATTTGTTCACCTATATGTACATTTTAGATGATGTATTAATTTTTAGAATGGTGATATTTCCAAGTTGAAGGATTTTTTTTACATATCTAGACAAAACTGCCTCTTTTACGTATGAATATTTAAACATTGGTATCGCTTTTTTGATGTGCACACAGATATATATGTACGATTATGAGAACGATAAACTTCATTCAAAGATTTACAGAAAACCCACCTTGTGTAATTCCTACAATATTCTAGTGGGCATATACATAGAATAAAATGTAATATTGTGATGCGTCACTTTGTCAGACTTTCCTGTTTTAACATCAAATGATAAATATTTGTTCAAAAAATATCCCTGTTAGAACAAATGTTTGAAAACAGACAGTAGCCAATTAAATTAACAGAACATGTAAAAGGAGATTAAAGAAAAAAGAAAATGTTTTTTTACCAATTTTGAAGAAACCTTTACAAACCAAAAATCATTTTAATCTAATTAAGTAAATATAAGTTTTTGTGATTTTCTTTTTCAGTTGATAACCATGACATACAAGGTATTATACAAAAGTACTGGAATTTATTTCAACATGAAGAAGATAAGACTGGATTAGCACCATATTTTAATTTTAGGAACAGGTTTAATATTAAAGATAGACTAGAATATGTAAGCACAAGAGTTACTAAACATCAACATTTTAGAATGTTTAAATTTGTGCCATGTAAGCAGTGCAAATACATAAACGTTTATCGTTATGGGCACTTCCACTGTAATGCTGCCAGGGTACTGTATATTGCAAATTGCTTGTCATGGCCCACATTCTAAATAGACAAAAATTGTCAATCTTTACAAAAAAAGTGTATAGCAACATAATTATGTGGTTAGGAAAAAGGATTAAGTACTTTAGCAAAACATGGTACCATATGCCTGAATTTTACCAGGTTTTTATTTTTTATGGTTGAGAAAGTTAATTAAAATGAAAAGCAGGATTGGCAAAATCACCTGGTTAGAGAGCTGTATTAACAGCTGAAGTTGGAATCCAATAAAAAAAAACAGGCTTAAATGAAGATAAGTCCATCAATGGCATTTTAAGGTTTAAACATGTTCAGATTTCATGTAAATGACTGGTGATCTGACATCATGAGATTTTTATGGATATAAATTTAAACAGTTGGTTAGCTCAGTGACATTTATTCTGATGAAGTCTTGTTTCCTGTTAAAGATGAAAGTACTAAATAAATTACTATGGATTTATAAAATCCTGGGTGTGACTCGAGTAATTTGGATTACTGATTTGCAGTTTTACTGTGCAACTGTTGGAAATGGGAGTATTGTTTTCATCTTTTGATACTGCTAAATACTGTAAAATTGATGTTAAGGTTGATGTAAATGTAAAAGGTAGCTAAAGAGGAAGGTAGCTGGTGGGGAAGCCATTTAATGTGGCAAAACATCTGCTAGACTTGTCAAAAAAAAATGTTTTGTTAGTCTGCTACTGCTAAGCTTAATAAATATGCTGTACTAGTAGATAGGAAGGAACTGCAGTGGATATTAGATTTGTCACACATATGTTCCCCGTACATAGGGCATAAAGGTGACATACATATGCAGTTACCCAGAACTGAAATGCCCTGGTAGAGAACAGTCTACACAGAACAATGTGGCTATGCACATCCAGAAGGAGAAAATGCAGACAGAAAAGGGAAGGCCCTCGGCAAGGAGGGTAACAAAATCAAAGCCCAAAAGGAAAAAGGGAGGGACTGAATACTGCAACAGTGAGAAGAAGGACATCTACTGTTATGGTAAGATGTTACACAAAAGTACTACATTTTTCTATACAAATTTTTCTATACAACTGTTGCAGTGCTGTTAACCTTACAGAGAGTACAGAACCTCAAGAAAAGGAGTAGAAGGTGAAAGGCTTGGAAGAGACCTCAAAAAAACAAACATGCAGGATGGCCCTAGCAAAACTTGCTCTGGCCCTAGGAACCATATCCAAGTTATAATGCTTAGCAGAAGTTTGCAATAAAGACCAAGTAGCAGTTTCAAGGATGGAACTGGTGTCCAAACACTTGAAGAAAGCACCAGAAGAGGCAACAGCCATAGCGGAATGAGCTCTAATGGAAGTAAACAGACACTTGTCATGAAAAGAATAACAAAAGGAAATGCCCCTAGATATCCAGGAGGAGATGGTTTGCTTAGAAACAGCCACACCCAATGTCCTGGGATGAAATGAAATAAAAAGTTGGTCCAACTTACGAACAATCTTATTTTCATCTGATGGCTAGGTGCTCAGTATAGCAAAGGGTGTTTAAAGCACTGAGAGATGATGGCAATTGGCCTGGTACCAAAGAAGTTCTGTGCATCTGCATCTGTATATCACCTTTATGCCCTACATCCTGTATGAGGAGCATATGTGGGATGTATGGCAAACACAACATCTAAAGGCTTTGGTATACTTGCTGGACATTGGGTTATCCTTGGTAGGAGATCCCAAAGGTTAAGAATAGTGATACAGAAGGACATCAATTACGTCCAAGGCTGTAGACATCTCCCAGGCTATTTAGCTTTACAAGCAGGTATTTCCACAAAATAAATTATTTTGAACAGCAGGGATAGCCCTAATTGGACTGTCACATTCCATGCTTCCAGTCTTCTTTCAGATGTGTTTTTTTTTGTCTTTGTCATGAGATGAACTAAAAAATTCTAAAAGGTAGTTTCACAATTTTTAAACTGTCTGATGAAGTTCACTTACACTACTGAACGAAAGTGGTAATCATTAAAATGGTGCACTCTTTATGTAACTAAGCAGTTTGTGGTTTACTTTATTATGTTATAATGTTTTTTTAAGGTATTAAATCAAAAAGCATAACATTCTTAAAGGTAAAAATGAATTTTTAAATTTCTTTTTGCATGGGGATACCGAATATGAGTAAAAGGATAAACATATAAACATGTTTCAAGGTGACGTCGCAAGAAAGAAATATGAAATCTGTCAAGTGACTGCTAGTCTGAATATGAAACATGCTTGCAAATGGCAACTATAGTACTTTTTTAATACTGTTACAGCTTTTAAAACTATAAAAAGAGAACATTAAAGTGATACAAGGAATCAAAAACAAAACGATGCACTGCAGAAGCAGTTACAGAGGGGAAATCAAGATGCATTTTTGAGAACATAAGGCAGTTGTTGTTTGTCTTTCAGCTTTTCCCAGTTAGGGGTCGCCACAGCGGAAATCCGGTCCGCTAATGATTGGCAGTTGGTTTTTATGGTGTTGAGTTGCCAGCCCGACGCCCAACCTTCAACAAAGGAATGCCCATTCAATTCATGTGTTTCGAACGCCCACTCAACCACGGGGAGGACATGCAGACTCCACACAGAAGGCGCTCACAACCCAAGCCGAGAATCGAAGAGGAGAACCTCTTGCTGTGAGGCAATAACGCTACCGCTGCACCACCGCAGAAGTTTGAGAACATAAGGCAGTACAGTTAAAAAAAAAAAAAGTGAATTTATTTAGTGAGCTTGCTATAAATGAAAACCAGTTAATCATATGAATCACAAGAACAGTATAGTTGTGTAAGTAAACTTACCATAACAGTAAATGTTTGACTGGATCACTGTTGCTGTAGTGCAAAACTATATGGGATTTATCCTGCTAAGGATTTCTGATACCTGGACAGTACACTTGCTAAAGCTTTTGGGTGCCTTGCTTGCACATTGTACATCTATTGAAGCATGAGGGCATGCTGGTACAATTAGGATGTGTGGGTGAAAAGTTTTAGTGCTTTCTTACCTCCAAAAGTAAGGCTCCAGCCAAATGATCTGTGATATTCTTTTATTTCCAGCTGTGTTAAACCTAAGTAATGCCAGACACCAAGGGACAAAGGTGACTGGGATCAACTCCTGGTCAAGGGCATACAGCAAAATAAAAATAGGGTAATGGAGGAAGGGTGTTTCTACTGCAACAGTGATATCTGATAATCTCCTGCTACGGTTAAGTTTACTTACACAGCTATATTATGTGTGTCAATCAATCACTGTTGCAGAAACAAAGTTATATGAGAACTGACAAAGCTTAGAAAGCTTAGAGTGGGTGGAGCAGGATCAAAGTCCAGATGCCACTAGAGAAGAAGTCTGGCAAATCCTGTTCTGGCTTTGGAAAAAGAGTGAATGCTATGATGTTTAGTGAAAGTGTGCACAAAGGAACAAGCTGCCACCTTTAAAACATCTCTACTCTGCCCCTTTCAGAGGGCATCAAAGTACCCGCAGCTCTACAGGAGTGTGCCTTGACATGGTGAGAATAGCAGAATTAAGTAACATGAAATCATGAAATAATCATCTGGCTATGGCTTACTTGGAAACTGAGTGCCCTTTTTTTCTTACCTTCAAAAAGAAATGAAGATTTGGTTTGGTAGTATACAAGTTGTCTGGTAGAAATCAAAGGAATACAGAATTCTTTCTCTTCTGCTTTTGGGATAGGTAAAGAAAACAGGGAGTTGAATAGATTGATTTATAGTACATTAAGAAACAGAAAATCTTGGCCATGAATGAAGCATTAGTTCTAAGAATCACTTTGTCTTTATGAAAAAAAAACAAAAAGGGATGAAAAGGCATGAGGTCTTGCAACTTAGATACTCATCTAGCCAAACTCAGAGCAATGAGAAAAATTGTCTTCCAAGTATGAAACTTTGGGGAACAGCTAGCCACAGGTTTAAATGGAAGTAGAGTTAGCTTTTCCAATACAAAAATAAAACCGCAATGTGGAATCACCTGTTTTCTAATATGTAAAACCCTTTTCAAGAACTACCTGACTTGGAACACAGAAGAAAGGTGGGGGATCAAATGGCAGACAAGCAGAAATAGCTAAAGAATTTACTTTGACAGAAGTGTATGACTGGACAGATTTCAGCGATTCACATAGGTACTGGAATATTGCTGCAGCTCCTGCCTGGGTAGGTCCTGTTCCCTGCTATAGCACCAAGTAGAAAATCTTTTCCATTTGGCTAAATATGATTTTATAGTAGTATGTATTCTAGAATTAATCCCTGTTACACACGGACTGTAAAGAGATGGGGTAAATAGTAAGTTATGTACTCACCATAACGTTCCATGTTTGTTGTCCATCTCACCTATATTCTTGCTGGTTGGGTTCGGAACTGAGCATCAGTTCTGACTCAGCCTAATACAAACCACTGGCATGAGGCTAATCCCCTATTCCATGATGCACCAGGTAAGTTACCCAGATCTTGTTTGCAGGCGAAAGCAGTAGAACTAATAGTACCTATTCGTAATAACAAGTTGTGAATACTGTAAAAGGAGTAAGTCAGAGACTCCAAAACCAATATAACTATATACAAATAAAAAAAAAAAAAAAAATATATATATATATATATAAAATATATATAAGGACAGTCTTCCTGGTCCTCCAGGAAAAAAAGGAGGGGGAAGGTAGATGGGACACAAGAATATAGGCAAGATGGACAACAAACATGGAACGTTAGGGTGAGTACATAACTTCTTAATGTTACGTTGTCCAATCTCACCTTAATTCTTGCTGGTCGGGACAGCATCCCTAGCACCTTTATCCTAGGGTGGCTCAAGAAAAAAAAGCTCTTCAATACAGTGGAACCAAAGGAAGACCTACTCTTGGAGGCCACGTCTACTTTGTAATGAGTAATAAAGGTATGAGGCCTCACCCATGTGACAGCTGCACAAGTACAGTCTAAATACAGTAAGTCTATCTTGGAAAGCAGAGGACATTGAGACCGCCCTTGTAGAATGGCCCTTCACTTTGCCTGGTAGTTGTCTGTTATTATTACTTTATGAGAAGGAAATGCAGTCTGTAAGCCATTTAGACAAGGTTACTTTAGAAACTGGCAATCCTTTCCTTTTTTGTGTAAAGGACATAAAAATCTGGCTGGACTTTCTGAAGTCTTTGGTCCTATGCAAATAAAAACGTAGCTGTCTGTGTATGCAATCTGTATTCTGCCTTGTCGCTATAGTTGAGAAAGAACACTGGTAATTCAATAGATTTGTATACAGGTAAAGCACTCTTAAACAAACGAAAAGTACTTCATTCACCTAAATTCTGTTGAGTACCCATTTCCCTATAGGTCCTTTCTGACTCAGTTACACAGCAATCTTTTTCACTATTTCTAGCATGTCGAAGGTTCAGTTGCTAGCGCCCTCTCCTGTTCAGCTGGTGAATATCTTGAGGCAATGTTACAATTGCCTCATGTACACAGACAACCCTCTCCTCCTCCCAACAAATACAAATATATGCGAGAGATGCAACTATATAGCCAAACTGGAGGCTGAGCTCTCTCAATTCAGTACTGGCAAGACCAGTCAGGAGGAGAAGGTAACCCCACAAACCCAGTCTCACATAGAACTATCACAATTGCAAACCAAACACATAAACACACAAAACATACTTGATTAAAAATCTACCAAAACAACAGAGGCCTCCAAAGCAGACACCCAAGCAACCACCACCTCAAGACATAGCAAATGCAACGCATAGTTCAAAAAGTCAGTGTGCTAAACAGTCACAGCCCTTAAGGCCAAACAACATGCCAGACACGCTTGTAATAGGTGACTCCATAGTCAGGCACACTCCAGACTGAACAAGGAGAGGGTCACAGTAAGCTGCCTGAGCACTCAGGTCACTCCACAGCAAGTACAAATATGACTCAGTCATTGTACATGCAGGTGTAAAGACTACATGAAAAGAGACATAGAGGAGCTCCCTGATTATGTAGCCCAGGCCGGTATGACCCTGACCCTGAGCAGCATCTTACCCTCACCAAGAATGATGCCACAGTACAAAGACAAAATGATCAGTTTTAACAATTGGCTTAATTACTGGTGTCATTCTAAGGGGATCCAGTGTCTGTCTGCTTGGGATGACATGCTTGACAAGCCAGGATGGTTTGCACCTGTCACCCCTGGGCTTCCGGATATTGGCCAAGGCTCTTGCCACCCCATAGTGCCTTTTTAGGCAAGGCTCAAATGACAAACCTACCTCCCTAGAAAACACAAGTGGAAAAAACTAAGGGTAATGCTGCTCAATGCCAGAAGTCTAAACCTCAAGATGCACATCAGTATGGAGAACATCGATGTCTGTGCAGTGACTGAAACCTGGTTCAAGGCTCCTGAGAGCACCCCAGCACTATCAGGTTTTACCTCATATCATGCTTTCCGCCCCAAAACTTGGACAGAACCACAAAAGGAGGGGGCGAATCCATTATCATCAAAGTTATCCACGCCTCCAGGTTAGTGGCGAGACTATCCAGGTGCAACTAACCATAGGCAAAACCGCCTTACAGTTTGTAGCATGCTATAGACCACCCTCTCAAACTCAGGAACCCCACACAGCCTTCCTGAAGACACTGGAGAGTATGAATGTCTCTCCAAATACCATCATTTTGGGAGACTTCAACTACCCAGACATAGACTGGGAACATTACTCAAGCCCCAACACTCTAGCCCAAAGGTTCTTAGAATTCATAAACTCAAATGCAATGGAACAACTAGTCACCATTCCCAAAAGAGGAGACAATATACTAGACCTGATCATCACAAACATGGGGACAAAATGCTCCACACCGAAGTACATCCCTCTTTGGTAAGATCAGACCATAAATTAATCTCACTGGAAATCCACATCCCGCCACCCCTGCACAAAAGACCACAGTGAAGAACCAAAAGCAAACTTCACACTTCTTAAGACTGAAGTGGTATCTTTCAAGGCCCCTGGGCCAGTGGAAACCACAACCAACACTGCTGAATCCCTTGCAAATGCCTTCTATGGGCACCTTCAAGAATGCATGGATCATGCAATCCCAAATAAAACCAAGACTCAGTCCCCCAAAGGCAGGCGACTGGTCTGGTGGACCCCAGCCATAAACAAACTTTACAACAGAAGGAGGAAGCTACTACATGACAGAGCAAAATCCCTAAAAGGAAAGGTATCTCTGATCAGTACTAGCAAAAAACTACGATCACTCATAAAATCATCCAAGGCCAACTTTGAGAGAAAAATCGCAAATGACACAAAAGACAATCACAAGGCCTTCTTTAGCTATGTTAGAAACCTGGGTGGAAACTCCCAGATATGCACAGAGTTAGTCCAAAATGACACAAAATACACTGAGCCCACTGACACTGCCAACATTCTGGCAGACAGGTTGAGTGCAAATTTCTCCTCCCTCCCCCAAAAGGAGAAATAACTATCCCAGCAGAGTGTAGCCTCCCTAACATCTCAGATGCCCAGGTGAGAGCCGCCAAAACACAGCATCAATGGGACCGATGGTGTCCCGGCTGTGTGCTACATGAACTGCAAGAGGAACTAAACCCACACATAAGGCTGCTGTTTAATCTTAGCCTTACCACAGGATAAAGAGTGGCAACAGTGGTCCCACTTCACAAAGGTGGTGCTTCAAGCCTGACGAGCCTGGTCTGCAAAGCTATGGAGACGATCATTATGGAACTCATAAACAAAGACATTGGGGACCTACAGACATTTTTGGCTTTGTCAAGGGCAGATCCTGCCTTCTGAACTTGGTTGACTTTTGAAACAGTCACTAAGGCCATTGATGAGGGTAAGGCAGTTCACACAGCCTACCTTGACCTTGCAAAAGCCTTTGACACAATACATAGACAAACTCACCAGCTTAAATGTAAACCCATATGTCACAAGATGGGTTGCAAAATGGCTCAAGGGCAGAACCCACAGGGTCAGAGTTGCTGGAGCTATGTCAGACTCCTCTTGTTCGGCATTTATTTTTCCGAGGTACAGGCAAACATAGGGGATTGACAAAGTTCGCAGATGACTGCAAACTCAAACATCCTTCAGAGAGGAAATGGATAATTGGTGCCAGAGCCATGGCCTTAAGCTAAAAATGTATAGTCATAGTAATCCATTACCTAGGGACCCAGGTTGACAGTAACCTCTCATTTGACACTCACATTGCCAAAGTGGTTAGGAAGACTTTCTATATTGCCCACCTTATCATGAAGGGTTTCACATCTAGATCAAGAGAGGTCATTGTGCCCCTGTACTCTTCTCTTATCAGGCCAATGATTGAGTACAATGCCCCATTTGGGATGTATCTCACCTGACACCTGCAGCAGTTGGAAAGACCCCAAAAGTTCCTCACCAAGAGGATAAAGGGTCTTAAACATATGTCATATGAAAACTCCAGCTCTATTCAGTCAGAGGTGATCTGTGCCAAGGCCATGTCCAATCCTGAATTAATGGACATGCTCCACCTCAGAAAATCCAAACCCATCAGAGCCACGAGAACAAGTGACTTAAACCTCAACACAGAAATAAATAGAACATGCTGGAGGGACAGATTCATAACCCAGAGGCTCCCTACACTCTGGAACAGAATCCCAGTCCATGTTAGGCAGCGCCCCTCACTGACTCTATTCAAGAGAAATGTGGATGGGAGATCGTAGGTTTACCCCGGGGTCATCTCTTTGTCACTACTAGACAGAGGCATAGTAAACTAAACCCTAAAAGGGCGTAGTATTCTCATCCTAAGGGGTGGTGTAAGCCACATACACTCTGGCTAGGCTTATAAATGCCCAAGGGCAGATAGCCTAGTAAGAACCTATGAAACCTATGATTCAGATGTTTTTTGGAACAAACATTCGGTAAGAAAGAGGGGTAAGTTGTTAGGTACACACTGTCTTTGTGAAAAATTATATAAGGAGGGCATGTAGAGAGTGCTTGGAATTCCGACACTCGTCTCGTGGAGGTAAAGTCTACTAAGAAAAGAGTTTTCCATGACAAAAACTTTATATCACAAGATGATGCAGGTTCAATGGGTGGCAGCACTAAGACAGAAGGAACACAATTTAGGTCCCAATGGGTTGGGGTTTCCCTGATTGGGGGTCTGAGTAAGATGGTACCTTTCAAAAAGGCCTTACATAACCTGTGGCACATGATAGGCATTCCCAACTCACCAGTATGAAAATTAGAAATGGCTGCTAATTGCACCCTGATGGTAGCCGCTGCTGCCCCTTCATCAAAAAGTTTGGTGAGAAACTCTAGAACTGTGGTAATAGGAGCCGTAAAAGGTTCTATATTGTGCTTAACAGCCCCGTAGGAAAATCTTTTCCATTTACTTGAATAAAGTTTTCTCATAGACAGTTTGTGGGAAGAGACCAAGATATGTTTAACTGCTGGGGAAAAACTGTAACACCTGGCTAAATGCAGAATTGGAGCAGCCATGCTGTCAACTTGAGGATCTGGATGGATGGATGGAACGTTCCCGATGAGTGGATTAAAAGGTTTGGAACTGGGTCCAGAATCCATGGTTTCTCCAGAAGATGGGCCCACAGAAAGGGGAACCAAATTTGTTGAGGTCAGTAAGGTGCAATGAGTATCAAGGTGCTCGTCAACGTGCTGGCTTTCTGAAGTACTTTGGGTATTACGGGGAAGGGCATAGAGAAGTCCTGGGGGCCAATCGTGAACAAGTGCATCCCTTGTAAAGTAGCTGCTGCATTTGGCGTTCATGGAAGTGGCGAAAAGGTCGCAGCAAGGCTGGTCCCATCTCTGGAAGAGCTCTTCTGCAATTTCTAGTTTTAGGGACCACTCATGAGGCAACAGAATCTCTCTCTGCTGAGTTTGTCCGCTATCACGTTGGATTTGCCCAGGATTTGCCCGGGATATGCATTGCTATCAGAAAATGTTGAGAAGTGACAGCCCATTGCCATACCCATTGTGCTTCTCGACATAGGGGATACGATTTAGTTCCTCCCTGTTTATGTACTACACTACTGACATGTTGTCTGTTTGAATTGCAACTGTTCCTATCGGAAGAGAGTCCTGAAATGCCTGCAATGTATACAGCACCTCTCTCATCTCTAGGACATTGATGTGCAAGTGGCTCTCATGTTCATTGCCATAAGCCTTGGACAGTCTTTCCCAGATAATGCCCCCCCCGATCTGGGAAGTGTCCGTGGTCAGTACTGCTACCGGCTCTGGAAATACAAATGGGTGGCCTAAGGACAACTGTTCCATTTGTAGCCATCAGAGAAGATCTTTCTTGCATGAGTCCAGAATGATTATCCGGTGTGATAGAGGGAGATCCTGCATGGACCACTGGGCAAAGAGTAACCACTGTAGAACCCTCATGTGCAGCCGTGTTAGAGGAACTAGGAAGATTGCAGCTGCCATGGTGCCCAGAACCTGTAATACATACCTCGCCTGAACCCTCTTCTTTGATATCAAGACCCTGATTTGACAATGAAGGGACTGAATTCTCTCTGCGGTAAGTTTTGCCACCATTTTTGTTGAATCCAATTCTGCGCCTAAGAAAGTAATATGCTGCAAAGACGACAAGGCAGACTTTTTGAGGTTTATTGTAATGCCTAGCCTGGTGCAAAGAAGTATTGTTTTGCCCCTCACTTGCAGTAGTAGATGCTTGGTAGTGGCAGACAGGAGCCAGTCGTCTAGGTATGGAAACACACGGAATCCTCGATTTCTCAAATGAGCTGTAACCACTGCTATGCATTTGGTGAACACTCTGGGGGCTGCAGTGAGACCAAGGGGCAGGGCTCGAAACTGGTAATGACTGGCTCCTAGCTGAAAGCACGAGTGTCTCCTGGATCGTCTGTCCATTTTTATATGGTAGTATGCATCTTGGAGATCTATCGAGCACATCCAATCATCTTTCCTGAAAAAAGGGAATATAGACTGCAGTGTTACGTAATATCCAGAACTTTGATTTTTTTTACAGACTTGTTCAGTCTGCTGAGATCTAGAATGGGTCTCCTTTCCCCTGTCTTTTTTGGAACTAAAAAGAACCTTGAGTAAGTTCCAGATCCGATTTGGGCTGTGGGGACCTCTTGGATGACTCTTTTCTCTAGCAACTTGTGTATTTCTGAAGTTGCTTCATCTCTCTGACTGGGTGGAGCAAATGGAATGGACTGATTTACAGGTGGAGGAGGAGAAAAGGGAATGTAATAACCTCTGGATATGATTGACCATACCCATTTGTCTTGAGTGATTTCCAGCCAGGCGTTTGGGTACAGTGACGAGCATCTCTCCACTGCCTCCAGAGAAGAGCAGACGGGCCTCCTTTCAGAAGTGCTGGAAGGGCCTGCAAGAGACTGTATCTTTGTCTCCCTGATTCTGCGGACCCCCTCTGCTGTGAGGTTGGCGTCTTCCATTACCTCCCCCTCTGCCCCTGGGGGAGGTGTCACCACATGCGTCAGAAAAACCTTTTTGGGACTTGCAGAACCACATTTTACCGCCTTTCTGACCTTTGGGATAAGGTCTGGATGGGCAGAAAAACAGACACCAACAGCAGACAAGGTTTTCCCATCCTGCTTGCACCTGGTCAAAGTTTCTTTCACCTTTGGTCCAAAAAGGGAAGAATGTAAACCACCAACGACCAGCAAAAAAACAATAGTGAACACGTAGTAATGAAGAAATAATGATTATTTATTTATAATTCCTTCAAATCCAGACCGGTTTCGGCTATTCAGCCTTTATCAATGAATACAATAAAAAAGGGAAGAACCATCAAATGGGGTGTTGATGAAGGAAGACCTGAAAGGTTCAGCAAAGTTGCAAAGATGCATCCAGGAATGTCACCTTAGGGAAATTCCTGTCGCTGCTGCCCTGCTCGCTCCATCAGCGGCATATGAAATCAGTCTCATGGAGGACTTGACAACTGAGTTGAGGGTGGAGAGATGTAACGAAATCTTGTCCGTGGTCTCCGGAGCTATAGTACCCTGAAGGGTACATCCTAGCTCTTTGAGGAGATCCATTTGAAGCCTTGTAATGTGGGTTATGTAATTCAGCAATCATAGGGTAAAGGCCGCTGAAGAAAAAGCACGCTTTCCATATCTGTCCATAGTCTGTGAATCTTTATTGGGAGGATGAACAGATCCATATCTGTCCATAGTCTGTGAATCTTTATTGGGAGGATGAACAGATGAGGTTTCCGATAACTCCTTAGTGGCCACCTCCACCACCATCACATCTACAGGGATGCCCTTGGTTAGGAACTCCTTCTCAGTAGGGACAGTGATAAATTTATTGTGCCTCCATGGAACAGGCTCCACTGTATCAGGGGAAGTCCAGGCCTTATGAGATATAACATTAATAAATTGGTCATAATGAGGAATCAACCAGGAGGTGGAAGGGCGAGACCCAAAAGCCTCCAGGTATACCGATTTGTCCCGTCCTCTGAAGGGTTGGTGGGCTTCCAGCCACCCCTCTGTTTCAGGATCTCAAGGATGTCAGCAAACAAGACATACTCAGAGTGGGACTGTGGGGACCATTCTGAATCATCCAGATCTGTATCTGACGTGACAGACTCAGGGGAGTCTATGTGCTTCCTCTTGCAAGGGAATTTCTCAGAGGGATACTCTGGTGAAGTTCTGGAGGACACTATGCCCCCTCAGGGGCTTCCTGAGATTCTGGGTCTCTACACTTGGGGGGAGGAGGTGATGATGAGATCAACACTGGTGCCTGGGAGGGAAGAGAAACTGGGTCCGATAGTGGAGCTGTCTGGGGTGACACCATCCTCTCCATCAGTTCAAAATCCCCCTTGCTCTGCTCTGAAAAGATCACCCACTCCAGAGAGGCAGAGGACCAGCTCCGAAGCAGAACAGGTGACTCCAAAGCCGATGTAGGAGTCGAGCTCAACCTCGCTGAGGCACTGAGGGATAGAGTTGGATTGGACAATTGTCCGAGTTGACTCCCTTCCCGAAACCCAATGGGTGAGCGTCTGCTCCCAGACCCCTCAAAATCCGATGGAACCAAAGAAGTCAGAGCAGATGCCAGAAACGATCCTAAAGGAGGTCCCAGTTTCAACGTTTCCACTACTATCGGACCTACAATCTCTGGCTCCGAGACCATAAGCTGGGTCGGAGGAGGAATTGAAAATGGTTCTTTGGCCGGTCCCGATTTCTTTGAGGTCAGTGACAAAAATTTTTTTGCCAGTGCCAGTGTTCAAAGCAGTCTCTTCACCACCCGCTACACATCATCATCAGATAAACTCTTGGAGGAACAGGAGGATAAAGAAGGAGATTTAGCACTCTCCAAAATGGGTGATCTCAAAGTTGGAGTGATCAGCTCCACAATAGGAGGCCAAGTCATAATCGAAAACTCTACTACCTCCGTGGACACAGATGGAGCCGAAGAGGTTGACTTTGACTTGTCGGAACCATGAGTCCTCGGTTCAAATGCAGTAATTTTTCTAGGTGGCTCCAAAGATGGAGTCTCAGTGGCAGGTCTTTTGTATCTTTTTGAGTGTGAAGTAGAGGGAGAAGTAGGCTTGGTGCTCTGAGTACCCACTAATGACTCCTGGAAAGGACCTTTTAACAAACCTCTCACCATTAATTTATTTCTTCTCTCTTGAAGAACCCTGCTGCTGAAACCATGACAAATTGTACAAGGGTCCTGCAAATGGATGGCACCAAGACAATACACACATTTCGTGTGTCCATCCGTACGAGACATTTTTTGTGTACACATTACATTTCTTAAACCCTGATTGCCTCGGTTCTTTTGGGTCTTTGTCTTTTTCTTTCGACACAGTTAACCTTCAAAAGCATAGCAATAAACTTAACTAAGCTAACAACACTTCTAAACTTGTACATATAATAGAAATAATTAAAAAAAATGGCTCTGACACACAATGGAGCCTACTCAGTTACACTATGCAAGAACAAATAACCAACGCACTGCAATGTTTTTGAGGGAGAGGTCACAAAATTGTCAAAGGACAGAATTAACTATTTCAAACACACTACCTAAAAGAAACACTATAGCTAATTTAACTACAAACAGCACTTCTAGACTTATACACAATTCTCTGAAAAACTGAGGTAAGTATTCAGAAGGGAATCCTCCAACTTAAACGGATTCTCTGGATAAGAAGACAAAAACTAATAATATGGGGAAGGGGAGCAGCCCTCTAAGTTAAATGGGCTGCCGAGTGCCCTCTAACTTAAACAGGTCTCGCACAAGAAAAAGAAGATATGTACTCACCATAACGTTCCATCTGAGTAGTTATACTTCATTTTTCTGCAACCTGTGGGTATACGAATCCGTATCGGATCCGAGCTGGCAACTTTTTTCTAGCATCTGCTCCAAGCTCCGAGCTCCTCCCCTTACCCATAATACCCTACCATCTCCTATCTTCCCTCAGATCGAGTTTGCTGCAACTAACAATATATATGCAACTCAACCCAATAAACCAAACCTGAAAACAGGATAAGGTCCGGGGGACGGAGGGAGGGAATGTTGCAGAAAAATGAAGTATAACTACTCAGATGGAACGTTATGCTGAGTACATAACTTCTTTATCTGAAGTAGTTAACTTCATTTTATCTGCAACAGCTTTTCCCATAAACGCTTTGGAAAAGGAAACAAACAATTGGTCAGTCTTGCGGAAAGACTTCATTCTATGAAGATAAAAACAAAGCTGTCTATGAACATCTAACAAATGGAGTTTGTATTCACCTTTATTTTGGAAGTTGGGAAAGAAAACGGGCAGATTAATGGACTGGTTTATGTTTGCTTCAGATGTCACTTTAGGTAAGAAGGAAGGGTTAGTACGGAGGGAGACCCTATCCTTATGGAAGACCAAATACGGAGGCACGGCAGACAGAGCTTGAAGCTCAGAAACTCTCCTAGCCGATGTGATGGCGACTAGGAAAGCTGTCTTTCAGGACAAAAATTTTTAAGTCCACCGAAGCTGCAGGTTCGAAAGGAGGAGCCACCAATGCCTGTAAAACAAAAGTAAGGTCCCAAGGAGGTACAGAATCCTTGACAGGGGGCCGTAACAGAAAAGTACCTTTAAGAAAAGCCTTACACAGCCTAGAGGAGGCTAAGGCCATGTTGTCTTTACCAACGTGAAAACTGGAAATGGCTGCCAATTGTACTTTCACTGCGGAGGAACTACCTCCTTGCTGAAAGATACCAGAGAGGAAGTCCAACACCACTGGAACAGGAGCTGTAAAGGGATCTATTTTTCTCTGTGAGGCCCAAATGGAAAAGCAATTCCATTTACTGCAATAACGTTTCCTAGCGGAGTCTTTAAGAGAGGCCACCAGAATGGATTTTACCTGGGATGAAAGACCGGGAGTCCTGGCAATTAACAGAACTGGAGCAACCAAGCTGTTAGCTTGAGGCTGCCCAGATTGGGCGGACGTGTCCCCAATGGATGGGAAATTAGATCCGGGCAGGGATCCAGAACCCACGGGGGAGCTAAGAGATGAGACCAAAGGAATGGGAACCAAACCTGACGAGGCCAGAACTGGACAATGAGGATCACTTTGCACTGTAGTCGGCAAGCTTTCTGAAGAAACTTCGGAATGAGAGGTAAAGGTGGATAAGCATACAGAAGCCCGGGGGGACCAAACATGGACTAGAGCATCTCAGGGGGCTTCCCCTGGTGAGGAAATCAGAGTGAAGAACTCACTGCACTTAGCATTGGAAGGAGATGCGAAGAGATCGCAGCAAGGCTGACCCCATCCAAGGAAAATCTCCTCCGCTGCTAACTGTTTCAGAGACCACTCATAAGGCATCAGAATGGCCGGACTCAATCTGTCCGCTAAAATGTTGGAGCGCCCCGGGATGTGCACTGCTATCAGAAACCGACCGGTGGAAATCGCCCATTTCCACACTCTCATGGCCTCGTGACATAGAGGGTAGGATCTGGATCCCCCCCTGCTTGTTGATATACCAGACGACCGACATGTTGTCTGACTGAACTGCAATCAATCCGAGAGGGAGGACTGTGAGAAAGGCTTCCCAAGCTAAAAGCACATTTTCTCATCTCTAGAACATTTATGTGCAAATTGGTCTCTGTCTGGGACCACGTGCCTTGGACTGTCCTTCCCAAACAGTGTCCCCCCCACCCGAGTTGGGAGGCATCCGTGGTCACTGTGGTTTGGACTGGGGGTGACGCAAAGGGGTGTCCTTTTGATATCTCCAGTGAAGTTAACCACCAAAGAAGAGATGTCCTGCAGACGTGACTGATCTTGATCGGAAATTCCAAGGGCAGGTCTAGCCAAGACCACTGAACAGCCAGAGTCCATTGAAGTACCCGCATGTGAAGGCGCACATAAGGGAGAATAGATATGGTGGCAGCCATGGAGCCCAGAGCCCCGAGAATCTCGCTTGCTTTTGAAGACTTGGAGTTCGCTATCTGAGCTATGTGGCACCTGAGATGTAGAATCCTGTCTGGAGTTAAGAATACTTTCATCTGCAAAGTGTCTAACCATGCCCCAATGAAGTCTAGAACTTGTACTGGTTGCAAGTGGTATTTGTGAACACTGACTGTAATTCCCAGTAGGTCTGCTAACTGAATGAAATAATCTTGAGCCAGACACAAGTGATGCTTGTTGGGTGCAGCGAAGAGCCAGTCATCCAGGTATGGAAACACCTGAATACCCTGAAGCCTCAGGTGAGCCGCTACAACTGCCATTACCTTGGTAAACACCCTGGGGGCTGTAGTGAGACCAAAGGGTAGCGCGCTGAACTGAAAATGACTGGCTCCCAGCCGGAAGTGCAGGAACCTCCTGGAGCTTCTGTGTATTTTGATGTGGTAGTAAGCATCCTGAAGGTCTAACGAGCACATCCAGTCGCACTCTCGGAGATAAGGTAGAATGGACTGTAGGGTGACCACCTGGAATTTCTGTTTGGCTACTGACATGTTTAATGTTGACAGGTCTAGAATGGGCCTGAGATCCCCCGTTTTTTTTTTGGCACCAAAAAGAACCTTGAGTAGACGCCTAATCCGGACTGATCGGGGGGGACCGTTTCGATGGCTCGTTTGAGAAGCAGCTTTGAAACCTCTATAGCTGCTGCCTCCCTGTGAGCCGGTGGAACATCCTTGAGGTGCATTGTAATATTTGGAGGGGCAACGAAAGGAATAAAGTAACCTCTGGATATTATCTGAAGAACCCAGCAATCTGTCGTAATGGACTCCCATGCCGCTGGGTGTAAGGACAATCATCCCCCGACTGCCTCCAGAGTAGGACAGTCGGGCAACCCCCTCAGGGCTGCTGACCATGTCTATCAGAGAGGGGTTCCCTAGACCCGAAATTCCAGGGACCCCCCCTCCCCCCGTCTACCTCTGGGTTGGCATTGATCCTGTCCCCCTCTACCTCTGGGGGAAAAGCTGTCCTGAGAATCCCAGGAAAACTGAGATTTTTGGAACCACATCTTTTTCTGCCCTCTTTGATTTCTAGAGAATGACCACTGAAGGCTACAGAAGTGGACTCCGACGGCAAAGTCTTCCCGTCCTTTTCGCTCTGGCCAAGTGTGTCACGTACTGTCTTTCCAAAGAGGGAAGAACCGTCGTAGGGAGCGTTGATAAATGACTCCTTGAAAGGGTCCGCAAACTGACACAATCTGAGCCAGGCATGATGCCTCATGGCTATGCCTGTCCCAGCTGCCCTAGCTGCTCCTTCCGTGGCATGGGAAAGTAGCCGCATAGATGTGTTTGAGACTGACTTCAGAGTAGACATTTTCGCCGAGAACAGCTTCTGTCCTGTGGCGATAAAGACTCTGGGGGCGACTCCAGTGAATTCCGAAGCAAGATCTCGCTGAAGCCGAATCACATGTGCCAAATAATTCAGCGCACGGATAGAAAAAGTCGCTGAGGAGTATACGCACTTCCCTAACCTATCCACCAACCTGGACTCCTTGTCTGGAGGGTGGACTAAGGAACTCTCCTGTGCTAGCTCCTTCTATGTGGCCACTGCGACCAACATAGCATCAACTGGGGCTCCTTTTGACCAGGGTTGTCTGTCAGAAGGGGGAGATAAAACCTTGTCAGAGCATTCGGGATGGGCTCTACGGTGTCGGGCTCCTTCCATGACCTTGTGGTGATGAGGTCCACCAAGGGGTCTGCTGATGGGGACACCCAGGAAGTAGATGGGCCCATGCCAAAGGCCTCCAGGAACACTGACTCATCCCCAGAAGATTTTGGGGCTGACCAACCTCCCCTCTGGCGGAGGATCTCCATAACTTCTCTGAAGGAGATGTCTTTGGGAGGTGACCTGGGGGAACCTTATCCTTCATCTAAGTCAGTGTCAGTAGTGAGGGACTCGGGGGAGTCCAAGTGCCTCCTTTTGCACTTGCGCTTATGGTGACCCTCTTCAGTAAGACTTTCAGAAGGGGATCCGCGAGCCGCAGGGGTTTCCCCGGGGAAAATTATCTGAGGATCCTCTGGCACAGGCTGTCCCTGAGACAGGATGAAGGGAGTCGTTACCAAATCCAGGGGGGCCTGGGTGGTATCTGAGGGGAAGGGCTAGGGTCTCAATCCCTGAGAGAGAACCCTCTCCACCACTTTGAAGGCAGAGGGAGAAGTCCTCCACGGATCCACAGCAGGGACCGGAGACGAAGACAGGGTAGCCTGAGGTCCGAGGGAACGGATCGGATCTGAAAAGGTCGGAGCCAAAGAATCCGTTCCCCGGGTCCGACTCCCTGTCCGCGGCTCCGAGAATCACTCGGATCCGAATAAGTCGGATCCGAAGAACTCAAGGTAACAGCCGGAGTCGAGGTTGGAGGAACCATCAGCGCTGGACTACCAGCTCCAAAAAACCTCTGATCCAAGAGCCCCAAAGCCGAAGCACGGATCGGGGAAGGAGAGATGGGGCGGAAAGGAGGCGTGGAGGTTGCCCCTCCAAAGAGAGAGGGACCTGGCAAGACTCCCATCTGAATTTGGGTCTGAATAAATCTCCGCATCATCCTGTCCATATCCATGTCCGATAGGCTCCGTGTCGACCTCGAAGAGGCCACCGACTTAGATCTAGCTGGTCTGCACAGTGGGGAGGAGGGCCTCGTGTCCGAATGTTCCAACGGCTCTGGTGAGAAACGAGGAGACCAGAGCCATGGAGAAAAAGGCCTCATGGTTTCAGATGGGGGGGGGGCTGAGAAAGAGCTCTCTGTCTGGGGACCTCTTACGATGCCTGTCCTTTTTCTCCCTTTCTTCTCTGTGCCTTTCCTTTTCCTTCTCTTTTTCCTTATCTTTGTCAGACTCGCTGACTGAAGATCTGTCCTTTGAAGACCCATCGCCAGACAAAGAGGGAGGTTGAGTCCCTGTCTGGGTGGAAGGTGGAAGGTGGTACACTAGCGACCGAGGCCGAGGTAGATTCCAGCATGGCAGCAGGGAGAAGGCTTTTGGCAACTAGCTTGGCCTTACGATCCCTAAGGGCCCTAGGGTTGAAACCTGAACAGACAGCACATTGAGTGGACTCCTAAGCATATCACACACACAGTGTGACCATCGGCCGGGGAAAGCTTATGGCCACACTCTGTACATTTGTTGAACACAGGCTTTGGCTGGTCAGCCATAGTCTTGCACTCCAAGGTATAAACACTACCTTTCCAAAAACCACACACACACACAGGTAGGGGAAGGGCAGGCCTAACTACTACTCTATACAAAAACCTTTTTTTTTTTTTTTTTTTTTACACCAATGACCAAACGCGATACTACGGAAGGGGAGGAAGGGAAATCCTAGTCAAGCACACCTAGATATCAGCAAAAAATGTTCTACTTACTATCCCTGAGCTCAGAGCAAAGGAGATGCACACTACTGGCGTGGCAAACGAGATCTGAGGGAAGACAAGAGATGGTAGGGCATTATGGGTAAGGGGAGGAGCTCGGAGCTTGGAGCAGATGCTAGAAAAATGTTGCCGGCTCGGATCCAATAAGGATCTGTATACCCACAAGTTGCAGATAAAATGAAGTTAACTACTTCAGCTCAAGAGGGGAAAGCACACGCTAAAGACTACAAATGGTGTTTTCTAACTCTATCACACACTAAAGGAAAAGGTTTTATCTGAAAACTGTTGAAAAAAGTGTATTAAATACTTAGTCAACGAGCCAGTCAGAAGACATCCCGGTCGCTTGAGTGGCAAATGAGATCTGGGTAACTTACCCGGTGCATCATGGGATAGGGGGTTAGCCTCCAGCCAGTGGAAGCTCTTGAGCTTTTCTATTAGGCCACGTCAGAACTGATGCTAGGTTCCGAACCCAACCAACAAGAATTAAGGTGAGATTGGACAACATAACATTCTATTATTCAAACAATCAGATGTAGGTTCAGAATGCCAGGGTGAATGAGAAGTTACATGTTCTGTGAGGTTAGGTCTACTTTGTGAGGAAGATTTTGGTAAAGCCCCATGACCAGGTGCATGAGAAGGGAGAAAAAATAGTTTGTAAGACCTTACCATAACCATAGATGTCCTTCTCTTCTATGTTACAGTACTCATAACAGTAGGGAGGAGCTGCCTGCAGTGCCACCGTCCAGCCAGTATACCAAAGTCTTTGTCTTGGAGGGTACGTGTGACGTCGGCTACAAGGGCCACAAACCGGCGTTAGGTATAAAGGTGACGTCTGCACGTACCCCCCTCAGAATAGTTTCTGCTGCATGTACTAGTGCTCCTGAGGTTTTTCAGGAGAGTCCTAACTGAGACCCTTAGACTTACATGCCTGCTAGAGCCAGGGCAGTAATAAGGCTATGTAGGTAGAGATTTGGGGAAGAAGATGGCCACAGATGTTCATAAAATACCTGCTATAGCTGAAGCAAGAAACAGGGGGTAGGAGGGTGGGATTGAATACTGCAACATAGAAGAGAAGGACATCTATGGTTATGGTAATTTCTTACACAACTATTCTATGTCCTTCTAGTCTGAAGATGGAGTATTCATAACAGTAGGGAGACTACTAGAGCTTTAAGTATGATCCTAGAAGGAGGAAGGGTTTCCGTGGTCCAGGAGAGCCTGTAGGATAGTTCTGGCAAAACCGGCACTAGCACGGGATGCCATGTCCAGCTTGTAGTGTTTGATGAAGGTGTGCACTGAGGTCCAAGTGGCTGCCTCTAAAATAGAAGGGGAATCAATGCCTTTGAAAAAGGCAGAAGAAGAGGCAGCTGCTCTGGTGGGATGTGGTTTGATGCTGCCTTGCAAGGTTTTTCTATGGTGTGAGTAGCAGAAGGAGATGGACTTGGAGATCCAGGAGGCAATGGTTTGCTTAGATACAGCTTTCCCTAGTGCTCTGTGATGGAAGGAAACAACTGTTCTGATTTCCTGATGTCTTTGGTTTTGTCTAGGTAATATCTTAGTTGTCTGTGCACGTCCAGAGAGTGAAGGGTTCTCTCTGATGCACTGTGAGGATGGGGGTATAAGACACGTAGGTTAATGGTTTGATTCGAGAGTTCATTAACCACCTTTGACATGAAGGAGGGGTTGGTCCTGAGCACCACTCTGTCCCTGTGAAAGATTAGGTAGGGGGATGTGGCCATCAGGGCTTGGATTTCCGAAGCCCTCCTGGCAGATGTGAGGACAACTAGCAGAACTGTTTTGAATGTACAAAATTTCAGAGAAGCAGAATGTACTGGTTCAAAAGGAGACACTGCTAGCTTTTCTAATACAAAGCTTAGATCCCACAGAGGAGGGAAGGGTTTCTGTGGGGGTTTGATGTGGAGGACTCCTCTTGAAAAGAGTTTGACTTTCAGTCTGGAAGCCAGGGGAGGTGTTGGACAGACAGACAGAGATGGCAGATAAATGGACTTTGATCAAGGAATATGTCAGTCCTGTTTGGAGTAGCTCACACAAGTAGGACAGGACCCTAGGGATGGAGGTAGTGAGGGGGTTCTGTTTGTTCCTATGACACCAATTGGAGAATCTGAGCCATTTAGCCACGTACTTTCTCCTAGTACTGGGTTTTCTGGCCTCCTGCAGAACATTAAGTACGTCCTCTGAGTAAAGATGTCTGTAAGGGATCTGGATTCTATCACCCATAAGATTAGTTTTAGACTGTTCACCTGCGGGTGTAGCAGAGACTGCCATGTTCTGTGTGAGCAGGTCTATCCGGTGGGGTAACCTGTGGTGATTGCCCTTGGCTAGAGAAAAAGTAGGGAACCAATTCTGTCTTGGCCAAAAGGGGGTCATCAGTAGGATTTTTGGTTTGTCCCTCTGAATTTTCAGGAGGACTTTCTGGATTAGAGTGAAAGGGGGGGAAGGAGTCCAGGAACATTCCCCCATGAAAAGGAGAAGGCGTCCACTTTCCACGCTTTTGGGTTCCTTGTGCAGACGTTGGGCAGCCTGTTGTCTGGGGAGGCAATGAGGCCTGCTTGTGGAATACCCACCTGTGTATCAGGTCTAGGAAAACCTCCCTCTGTAGCATCCATTCGTGAGAGGGGGCTGAGGTTCTGCTGAGTGTGTCTGCCATCACATTCTGTTGAGAGGGGATATACATGGCCAACAGATGTACTCTGAGGGAATCTGCTAGATCCAAATCTGAATGGCCAGTCTGCATAGAGGGTATGACCTGGTCCCTCCTTGTTTATGTACCACAGAACTGTCATGTTGTCTGTGATTACCTTTAAGGTTCCTAGCAGGATAGAGGGTTGGAATGTTAGTAGGGCTAACAGCAAGGCTCTCATTTCCTTGATGTTGATGTGATATTTTACTCTTGGAGTGGACCATTTGCCTTGTACTGAGAGGTGTTGTTGATTTGTTTGCAACACTGCCCCCCATCCTAGGTCCGAAGAATCGTTGTAAAGGCACTGAAGTGGAGCTGGGGTCTGAAGGTGGAGCCCTGGGTTGGTCTGTACTGCAGATATCCACCAATGGATCTCCCTCTTTAAGCAAGGGAGAAGTGGGAGGGGCACATCCAAGGGGTGAGAATGTTGGTTCGATAGATTTTTCAGTACCCACTGAATTTTGCGCATGTGTATAAGGGATGCCATGTGACCTAATAGTTTCAGAAATTCCCGACCTGTCAGAAAGGTCCAGGAAAGGATCTGGTTGAAGTACAGACCGAGTTCCTGAATCCTTTGGTCCGGTATGAAGGCTTTCATGCAGTCCGTGCGTAGTCTGCATCCCAGAAAAATCATGTCCTGAGAAGGAGTCAGGCGAGATAGTAAATCCCAGAAGACAGAGGGTGTGTGACACCTGCTGCAAACGGAGGAGTACGAGTTGGTGGTCATGATGCAGGATGAGGAAGTCGTCTAGGTAGGGATATATTTGTATACCCTGTGTCCTGCAATGGGCAACAAAGGGGGCTAGACACTTGGTGAACACTCTGGGGCTATGGATAGACCAAAGGGCAAAGCAGAGAATTGCAAATGGCAGGAGCCTATAGAAAATCCGAGAAATTTCCTGGATGAATGGGGATGTACAGGTAGGCATCCTTGAGATCTAGAGCCACCATGAAGACTTGGGGGGGATTAGAGGCAGGCGAATAGGTGAGGTTATCATTTTGAAGCTGGGTACGAGAAGGAAAAGATTGAGAAAGGAAAGATCCAGGATAGGTCTGCAGGGACCCTCTTTCCTGGGGACCAGGAACATTCTGGACTAGAACCCCGAGTTCTTTTGAGGGGCAGGAACTGGTTCTATGGTGCCTTGGTTTAGGAGTTGTTGAACAATGGGTGGAAATAGGTGAATCTATTTTTTTGGTGGTTGTGGAATGCCATGAAAGGGTGGGAGCATCCACCAAGTCATGTTATATACTCTCTGGATAATGGAGAGGACCCATCATTCTTTTGTAAGTTTCTGCCAGGAGGGGAGGGAAAGAATGAGATGGAGAGATAGGGAAGTTTCTGGATGCAGGGTGGTTGAGTCACAGTGGAGGGGGCCTGGGGTGGTTAGACTGTCTCCGAAAGGGAGTGGCAAAAGATCTTGAGGGCAGTCTTGGGGTAGAAGTCTTTCTCTACTGCCTACGTCCCTTGGATTGCTGTGTTGAGGAAAAGGATTCCCTTCATACAAAGGATGGTTTTTGAGGGTGGTTTCTATGATATCTAGGAATGGTGGACACCAAAAGGTGTTTTAGATTTTGTAACTCTTTTCCCTTCTCTTAGATGGATTTGAGGAGCTCAGCAGAGGCTTGCCCAAAAAGTGCCTTATTGTCTAACGGAGCATCCAGAAGTTTGGTCTGAACATCCATGGGGAGGGGTTGTAGCCATACCCAGGAGTAATGACACAGCACTGATCCAGAAGCAGCAGCTTCCACAGCATTATAGCTGCACTTAATTGAGTGCCTGGTTACTTTTGATGCTGTGGAGAGGAGAGAGTTTAATTGTATTCTGGTGGGGGAGTCCTGGACCTCAGAAAGAAGGCTGGAGGCCTTAGAAATGTTGTCAAGTACAAACCTTGCTATGTGGGTTTGGTAGTTCAAGGCCCTAATGGCCAGAGTGGAAGATGTGTAGAACTTTTTGCCTGTCCTGTACATACATTTACTGTCTTTATCAGTTGGATAAAGAGTAGAGGAAGGAAGCTGTCTGGAGGTCTTGTCTGCCAAAACAGCTATAACAGCTGGGTCAGCAGGAGGGTTCTTGTAAAGAAACTGGGTGTCTTGAGTGACCCTATAAAATCTGTCTGATCGTTTAGATGCTGGAGGTTGGGAGTCAGGAGAAGCAGCTAAGAATGCATCTTGAAATGTAGGTGGTAAAGGGGGCACAGCTGAGGGAGCGGGGTGCTCCATTTGCAGAAGGTCAAAGTATCTTTTCTTAGAATCTGAGACCTCAGAGGCCTGCCACTTGAAGTGCTCCCTCATGATGGAGACAGTATCCAGAAAACTAAATTCTTCCCCTGGATAGTATGGAGAAATAGAGTCCTCTTCATCTGGAGTAATGAACTCCTTGGGGGATTCAATTTGAGTCTTATAAGAGAAGGATTCCTCGGAGGATGAATATTCCTCCTCAGACGACATTGGTTGGTTGAGGAGTGAGAGTAGGTGGGAGTTGTTAGGATTGTAAGGCCTGTAAGGCCTTAAAGAGGCTTTGGGAAAAGGATTCCCAGCCTGACATCTGAGGGGGTTCAACGTGTTTAGACTTCTGTTTCCTTTTCAAGGGTGTGGTAGACAAGGGAGAAGCAGACGTTGGCCTAGCAAGAGGAGGAGGAGCAGGGGCTTCCGAGAAGGTGAGCCATGGCTCCCCTATGCCATCAGACTCTGATGGCTGAAATACCTCAGCGGATGTACCTTCGGTTTCCTGCACCCCAGCTTCCATTGTGGTTCCCGGGCCTGCTTGGGAGACCGTCCTCCGAATGGACTCCAGGTCTGCTATCGCCTCTAGAGCCGGTTCGGATGCCTGAGGTGCTGCCTGGGATTCGGGACTAGTTTCTTCACCTTCTTCTGAGGCGGCTCGTTGGATGGGCCTACTCCTCCCTCCATGCCTAATGCCAAATGTCTGAGTCTCTGATTCTTGAGGTAAAGATTTAAAGCCGCTAGTTGGCTATGAAGTGTTTTGGGGACGAATGACTTACAGACAGAACAGGATGTATGGTCGTGGGCCTCGTCTAGACAGAAAACACACTTATCGTGCATGTCCTTATGAGGAATCTGTCTCCCACAAGCACATTTCCCTTTCCTAGCTGACATGTAAGTCTAAAACAGCAAGCAAAACAAGTAAGAAAACCCCCCAGTGGGCACTTATCTGAATGGTCCAAACGGTTGTCTGGTCTCGATAATCAAAAGTGTAGTCCATCTGATAAAACGTGAAGCAAGGTAGAACTGGTGAATGGGCGTCCAATGATCACTACGGCAGAAAAATTCTGAGAGGGTACGTGCACACGTCACCTTTATACCTAAGGCCAGTTTATGGCCCTCGTAGCCGACACCACACGTACACTCCAAGACAAAGACTCTGGTATACTGGCCGGACGGTGGCGCTGCAGGCAGCTACTCCTTACTGTTATGAATACTGCAACATCAGAATAGAAGGACATCAAATATTGTCTGGACCAAAAAGAGTTACCAATAGTATTTTTGGAGAGTCCTTCTTGATTTTTATTAAAATTGTGGCAATCACAGAAAACAAAAGGCATACAAGAACATTCCCATCCACAGGAAAGAAAAGGCATCTGGTTTCCAGGCCTGATTTCAAGGAATTCTGACAAAATACTTCTGTAACTATTTGTTGTGAATAATGGCAGAGAGATCTACTTGAAGCATTCCCACAGGTGGGCAATCTCCTTCCTGTAAGACCTCTGGATATAACATACATTTGTGAGGATCAGAATCTGTCCTGGATCTGTTCAAGGAATCTGCAGCAGTGTTTTACTCTAATGGGATATAAGCTGCTTGAGGGAAGAATCTGTGCTGAACTGCCAGCTCCTAGGCAATCATGGCTAGCCTGCACAAGGGGTAAGACCTGTCCCCCATGTATGTTTATGTACCATACCACTGTGGTGTTGACTGTACTTACTAGCAATGGTCCTTCAAGGTCTTTATCGAAGCCATTATTTTTTTGAAAATGATGTGATTGTTTTTTTCCTTAGGTGGGGATCCCAAATCTCCTGAACTTTGATTTCTTTGGACACTGTTTCTCAGGCAAAGTCTGAAGTGTCTATTGAGACAGACTGACTAGGAATGGGAGAAGAAAGTAGCAGACCTGGACTTAAATGAAACAGATTTGACCACCACAATAGTTACTTTTTAATGAAGTTCAGAACTGGAACATGAAAAGAAGCAATAATCAACAGAAACCAACAGAGGAAGATGGTGCTGGGTCTATCAGATTTGAAACTTTCTTATGTGAAGTCTGGCTAAATGAACTATGAGAGTGGCTAATGCCATGTAATCTAGGATTCTCAGAAACTCTCTTGCTGTGGAAATGGACTGGTGAGCCAGATCTAAGAAATGTAGATGGTAAAAATAAACTTACTCTGGAGGGAGGTATCCAAAAAGCACTCAAGAAACTTGTCAGGTGGAACCAGGGTGGATTTATTTAGGTTTAGCTTGAAACTTAGTTTTTGGAAAAGGTTTATTGAGAAAAGAAGGGATGCCTTGGTGTCTTGGGTGGAATCGGCTAAGATGAGGCTAACATCCAGGTAAAGGTGAATGTGGATTCCCTGAAGTCAGCAGAAGGCAAAGACTGAAACCAAGCATTTTGTGAAATCCCTTGGAGCTGCAGATAGTCCAAATTGCAGTGGTCTGATGTATTGCAACTAAGGCTCGTTGTCCCATGGTGACAGTAAAACAGTCAGTAGTTTGGACACAGTACTCTTGCAGATAGCCCAAAAGAGTATATAAAGGGAGCAAAAACAGTCAGTAGTTTGGATCAAGTCCTCTTGCAAATGGCTCATATTAAATTGCTGAATCAGGCATCAATGGATACCATAAAGACCAAGCTAAAGGATGACTAGGCCATAACCAATTCTCTACACTAATTCTCCAGTGAAGACACCCTGGCCTTTATCTCATACACGAAAGGGACATTCCTATCATCAGTCCTGTGAGAATGTACTGCCACCATGCAGTACAAGAATTGGACGAGTTTTAAAACCCACAATGAAATTAGAACTGAAAATCATATGAAAACAGGAAACTTTATTGATGACAGCAAAACCAGATGCCAAAACAGTGTGAGAAGCACAAAAGCAGAAAAAAATGTTGTGCATGGTGCCCAAGAACAACTATCTAAATCAGTGTATTATGTGAAAGTTTGCATAATCACAGGTGTGCACCCATCCCTTGCTTGTGATTTTCTGAAGAGAGATGCTGAATTTTGACAGGTGGAAAGGATGATCCTAACCACAGGTCCCATCAAGGAGAGTCCTCGATGTTAGGCGTTCCTTCTTCATACTGTCATGCCAACATAAGGCACTTTGATATAATTATGTCATGGTCGTGCACCTTATGGCCACCTCAATTACCTTTCATCATCATTGCATCACTATCTGCATCAAGTTTCCTTCTTCCTTTGGCAATGAATTCACTGTTCACAAACAGTAGCAGTAATTGCATCTTTTAAGTGATGTATGAATTCAGTTTTCTTGATGTTATGATTCAATCTCTGGCTAGGTTGCAGTGACTGTCACTATGGTCAGCATTTCCATTTACCGGATAGTTAGCATCATTAATTACGAAAGACAAATTGGGAACAGTACCTCTTCACCCATTCCTGCCGTTTTTCGTCCTTCAGTGTTAAAAGGAGGCTTCAAATAACCCTTAAAGTGAAGTCGAACCAGCTCATGAAATGTTGGTACACAATCCTGCATAGCAATAAAACAAAAAGCTTAGTATAAAGTCCTGAAATGTCAATCAAAAATTAAGAATAGAATAAGAAATATTCAAAGAGCTGAATCTTGGGATTATTCTCTTAATTGTCATGTCCTCTCAAACAATAATTAAAAGAGTCTAACAATACTGGATTCTGAACAAGGGAGTACAGTTATTTCAGATTTCTACTTCAAATAAAAGTGGAAGGTGTGATTGACTATGTTAACAATGTAGCAAAGGGATACAAAGAAATTTCTTTATTAGATTTACACAAGGATCATGCTGTTTGTATGAAAATTTGCTTATCTATTTAAGTTCTGTTCTTATTTTGATTCAGCTACATAACCCGCTCTGGATTAACCCTCATCCCATGAGTTGCATCCAAGCGCCTCTCCTTCTCAGGCCTTGCTCCACTCTTCTGCTTTTTCCCCACTCCTGCCCTCAGAAAATGTTCTTCACCAGAACTACACATATTGTCCTCATTCCATTATACCTATCACTGCACTGTTCAGTGTGGCTACTAACGTGAGCCTGCAATCAAGTTAACCTCTCTTTGAGAACACAATAATTCTTTTCAATGCTTGGGCTATTTTCCACCAGTTAATTGTTGAAAAATTCACACTGATATCTAAAAAAAAGCAGAACATTATAATTTATAGCAGAATTCTACTCCTTTGTCAAATAACTAGCTCCATAAATCTGAATCTATACAAGTGCTTCAACACTCATTAATTTCTAGACATTTAGCCATTATTAGTGATATTTTGCACTTTTCACTGAAGTCATTCATTAGAAGATCACATTAGTCAGTATGTTAATATTCCAATCACCGCTCCCTCCAGGCACAGATTCACTTTATAAGACACTCAGCAATACATACAACAAGTCTGAAAATAATAACAAAAGTTCTCATAAAAAGATCCAGACAGGGAATTAAAAAGCACATATCCCGAGACATAAACTGACGACATGTGATTTATCAAGTGTGTGTGTGTGTGTGTGTGTGAAGGGATGGAATCAAAGTAAGACTTTTACTCATTCTATACTATTTTAGTGTCACTACAGCACCCTTACCTTTCCAGTGAATAAAACAAAGGAAAAAAAATGGTTATGCGATACCATGTCAATGGCTGTCCAAGAATATACAGTCCTGCAACAAGAACATTTTAACAGGGCTTTCACAGCTATGACAGTTCAGCAACCTCTTTTCCTCTCAGACAAACTAGAACCACCTTGTAGCCTTTACAGTGCAGTGAACAGAAACACTCAGTTCATACATCATCTTCCAGTTCTTGAGCAATATTAAACTATGACATTCCAAGTGGAGGCATCTTCAACCAAGACAGATCTGTGCAAAGACATTTAATGAAAATATCTTTTTGAAACAAGCTCAGATTTGTACAGCTAGCACCCATTAACAAACCATCAAAAAGAACGAATAAGTAATGCCTCTTGCTGCAAACCCAGTCTTAAAGATCAAATGTTACTGTAATTACTACAAAACATATAACTGTAGTATCATTCTTCAAAAGATCATTTTGCAACAGTACATCATACAATATCAGGCAGTAACACCCTCCCTTGAGCAACAGAGATATTACACTGCTAAACTTCTACTTTTGACTGTTTTACCAAAGTATGTACTAGATCCTTTAATGATGTTTCATTTCTAATGCACTCAAATGTTCACCGGCCCCTTGTACAACCACGTTTTTGTCACAATCTTCTTCCTTACCACCACAGATGACATAACATTAAGGAGGACCCTTTCTGAAAACTATGTATTGGATAAATAGCATTTTTTTGCTCTAATCCCTTTCTATCAAGACCCCTCCTCCAACTTCTCAATTGGCCCATTAATTTTCCCTTGCAGCAAAGAGCCTTATGACCCACTTATTTCCCAAAGGGTGAGTGTCAAGCAAATCGTAGTTTACTCTTTACAGCCCTAACAACCCCACCCATGCTCCACATTCTTCCAAGTGGCACACAATGAAAATCCTTTGGGACTCTCATTGTCTTCTGTGAATGATACACAGATACCACAGATGATCCAACATTCTGTAATGCGCACATAATGCACATTTCTCCAGTCTCAACTTGCCAACTCTATGCACTCCATGTGTCCTGAACACATGCCCTATTCTTCTCTCAGACAGAGGTGAGATGTGCCAGCCCCTTTTCTCTCTCTCCCAGACAGCTTCAGCAGGTGCTGGAACCATTGACTGAACTCAGGTTACCGATGTTTTAGTCATAGCCCTGTCCTACATTGCCAGTGGGTTTGCCACCAGTTAACACCTTAGTTGACATCTGTGGTAGGCAACAGGTGTTCCGCTTCATCTGACTTGTCTGGAAACATTGCTAGAAGATATGACATGTTAAGGTGTAAACCAATGCAACCTCAGGGTGAAATAGGCTGTTAGTGCACAAAAAGGCCATACCATTATGAAAGATAAGGTAGGAATCTGAGTTTTAAAATTGTCAGGCAGACCTCCCAACTGTACCAATTTACTTGGTTTTTACTGAGTTTTGGGGTCCAATTAATAGGGTGCCATGATTCTTGAGTGGCACCCCTTCATTTCTGATTTTTTCCAGCTCTTTTCAATTTTTTTTTATTTCACTCTGTTTTGAGCTGACGTAATCACGTGCACGATGACATCAGCTTCGTCAGCCTGTTGGAATTGAGCTCAAGGGCTCGTGTACTTTCCGGCTGGCTGTTTGAATGAAAGGAATGATTGCTGCAGAGCTTTGGCTGCGTGTGCTTAAATTCTGGCTGTTTGAAAACTTCTAGTGTGGAATCGGAAATGAAACAAGCAACTGCTGCAGACCTTTGGCTGTGTGTTTGTTGTTGGACTCGTGGCTCGATTAATGCTTTGGCTGTTTTGCTTTTGCATGGAGCGGAGGTCGCTGCTGCCTGGTGGATTAATGCTTTGTTGGCCAGAGGTAATGGCTTGGCTTTGGCTGTTCTGCATGGAGGCAACGATGGCTGCTACTTTGGAGTTACTAGGTGAGCTGCTTAAGGAGTGAGTGAGTGAGTGAGTGAGTGAGTGAGTGAGTGAGTGAGTGTGTGTGTGTGTGTGTGTGTGTGTGTGTGTGTGTGTGTGTGTGTGTGCCACTCAAATTGTAAGTCGCAGCAGTCATAGTATACCTTTCAGCTACACTGCTTTTGACAGTCTATTTTCCTCCTTAAAAAAATCTACTTTTTATTTAATGATGAATGTAAGTCAGAGGAACTCACTTTTTTATTAAAATAGATAAGTGCTTTTGTCTCGTAACTCGTCTTTAGTTTAATAGAGATGAAGTCTCCATTAAACTAAAGATGACACGAAAGCTGTATTCTATTTTAATAAAAAAATGTTAGGTGCTCCGAGACTCCTACAGACTTGTTTCAAGTAACAGTTTAGCTTTGGAAGCAATGAGCTATACACAGATATCATCACTCTCTATGGATGAATAAAGAGAAAAGATGTTTTACTACTTCTTAACTATATCTCCAAACCACCTCCAAACACAAAGTTCACCAAAGCACAAACAATCAAAACAGCTCAAACCACATAACTACTGGACTTCATCAGAATCTCTTCTTAACTATAACAAATGCTGCAAGTAAGGATTCACAGGCATTGAAGTAACTAGCATTAAATATAATGTGATGCCATAATGTTTTAAATTCAGTTTTATAAGATGTATTCTAGTTTATCACAAGTGACAGTAAATACAGTTAATATTCATGTAAACCTTAAGTTACATGTATACTATTCTTAGGAAATGCATGCATCTATATTTTCTGTACATTAAAAATTAAAGTACAGTTTTGTACCTACCATATAAATGTGTAGATGAATTAAAGCACAGTTTTTGTACCTACATAAAATGTAGATGTCACGATGCATTTCCCTGTTCTGTGAGTTGGGGAAGAATGTAGGTAGGTGGATAGCCTGGATTTGTTCTCATGGACACTCTATCTTGATGGAAGATCAGGAAGGTTTGTACTGCCATTAATGCCTGTAGCTCAGATACCCTTCTTGCTGAAGTGATTGCCAGCAGGAAAGCAGTTTTCCATGATAGTATATTAATTCCTAGGAGGTTTTTACATCTCTTAATCCTCTCAGAAACTGCCTGAGCAGAGGATGTGAAAGACTGGAGATCCAAATTAAGTATCTGCTTGAAAAGCTGATGCTTTAACCCCTTTTGGGATAAATTCGGTTAGTGAGACATGCAATGTTCAGGCAGTTAGCTGCAGTCTTTTCAAAGTGGATGCAGGATGTTGTAGTTGTTCTGTGTGATTAACAGCAAGGGAACCAGGGTAGGGTCCATATTTGTTCCCAGACATGCTCCCTCAGTAATGGGTACCAATGTTGTCTTAGCCAGTCTGGAGCTATCAGGAGAATGATGATCCTCTGATCTTTCCCTTCACATTCTTCAATAGCACCTTGTGCATCAAAGGAAACATTGGGTGCTCCAACTGAAAGGGGTTTTTCCAACTGAGAGATGGGGTCCAAGCTTCCATGCTCAAATGTCCTTGTAATGCGATCCCTTGTGCAGAAATTTCTTTTAGCTGGTGTCTGAGTCCCATTTGCAGGGCTTGCAGTAGGTAAATGACCCTTTTCAAGTCTTCTGCTAGCTTGTTTTGTCCGCTTTGTATCAGGCAGTCTCGGTATAAGTAAATTAGGCAGTTCCTAGAGCCTGCAATGCATTACTGATATGAGCAATTATTTTAAGTGAGGCACACTCTGAAGCAGTAGTGAGTAAAGGGCAATGCTGAGAATTGATAATGCTCTGATCCTGCGTGATCTGAATCTTCTTCTGCAATTTGATTAGGTATGGGGGGTGCAGGTATGGGCGGGCCAGCCTGTATCTAGAGCAGCCAGCCAAGACTCCTTGCCCAGAATGGCTGGAAAAGCTGCAGTCAGCATTTTTGAATTTTGGAACAATGAGGAATTATGTGTTTAAAGCCGGACAAAGATTAGAATTCTCCTCCATTTGTTTTTTTTCTTGGTACAGAAGAGTCTGGTGGGTTAAATTTTCCTTGCTCCATGATGGTACCTTTTTCCACAGCTCTCATCCTTAATAATTGAGATATTTGTTTTTAGAGCTTCTGCCTTTGATTTGGAGGTTTGGTAGCTTCCTCTCTTCCTGGTAAGAGTATGAAGTGAAACCTGTAACCCTTCAACTATGGTCTGCAAATCGCGTGTCTGTCTCTTGTGTAGTGCCAGTTCATTGAAAATAAGGCTAGCTTCCCGCTTCTGGTGCCACTCTAGTTGTTCTTTCTAGCTTAGCTGTGGCCCAGAGCCTGTGGCTGTACTGTGCTGCGTGTGGTGGCTGTGTCTGTGGCTGTACCACCTGGTACCTACTGAAAGCTGGCCCCTGCCACTATGGCGTCCTGGTAGGCACCCCTGGATGCCTCTCTGCCTCTGCCTCTGGCTATTGGAGCCTCTCTAGCAAAGGACCAATTCTTCTGGAAAGGAAGGGTTCTATCCTGGCGGACCTTGGCTAAGTAACCTGTATGATCTCTGTTTTCTGCTTTCACAGTTTGGACAGATTTTTGCCTTCACTTCCCATCCAGTAGCACCTGAATAATGGCCAAACAAATTGGATCCATGACATGGTTTTAATAATTTTGCATTTTTGAATGCCTCTGGTAAGGCCTGCTTGCCAGAACCATGCATGCCTGTGCATCATAACTGTGCCAAAAATGGAAAATCTAAAAAAGCCTCCTGTGCATCCATTTCGCAACACTCTTTTGGTACTGATTTTATAGAGAATGTATGTACCACATTTTTTGCTGGTATTAGGTCTCTGGGGTTCATCCGAGGATGATTTTTTGGTTAACTGGTCTTAGATAATGCATTGAGCAAAGATCATGTGTATTGACAGTTCCCTTGGATATGAAAAGAGAGGGTGAAGGGGGTTTATTTACTACATCTGGCAGGACCTACATTCTTAGGAAGAGGGGGAGGGTTTCTAGCTGTACCTGCCTGCTACAGCCTTAGGTCGGGTCCCGGGATCTGCAAAAGAGCAAAAGGGTATATTAGCATGGTAATGCATGGACCCTGTAGTACCTATCGAGACCTGCAGGATCTACACCGCTGAGAGGAACTGCAGGTGGCCAAAAGCATCGGTAAATAGTAAAAAGAAAACAGAGGAATCTCTTTCTGAAGAGTCTAGTCCTGTTGTAGCCAACCACCTTCGTTCTCCTCATGGCAGGGTTTCTGAGAATGAAATGGCCCTGCCACTGAAATCCCATCTCATAGCATGCAAAAGTTCCCCAAAGGGGAAAGGCAGGAGGGAGAGGGGCAGGATGGACTCATCTCAGGTCATCCTTCATCTAAGGGGAAGAAAGGCTCTGCTCTAGGTGTATTATTATCTGATCATCAGAGGAATCATCTGAACTGACTGGTCCAGGGGCTCTGCTCCCCCTTCTCTTCTAACAGGTGCTGCTAGAGGCCTGTCTGGCCTGCGTTGGGGATCCCGGATTAAAGAAATTGCTTAGCCTGCTAAATAAGCATTTGAGAAAAGAGCCTAGGCCTGTGAGAGGGGGCTTAGCAGGTACAGATTTAGTAGCTTGCCCAGCTGCCATAGCCCAGGCAAAGGCCTTAATGGACATAGCTGCAGGTGGCCTAGCAACAGCAGGTGGTCCCTTGGAATATATCAAGGGAATAGTGTCAAAATGAGATTTTGACTGCGAAAAGAGCCGCGGATTCGAAGCCGATGAAACAGATACCTTGGTGGCCTGGCTGGGTAAACCGGCCCGGCTGCGGGAAGAACGCTTGTCGGGTTCAGCGCTGATTGTCTTTTTGGGGAAACTTAACCATTGGTTTGGCGAAACGCGGACGCCCTTAATAAAAGCTAAACGTTATCAGCATGACCCGGCGGCCGACGCCAGCCTAAGTCCGCCGGTCAAAAGCTCAGCCAGCTGCGACCGGCGTCTAAAGGCCGTCCCCGGGTAAAAAAGCACAAGGCGAACAGTGAAGCACAGGCGCGAGGCGGGCCTTAACAAGGTAGTCAGTAAACAAGGTAAGCTTTAGAGTGGAAATTTTTTAGCACAAAAGCAACCCCCATTTTTTTTTTAGTTATTCTTCGGTGGAAGTAAAGCTGGGGCAGAAGAGTCACTCCCAGAGGTATTTGGCTTTGAGCGGTGCTTGCAAGAAATTATTGGGTAAAAGAAATCTCTGGTTCTGACCGATACCGATGCCTTAACAGCTATAATGGGGGAAATGTAACAAGAAAAGACTGGAAAATGGCGTCATTTGATGCCTTTATACCGAATAGGCTGCCTGAAAGCGGGGGTAAGCTGGCCTAGCGACGGCAGACTGAGTCTGGGAGGAACTGCTATTTGTTCAATTCCTTGCTGACCCATTAGAAACAGTCTGGATAAATATAGCAACATTTATGCTTCTGGTGATGGTACTTGGAGGGGTGACTGATCTGCCTGATATATTAAAGCTTTCTGGCTTTATATAAATGTTAAATATTTAAAATGTTGACTTCTTGCTGTATGTCTAGAATAGATAATTTAAGCGTAATATCCTATAGGATTGTAAATGGTCTTTCAGTGCCCTGAAATGTGTTATCCTTCATTTTAAATGCATACATCTCTGGTTACCTAGTTCCTGTTTTGGAATGAATCCAGTATTGTTTCATAATGTTGGATTCAAATATGAAAACAGATGTCTTGGCCATGTCAGTAAACAGCACACATTATGCAGGAAATCAAATGGAACTTTATAAAACACTTAACAATGAAAATGTTGACATTGTTCAGCTTTGAGTTGAAGCCTTTAATACTTCTTGGCATAGTCCATAATTTAGGAGCATCATATCTACTTGAGCAGTATAATATTTTGGAATTAAATCTGAACTATATGTATATTATGACTATTAATAAATAAAAACAAACACAGGAAGCCTTGTATTTATCTGAAACTGTGTGTGTGTGTAAATGCCCCCAACTGAATACACCTGGTAGCTAGAGGCTAATAAATGTGAGTTTCAAGGGCAGAAGTTGTAGAAGTAAAGCAGTATGCACACATTAGTGTTTATGGTAAATGGAGCAAAATAGCCAGGTAATGGGGCGTTGGAATGGCTGCAGGGGGACTCTGGTGTCATACTTTGGTTGTCTGTTTTTCAGTTTGCGTTTGAAAGTTGGTATCCCACAATTCCACTGGAGTGGGTGGGGTTATGTAATTATGTATGCAAATTGTATGTTAATCAGCGTACAGATTTGTACCTATTTTTCATGGGCCTTGTCCTGATTTTTGATATTTCGAGGTTGAGAGGTATGCTATCAGGTATGGTAACAGGAATGGTCCTCAAATACAGAAACCCAAGAACTGATAAAGTGGTCAGTCCAGAATGGAGTAAATATGGATTCCTTCAACATAACATTTAAGTAATAGAAGGAAAAGGGCTGTTTACAGGTGGATAAAGCTGAATGGTCCCTTCTGAGAAATGTACAAAACAACTTTGAAGATTTGAGAGGCCGATCACTTACGCAAAAACTGGAAATGGCTAAAAGGTGAAACCTTGCTGCTGGAATAACCTAGGGCAGAATCAAAAAAAAAAAAAAAAAAGAGGGCAATCCATCCAAAACAAAATAACATGGGGCATTAATCAGATACAACAGACTTAGCATCTACTTGAAAAGAAAATCTCTTCGTTTCATTGAAGAAATGAGTTACTCATAGCATTTTGAGCTTAAACAACTGTGAAGATCTGACCACTGTAAATGAAAGTATCAGGTGGCTACTTTGAGGGACTGCAGGGTCAGGTGAGATTTTTCTGATGAAGGGCAAAGAAAACCCTCTTATCAGACAGGACATATTGAGATAAGGGAGATCTTCCTTCTAGACAGAAAAATTATTCAAATTAATGGAAAAGATGAGTTGCATGATACATTTTCTGGATAAACATCTCTGAACCTCTTGTTGCTGCTATAACTGAAGGAATCAGGAGGTTACTCTGAGGGATTACAGGGTCAGGTACGATGCTTCTGATGAATGGAAAGGAAACTTCTCTCAAAACTGCTAGTCTCACAGTGTGTTGAATGGAAAAGTGCAGAAGTTTGCTGTCAAACCCCTCACAACGTGTTGAATGGAGAACTGCAGAAGTTTGTTGTCAAGTCCACCTATATCACAGGGAAGTTAGAGGAACAATTTTTATGTCTTGACAAAGGCTGAAGGAACCCAGGATAATGAAGGAAGGCATAAAGTAGGCCCTATAACTAAAATTGATCAGTAGAGAAACCTTCATGAGTCTGGGATCAGAAGTAATCAATGTTGAACACAGTATTATTTGGGAAGATAAAATGAACGCATCCTACAAAAGATACCATTTGGGGTAGAAAGTAAACTCTGTAAAAGCTATCCAATAACATTTGAAAACAGGGAAATTGCACTGCAATTAATAAAGATGCCAACTTGTAATGTTCAGTACCAGAAGCCCAAAGCATCATTAAAAAGAAGAAAAAAAGGAGAGGGGGAGAAATCTGGTAATCGTCTCTTCAGTGAAATGAACTATTGCCATGCCGCCTGAATGGGAAAAAGCAGCTCATTTGGGAGAGAGAAGATACTGCAGATCTTCCTACACTCCTCTGATTTCCAGAACACTAATGTGAAAATGAATATTGTTTAACAGCCACGGACCTTTAGCGTGTGCAGATTCCAAAATACACCCTATACTTAGATGCAGCTACAGTTTCTACCTTGAGAGGTTTAGGCCAGACAAGTAAACAAAGTACAGTACACATCTGACCAATGAGGTTTTTCATCCATTCATTCAGATTATGTCTGAATAGAGTAAGGGAAGCACTTTGGTTTATGTTGAGAGAAATACAATTCCAAAGAAGTGGTCTTCTCTGTTATACATATCTCTCCTGCCAATATGTTTTATTTATGATGTAGACAAGATTAAGATCTCTTGAATGGGTGTTTATGCTACCATTGGACTTGTGGCTGTGCAGCAGACCTCAGAGAACAGGGTCTGCTGAAGCTCTGTGAACAAGGGAGAGATGATTCCTCAGTAGTGTGTATGATACTGAGAAAGAGGACAAGGCTTTAAGATGGTTAATATAGTTTTTATGATTTAGGCCCTTGATTTTTATACTGGTGAGAAAGAACTGTGTTCATCCAAGTTGTGTTATGTGCTTCGATAGGTACATATCAAAGGGGGCATTATACTTAAAAATCAGATGAAAAAGTGATGAATACAGTGGAATGGACCTAAACACCATACCCTTACTAATAAACTGCACAATGAAAAATGTCTTTCTTGCAATAGAGGATATCTGGTGATTGAAGGACAGTCTATTTTCCACATAGGTTCCCAGGACGCTAACTACTGGTCCAGGGTGTTTTGTTGATGCGATAGTTACATGGGACATCTTGTTTGCCAAAAACTTTTCAAGGGTGGTTTGTCTATGTGATATTTACTGGGGACATCTTGCTTTCCAAATAAGACTATCATCCATTTTTGGCATTTAGTTTTAGTCCATAGTTATGACACCAGCTATTTGTTTAGGAAAGGCCCTGTTGTAGGATATCGGTGTCCTCTGGAGAGTTTATGATGGCAGTTTACAGTTATCTGCAAACTTAGCCATAAAACCTTAACATTAGTTTAGACCTTCAAGAAGTAAATGCAAAGAGAAGTGGCCCAAGGACTGAACCCTGGTGTTTACCACTAGTGACAGGTCTTTTAGCGGAGACAGAGCTGCCTACTTTAATTTTCTCAGTTCTATTTGTGAGACAATTTGCTATCTAATGAGTTACATAGGAATTAACATTTAGCTGAGTGAGTTTATCAGCAATACCTGAGTGTGGTATCGTGCTGAATGTCTTTGTGAGGTCTAGATATGTGGTGCGTTCCAATTTTCTCCCCCACTGCTTCAGTAATCTTCTCAAAGAAGTCAACCAGGTTAAGCAGACAGGATCTGCCCTTGACAAAACCAAAGTGGCTTGGGTCAAGAGTTTTTAGGTTACCTATGTCCTTATTTATTAATTCTGTAATGATCCTCCCCTTACAAGGTCTATAGCTACCCGGGTCGATTGACACCCCACCTTTGTGAAGGTAATATTGTTGTCCTCCATTCATCCGGCACAACACCTGTTTGGAGGTTGATACTGATAGCATATATTGGGGGAGGGGAGTTGACAGGTCCTGTTTCAGGATGGCCAATAGGCAGCCTGGCAAGTTATCCTTCCCCACAGAAGCAGTGTTCTTGGCCTTGGAAAGTGCTCTGTGGACTTGTTCTTGGGGGCTTTGATGGGAGATGTAGATGTGGGTATGTGATCTGGTAATGCAGGGGATACAGGGGGTGTGAAGTTAGAGCTAAATTTATCAGCTAATAGATAGGCTATGTCCTCAGAACCTGAGAATTTGATATCATTTACTATAAGATCTGTGCAGTGCTGGGCATTGTTTCAGAGGTTTCTAACATAGTCAACAAAGGTTTTTTGCATGAGTGGCTATTTTTACCTCCTATCTAGCCTTGGTTGATTTAATCAGGGACCAAAATTTCTTTTAAGTTTATCAGGAGTGTTTCTGACATCTTGAGAGCTACATTCTTTATTGTATGCAATGAGTTTTTTCTTTTATTAAAGAGCCTGTTTGTCATCATCATCTTCTTTCAGCTGTTCCCGTTACACAGCGGATCATCTGTTTCCATTTCTTCCTGTCCTCTGCATCATGCTCTTTCACACCAACCGTCTGCATGTCCTCTCTCACCACATCCATAAACCTTATCTTAGGCCTTCCTCTTTTCCTCTTACCTGGCAGCTCCATCGTTAGCATCCTTTTCCCAATATACCCAGCATCCCTCCTCAGCACATATCCAAACCAACGCAATCTCGCCTCTCTTGCTTTGTCTCCAAACTGTCCAACCTGAGCTGACCCTCTAATATAATGATTCCTAATCCTGTCCATCTTAGTCAAACCTAGTGCAAATCTTAACATCTTTAACTATGCCACATCCAGCTCTGACTCCTGCCTTTTTGTCAATGCCATTGTCTCCAACCCATATAACATAGCTGGTCTCATTAACCTCTTGTAGTCCTTCCCTTTCACTCTTACTGGTACCAGTCTGTCACAAATCACTCCTGACACTCTTCTCCACCCATTTCACCCTGACTGTACTCTGCCTGTATTCTCTTCTTCACCTCTCTTCCACACTCACCATTACTCTGAACGGTTTGTATTTGGG